>NC_090646.1:634677313-634977313 GCF_040937935.1 Hyperolius riggenbachi
AGGAGAATCTTTTATTGCTGCCATTCTTGCACTGTTAATGGCACAAGCCTCAAACCTGGTACAGTTGGTCATTGGGTGACTAGGGTTCAAATTAAGAAAAGGGGTGTGGCCACAAACAGCCAACCAGATTTGTTTAATTTCAGTGAAGGAATGCAGTGAAGGAAGACTGAGAGGGGTGGGGGAGAGGCGGCGATCCGGGCTGACAGACGATCCGGGGTGACAGACGATCCGGGGTGACAGACGCGCTGAGAGGCAGAGCTGCGGCTTATAGCTCTGCTTCTACAGGAAGCGCTGCCCATATTGCCCCCCGGCAAGTTAGGGGGGATTTAGATAGTGTACAGCGGTGGTTTAGGTAGGGCTATTCTGTTAAACAGTATTTTAGGATAAAAAAAAGGATTTTTAAGAGACTTCAGCGCCTCTTTAAAGTTACTTTTATTCAACCAGCAAGTAATTTTTTGACGGGAAATGACATCGGTGTCTCCCAAAAAATAAGACGATGTACAAGAGGCATTATTGAGGAAAGCATTTTTTTGCAGCTTTTATTTACATTTGAGCAAAAAGTGTCCAGTTCAAAATTATTCATACCCTTCTCAATAATCAATAGAAAAGCCTTTATTGTTATTACAGCAATCAAACACTTCCTATAATTGCAGACCAGCTTTTTGCATGTCTCCACAGGTATGTTTGCCCATTCATCTTAAGCAATGAGCACCAAATCTTTCAGGTTGGAGGGTCTTCTTGCCATCACCCTGATCTTTAGCTCCCTCCGCAGATTCTCAATTGGATTAAAGTCAGCACTCTGGCTAGGCCACTCCAAAACATTAATGTTGTTGTCTGCTAACCATTTCTTCACCACTTTTGTTTAGGGTCATTGATTGTCATGCTGAAATGTCCACTGGTACCCAAGGCCAAGTTTCTCTGCAGATTGCCTGATGTTGTCATTGAGAATCCTCATGTTTTGCTCTTTTTTCATGGTGCTGTTTACTGTGAATAGGTTCCCTGGTCCATTGGCTGAAAAACACCCCCAAAACATTAGGTTCCCGCCACCATGTTTCACAGTGGGTATGGTGTACTTTGGGTTGAAGGCTTCTCCTTTTTTTATGCCAAATGAAGGAAACATCATTGTGACATGGGGTATGAATAATTTTGGGCAGCTCTGTACCTGAGACGAAAGAAGTCTCAGGTTTTATACTTACCTGGGGATTTCTCCAGCCCCCTTGAGGCCAATCGGTCCCTCGACGTCTTCCCACTCTAGCCGAGTGACTCATTGGTGGCCTGGCTGCGCATGCAGTTGCACTCCCGTGACCTGGAGCTTTCTGAGCCTGTGCATTAACTACGCTTCTGGCACCGGGCCACGCATGTACTCCAAAGCGCAACTTGGCCAGAGCACCTGATCAATCTAGAGGTGGACAGGAGTGGCCCGGGAGTGGCCCGGGTAGATGGCGAGGGACGAGCAGCCTCTAGGGGGCTGGAGAAAGCCCCAGGTAGTATACAACCTGAGACTTCTTTCGTCTCAGGAAGCTGCGCTGCATAGCCACAGTACTGTGTTGCACTCTATCCCTATTTCAAAACTATTGAAATTCTTAATTTTGTGGTGTTGGAGCTATATTTATGTACACAAGTTACATTGGTTATAGAATGTCACGTAGCTGAGCAAGTTATGCCTGTGAGTAACTTGTTGTGTTTTCTCTTAATAAGCTGTATCCTTTTCAGCACGTTTAATGCAGTCAGGAAAGGATTGTTTTGCACGGGAACGACATGTTTACTATCAGTAATTTGACAGATTTAACCTCAAGGTGTGGTAATAATTTAACAGCCTCTCTCTCTCCTCTCTGTGTAATTTACTGCTCAAGTCTTGTGGAATCGCAGCCGTACCACAGTGCTGTGCTGCAAAGCCTCAATTATAGGATAACCCAAGGAAGGGATTTATCATGCCCCGCCCATTGTTGTGTGGGTTGGGGTGGCTCCTCCCTCTCTTGTATATTAATATAGTTTCCATTTTTGGAACCGGTCACCTGGGTTGAGCGAGTTACTCCCTGTCAGGTCCACCGGAAAAGAAACTGTTATCAAACTATTTAAAGCAGAATTTAAAACGACATCCGAGTTTAAAAATAAACTGATGAGAAAAACAATTGTATCTGTCGTCCTCCTCCTAAAAATGACTCTCTTAGATATCCACAGTTTTATTTTATATTTAAATGTAGTTTTTAAGTGTTTACTGTGTCATTGTCTCTGCTCAATAACACTTTCATTGAAGGATATCAGAGCTGAAATCTATGCATTATTGCCCTTTTTTTATGTCTCTTTCCTGCTCTCAGAAGCCATTTACTGACAGGAAAGTGGTTTATGGCTGTAATTACTTATCAGTGAAGGTTATGCTATAGTCTGACCCAGTCCGACCCGGACTTGCATACCTGATATTTAACTCTTTCAGGCAGAGAAAAAAAAAGGAACACAGCATAGTTATTTGTGTGCTTGGCACTGTACATACACATCTATCTCATCATGTCACATGTCACTTCGGGTGTCCTAGAGCAGTGTTTCTCAACTTTTTCGAGCCAAGTACCCCCTATCGCAATTCAGTTCGAGCCAAGTACCCCCTATCGCAATTCAGTTCGAGCCAAGTACCCCCTACCAAGTACCGCGTGTGTTTGTGTGTGCATATATATATATATATATATATATATATATATATATATATATATATATATATATATATATATATATATATATATATATAATATATATATATATATATACACCCCAGGTATTGGTGCCCCCAGTATAGATAGATAGCAAGGTATAGGTGCCTGCTCCAGTATAGGTGCCGTCAGTATAGCTAGGTATAGGTGGCCCCAATATAGCTAGTTATAGGTGCCCCCAGTATAGCCAGGCATGGGTGCCCACAGTATGTCTAGGTATAGGTGTCTTCAGTATAGCTAGGCATGGGTGCCCCAAGTATAGCCAGGCATGGGTGCCCCCAGTATTGCTAGGTATAGGTGCCCCAAGTATTGCTAGGTATAGGTGCCCCCAGTACAGCTAGGTATGTGTTCCTCCAGTATAGCTAGGTATAGGTGCCCCCAGTACAGCTGGGTATGGGTGCCCCCCAGTATAGGTGCCCTCAGTATAGCTAGGTATAGGTGGCCCCAGTATAGCTAGGTATAAGTGCCCCCCAGGATAGGTGCCCTCAGTATAGCTAGGTGTAGGTGGCCCCAGTATAGCTAGGAATAGGTGCCCCCAGTACAACTAGGTATAGGTGCCCTCAGTATAGCAAGGTATAGGTGCCCTCAGTATAGCTAGGTATAGCCCCCCCCCCCCCCCCCAGTATAGGTGGCCCCAGTATAGCTAGGTATAGGTGCCCCCCCCCCATTATAGGTGCCCTCAGTATAGCAAGGTATAGGTGGCCCCAAGTATAGGTGCCTTCAGTATAGCTAAGTATAGGTGGCCCAAGTATAGCTAGGTATAGGTGCCCCCAGTTCAGCTAGGTATGGGTGTCCCTAGTATAGCCAGGCATGGGTGCCTCCAGTATATATATGTGTAGGTGCCCCCAAGTACAGCTAGGTGTGGGTGCCCCACAGTATAGCCAGGCATAGGTGCCCCAAGTATAGCCAGGAGGGGGACGCAGCGCATGAGAGGGGAGCGATGCCAACACATAACGGCGGGGAGGGGGGTCCACTCCCCTCCTCCCTCACCTGTGCTCCCCCATCAGCGCTTTCCTACCTCGTTCCACGCTGGAGGTCCAATCTACTCTGAGCCAGACGCAACTTCCTGATAAACAGGGAGCAGCGTCGTCGCTAACAAAGAAGAATCTCCGGCGTGGAACGCGGAAGTAAGTCCACGTTCCTTTTACCATGCCGCCGCTGTTAATGTGTCGGAGGGGGAAAGCGCTGACGGGGGAGCCAAGGTGAGGGAGGGGGAAGTGGACCCCCTCCCCGACGCTATGTGTGGGCATGCTCCCCCGTTTTGCACTGTCCCCCTCCTGGCTGCGTACCCCCGGCTGGGGTCTCACGAACCCCCTGGGGTCCGCGAACCACGTGTTGAGAAACACTGTCCTAGAGGAATTGTAACCAAGGATTGAGCTTCATCCCAATCAGTAGCTGATACCCCCTTTCTTGTGAGAAATCATTACCTTTTCTCAAATAGATCATTGAGGGGAGAGGGGGGGGGGGGAGGGGAGGGGGGGTGGTTGCCTGTGTGGCTGATATTGTGACGAAACCCCTACCACACGTCATACTTACTTCCCAAGTAGTCTACTCATCGACCTCTTTCTCCTCTCCCGCTTCCTGCTTGTCCACTGTGATCGATGGAATTCTCTGTCCTTCTCTGTCGCCCACTTAAGCCATAGGGAAACATGGACATTACCCTGCACATCAGTTGTCCTTTCAATTATAACAAACATAAACTGATATAATGCAAAAGAACTTTCAGCTTCCAGAGCGACAAGTCTGACTAGATCTAGTTGGAACTGGAAGGAATCGTTGTTAGGGTTCTCTTACACAACATGTAAGGCTCCCTGCACACTGCAAATCCGTTTTCCGATTCCGATTCCGTTTCCGATTTTCCTTGAATACATTCATCAGAAAAACGGATCAAAAAACGGAGCATGCAGTTAAGATTAAAAATCGGAATCGGAATCGGATGTAAAAACAGATGTAGGCCTCTTGCACACTGCATGCATTTCAGATTCCGATTCCGCTTTTTAATCTGTTTTTACATCCGATTCCGATTCAGATTTTTAATCTTAACTGCATGCTGCGTTTTTTGATCCGTTTTTCTGTTGAATGTATTCAAGGAAAATCGGAAACGGAATCGGAATCGGAAACGCAATCGGAAACGGAAAACGGATTTGCAGTGTGCAGGGAGCCGTAATCCGATTCTGGTGGGATTCAGATTTTTATGGGATTTCAGTGTGATTTTTAAAAAGTCCTGGATGCTGCATTTTTTGCTCTGTGTTGCTAGCCTCCAGTGAAAAACCGAATGGAATTGCATTCTAATTGTCAGTGTAAAATCAATGGGAAAGAAGCCTTGGCTTCTTCCTTCTCTCTGATTGGTCCAATGCTTCCGAGTCCTGTAATTAGGCTGAAATTACCGAGTAGAGGTAATGTGGTATTTCCACTGAAATTCGTTTTCCGATTTCCGTCGGAAATGCGGAAATTTAAATTCCTCGAAATTCAAATGAGCATTGCTAGTGTGGTGCTCAAATTGGCACCCGGATTTTTCAGAATGTTTAACAAAAATGGACGACCTCCTATGTGAACATCCCATTGCATATTCAGAGGAGCCATTCCTTAACCTATTTCAACGTACAAGAGAAAGTGGAAGGTGTAAAGATGGCCATACACTTATAGATTTGCAGCAGATTCTACCATCAGATAGATTTCTATCAGATGCCTGTCAAGTGGAATCTGACAGGAATCTATCTGATGTGTGCCACACAATAGGAGCAGATTTCCAATAGATTTTTAGAATGAAATCTATTGAAAGTCGATGTAAATGCATTATTGGACCATTAGATCCAATGCAACTCTATGGGCCATTGATCTGCTTCCAGCAGTAGATCGACCTAGATTTTCCATCCCATCAGATAGATCAAATTGATTGAAATCAGCCGCAAATCGATCGATCGGCCGTTCAGTCGTGCATCGATTTGCAAATCGATTGAAACAAATAAAGAGATACGTATTTACACAACAACAAAAAGAGGAGACTTTAGAACTGTGATGTAAACTTTCCCGGACACAGGGAGTATTACAATGAAGCCTTCTTTATCTGTCGGGAAAAATCCTGAAAAGGAATGCCGAGTTTGAAAGTGAAAAAGAAAAAAAAATGGCTTTCTGAGCAGCAATCCATGAAAGAGAATTTCCTATACAGGTAGTCCTCGGTTAAAGAACGAGATAGGGACTTTAGGTTTGTTCTGAACCTTAGTCTGTTTTTCAGTCCGAACATTGTGCCATCTCTGTCCCCTGTACCTCCTCTGTGCCTCCAGTGTCCTCCTCTGTGTCACCTCTGCCCCCTTTACCTTCTCTGTCCTCCCCTGTGCACCCCTCTGTGTCACCTCTGACCCTGTACCTCCTCTGTGCCCCCCTGTCCCTCCAGTGTCCCCCTCTGTGTCACCTCTGCCCCCTGTACCTCCTCTTTGCCCCCCTGGCCTCCAGTGTCACCTCTGCCCCCTGTACCTTCTCTGTGCCCCCTGTGCCTCCAGTGTCCCCCTCTGTGTCACCTCTGCCCCCTGTACATCCTCTTTGCCCCCCTGTACCTTCTCTGTGCCTTTAGTGTCCCCCTCTGTGTCACATCTGCCCCCTGTACCTCCTCTGTGCCCCCCGTGTCACCTCTGCCCCCTGTACCTTATCTGTGCCTCCAGTGTCCCCCTCTGTGTCACATCTGCCCTGTGCCTGCTTGTACAAGTTTAAAAGCTATTTTTTCTTAGAATTTTTTGAAAATTGATTGTCTGAAAAACTTCAAGTCCAATTTGGGAAGAAAAATGTTTTGACTTGTTCCCATGGAAACACAGAATCCATGCAGTTCGTATCGGCGGTCGTTCGTAAGTCGGGGACTACCTGTAGTAAATT
The DNA here is from genome assembly GCF_040937935.1 of Hyperolius riggenbachi. Classification (NCBI taxonomy): domain Eukaryota; kingdom Metazoa; phylum Chordata; class Amphibia; order Anura; family Hyperoliidae; genus Hyperolius; species Hyperolius riggenbachi. The sequence goes on from NC_090646.1 coordinate 634,683,883, forward strand.
TTAAACAAAAATGTCTCACTTTTTTGTTTTGTTTTAAGGATGGAACGGACGTTGACTTTTGCAAATACCCCTCCACGAGTCTGCCGGATCTGGTGAGCGCTTGTTCTGCTGAGGACGACCACGCCGACAACAAGGAGAACGTGGAGCCCGAGGTGGAGGAGGAGAAAGGATGTGGAACAGGTCCGGCAGAGATTCTGGTGGTGAGTGTCTCCTCGGCTTCTCACAGGCCTACAGAATACGCATTGTTCAGTCTGACACCTCCGGCCTTCCTGCCTCGTGAGAATGGACGGTGGAACAGGAAATAATAATACCGTATGAGGTCATATTATACCTCACAATAACGCTTTAAGTCTTATTATGGCGATTATGCCTGTCAACATGTCAACTGAGCAAATCATACTCTGATTACTGGCTCTGCTTATGCTATGAAAGGTCAAGGTGAAGCGTGAGTTTTCAGACACTTCACGTTAGATTAAATGTAATTTATTTTTCAGACCTGTCTTTAATCAGAAACCCACCTCTTAGCACAATTATAGCAAGCGGGGGTGTGAATTGGACACAGTCGTGATGAAGCCGTTTTATTAAGATGAGTGCAGAGAGGAATGGGGCAGAGGAGGTGCACTAGGCATTTACACCGGACCGGAACTCAGAACTTCCTCTCTGCTCTAAAAGATAAGCAACAGCATAATTACCTTTAAAGAAAAAACAAATCCTGCAATACATCTGCAGTGTGTCTACTTCCTGCTTTTATGGAAGCAGACATAGGGTTGCAATCCTGTGTTTACAAATAAGCTGCTCTGCTAAGGCAGCCAGCTGACACGGCTGAGGGATCAAATTACAACTTGTGATTAGGCGCAGATGAGGGGGAATAAGACAGGCTTACCTCTATAAATACATACAGGGTGCATTTCTCTCTGTTTTCCTCTGTCCTGTGCAAGAGTTCAGCTCCACTCTAAAGACACAGAGAAGGCGGGTTTATCGATATAAAGGGTGAGGATTATTGGAGCAAACCAAATTAAGCAGGTGGTCAGAATGACCAATTGGAGTCCTTGATCTGGACATCTGACCCACTTTTGTATTGGATTCTCTCCAGATTCCTTGCACTAGTTCTGATAGATCTGCTCCGACTGTGGAAGGCCCAGTGCACACCGAGCGGATCCGCCAGCTGCATCCGCCTGAAAATCCGCTTGGGTAATGTAATTGAATGGGCTGGTGCACACCGGCGGTTTGAGGTTTTTAGCAAACCGGAAACGTGCCTCCATCTGCGTGTTTTCGGTTTGCAAAAAAACTCAAACTGCCGGTGTGCACCAGCCCATTAAAATACAATAACCACACGGATTAACAGGCGGATGCGGCCAGCGGATCGCATCCAAATCCGCTCGGTGTGCACTGCGCCTTTATCTCGTACTCCGCACCCACAACCGCTAGCGATTTGTGGATCTGCTAGCGGTTTTGTGCACTGGCCCGAATTCAGCATTAGTCTAGCTTAGGTGGCCCAGCAGGAAACCTCATAGGGAACAGTTCTCTAATCACAGAACTCTCTACATTGCAAAGCATTGTGATTGGGTGAAACAGTAACATGCCTCACTGATGGCGAGTTCCTATACTAACAGTGATTTCTGAGTCTCACTTGGAACATACATACAGGTAGAAGAGTAAGAGCAGGAGATCTGCACACTTATTCTGGGTCAGTGATTCTGAATATATTAAAGTGGACCTGAACTCTTGCAGAAGACAGAAGGAAAACATAGAGAAATGCACCCTTTATGTATTTAGAGAGTTTAGTCCAGGCATGGGCAAACTTGGCCCTCCAGCTGTTAAGGAACTACAAGTCCCACAATGCATTGCAGAAGTCTGACAGCCACAGTCATGACTCATAAAGGCAAATGCATTGTGGGACTTGTAGTTCCTTAACAGCTGGAGGGCCAAGTTTGCCCATGCCTGGTTTAGCCTGTCTGATTCCCCCTTTTCTGTTACACAACTGTGTTTCTCAGCTGGGTCAGCTAAGGAACTTCAACAGTCCTTTACAGAGCAGCTAATTTGTAAACACAGGATGTTAACCCTATGTCTACTTCCATAAAAGCAGGAAGTAGACACACTGCAGATTTATTGCAGGATCTCTATCAACTGTAATAATGAAATCTTTTTCTTTAAAGGTAATTATGCTGTTGCTTATCTTTTAGCGCAGAGAGGAAGTTATGAGTTCAGGTTTACTTTAAACCCAAATGACGAGCGGGACATGGCCGTTTAATGTTTAGCTTTTTACCGTTTGCTGCAAGGCGTTCCAGCTCTGTAGTAACCTATTAAGAAAATACCTCCCTCATAAAGGAACATGAATCCCCTGTTTGTTTTATGACTAATGCTGCATTCATCTTGTGAGATGTAACTTGTAGTCTGGTGTTTCAGGTCGTGGCATAGTATGAATGGGGTGTCTGCCAGATCCCGACATTCCGGCAGAAATCCCCTATAGCTGTAATGATGCACTGAGACACAGACATGTCACAGCATCTCCGCTCTCCAGTTATTGGAATGGGATTACTGCAGGTCGGATAATTATTATGACGTCCTATTTCCAAATAACAATGGTTATGGTTCAGGCGAAAGCTGCCTGTTCAGAAATTGCCTAAACTCCCCCGGCCACCCCCAAACTTCCAGTAATGTGACTTAGAGAGTCATCCTCAACATAGCTACGTACTCACCACCCGACGGGTTTAGCGTTGTCCCCTTGATGATGGTCGTCAAGCGACGCCTCTTCCTGGTTGCGACGTCACGTGGCGTTACACGACGGGTACAAACGGGAAGTAAGCCATCGCGGTACATGCTTTTGTTAAACGATATTGCCCAATGTCTGGTAACATCGCCGCACTGGGTCTTGAGGGGCTACAAAGGACCAAAAAGCCTCCTTACTAAAATGCTATGCAAAACAGAAGTTTGCCTTCTCAAAGCGAAATGTTTTTTGTGAGTTTTCAGGTTGGAGTGAGCATAGGTGTCCCACAATGCAACTCTACTGAATATGCAAATCATCCCTTGTTGTCCCTGATAGCTAGCCACACCTCCAGAACCGCTGGAATGCAGTGGTGAAAGGTTAACCTTTCACCTCAGCAAAGCCACCGGTAACCTCGCCGTTGCACACGATATATATTTTGAGCACCGCAGAATTTCCTGTTTGCCAAGTCACACCCCTTAAAGCGGACCTGAACTCAGAATGTCCTCTCTGCTCTAAAAGATACACAAAAGCATAATAACTATAAAAAATTCTTCATTACAACTGATACAAATCCTAAAATAAATCTGCTCTATTTCTACTTCGTGATTCATGGAAGCAGACGTTGTTAACAGCCTGTGCTTTCAAATGAGCTTATCTGCCATCTCTGCCATGGAAGTCGTGTGACACAGGGGAGAGAACAAATTACAACATGTGATTAGCCACAGATGACTTTAAATAAACAGGCTAAACTCTCTAAATACATACTGGGTGCATTTCTCTGTTTTCCTTCTGTCCTGTGCAAGAATTCACGTCCATTTTAAATATTGCCCTCAATTCAGCCTATTAGAAGTCCCTAGCTAAACAAGCACTGTCTTGTCTGATTTGATAGTACCATGCTTGTGTATTTTAACATAAACCCGCCATAAATAATGCAAGTTGAATGTATTATAGGCCAGATTCTCGTTTTAAGACGTTTTAACCTCACTTCAGCAGTGGTACATCACGCTTTCAGTAAAGAGCTATTCTCCGCGGGGAATATTCCGCTGCTGCTTCTCGAGTCTGACGTCGTTCCTGGAATTCTGGCGGGCAGATATAAAGCCTGAATATCCGGAGATGCTTGGATTGAGTGTGAAGCACTCGTTACATTATTCCCTCCCCCCCTTTCCCCCATACTCCCATTCATGTTGCGTGTTGCTTTACTCCATGTAGCGCCTGATAAATAAAACACAAGCAGCATTCTGCACGGGGAAGGATTGGCACACATCTAAGCCTTCATTTGCATGTATTATTGATGCCATGACTTATTTAGAACAGAAGAACTTTCACCCAGAGAGGCAGGCCGGATACAGGCGCTGATAGTATCAGGGCGGTAGAGCAGCAGTGATTGCAGTGCAGCAGAGGTTAGCAGATGTCCTGTCATTTGCGGTAGGGCAGCAGTGAATGCAGTGCAGCAAAGGTTAGCACAGGTCCTGTAAATCGCGGTAGGGCAGCAATGATTGCAGTGCAGCAGAGTGTCAATCGCGGTAGGGCAGCAGTGAATGCAGTGCAGCAGTGTGTCAATTGTGGTAGGGCAGCAGTGATTGCAGTGCTGCAGAGTTTCAATTGTGGTAGGACAGCAGTGATTACAGTGCAGCAGAGTGTCAATCGTGGTAGGGCAGCAGTGATTGCAGTGCAGCAGAGTGTGAATCGTGGTAGGGCAGCAGTGATTGCAGTGCAGCAGAATGTCAATCGTGGTAGGGCAGCAGTGATTGCAGTGCAGCAGAGTGTCAATCGTGGTAGGGCAGCAGTGAATGCAGTGCAGCAGTTTGTCAATTGTGGTAGGGCAGCAGTGATTGCAGTGCAGCAGAGTGTCAATCGTGGTAGGGCAGCAGTGATTGCAGTGCAGCAGAGTGTCAATCGTGGTAGGGCAGCAGTGATTGCAGTGCAGCAGAGTGTGAATCGTGGTAGAGCAGCAGTGATTGCAGTGCAGCAGAGTGTCAATCGTGGTAGAGCAGCAGTGATTGGAGTGCAGCAGAGTGTCCGTTGTGGTTGGGCAGCAGTGATTGCAGTGCAGCAGAGGTTATCACAGGTCCTGTCAATCGCGGTAGGGCAGCAGTGATTGCAGTGCAGCAGAGATTAGCACAGGTCCTGTCAATCGCGGTAGGGCAGCAGTGATTGCAGTGAAGCAGAGATTAGCACAGGTCCTGTCAATCGCGGTAGGGCAGCAGTGATTGCAGTGAAGCAGAGATTAGCACAGGCAGGTCCTGTCAATCGTGGTAGGGCAGCAGTGATTGCAGTGCAGCAGAGGTTAGCACAGGTCCTGTCAATCGCGGTAGGGCAGCAGTGATTGCAGTGCAGCAGAGTGTCAGTCGTGTTTGGGCAGCAGTGATTGCAGTGCAGCAGAGATTAGCACAGGTCCTGTCAATCGTGGTAGGGCAGCAGTGATTGCAGTGCAGCAGAGATTAGCACAGGTCCTGTCAATCGCGGTAGGGCAGCAGTGATTGCAGTGCAGCAGAGGTTAGCACAGGTCCTGTCAATCGCGGTAGGGCAGCAGTGATTGCAGTGCAGCAGAGATTAGCACAGGTCCTGTCAATCGCGGTAGGGCAGCAGTGATTGCAGTGCAGCAGAGATTAGCACAGGTCCTGTCAATCGCGGTAGGGCAGCAGTGATTGCAGTGCAGCAGAGGTTAGCACAGGTCCTGTCAATCCCGGTAGGGCAGCAGTGATTGCAGTGCAGCAGAGTGTCAGTCGTGGTTGGGCAGCAGTGATTGCAGTGCAGCAGAGATTAGCACAGGTCCTGTCAATCGCGGTAGGGCAGCAGTGATTGCAGTGCAGCAGAGGTTAGCACAGGTCTCGTCAATCTCATTAGAATATTCCGCTGCTGAGACTTTGGCTGGATATTTGGTGGGCGCTGTATTTCGCGCATGTTGTATCGCTGCTGCACGCCGTGGTGTAGCTACACAGCCATGGGTCCCTCCATGCAAAATTTACATTAGTCCCAACACCTCTGAATCTGGATAATAAAAACAGCCCTTCCCTTGCCTCCTCATGGTGACCCTCACAGCCTGGGGGCCCATCTCACAAGGCTCATAAAACAAGTGTGCCCATCAGGATCTTCACACCCATAACATGTGTAGCCACAAAACACCCGATCTGGAGGAAGGTTAGTAGAGGCCCTCCCACACCTCTGGGCCTCCCTGCAGTTGCATGGATTGCTCCTAGCCCTCCCCCCTAGTTACATCCCTGGTTCTTGAACTCCCATGTAACCTAAAGAGAAGAAAGCAGACATTAAAGCGGAACATAATCCTGCATTTCAACTTTGCTCTAAAACATTATTTACAGTATATGATATGCAACCAGCATTTTTTTTTACTAGACCAGCATTGGAAGGGTTACACACAGAGCTTTAAAGTCCCTGGAGAGAAATGCAGATGCATGGGAAGCTTACACAGATACATTTTGTTTACTTAAATGTATCTAAGTGTTGAATGTGACTCACTCTCTCTGACTGAGAAGGAGCTGGAGGACAGCCAAAGAGTGTGTAACATTTATCACTTGTTACATTCTATTTAGTTAAAAGTATCTATCTGAACTTCTGCATATCTCTCCACAGAACTTTAAACCTCTGTGTGTAACCCTTCCAATTTCCCCAAAAAAAAAATGCTGGTTGCTTATAATATGCTGTAAATAATGTTTTAGAGCAAAGTTGAAATGCAGGGTTATATTCCGCTTTAACAAAAAAGAAAATATATCATCTTGACCCTGTTCTTTTTGGCACTGTGTGGATTTAGTAGATTGGTTAAAACTAGATTATGAGCAGATTGTATTATTTTATATTGAAGAAGAGTGTCTGAACTCTTGCACAGGACAGAAGTAAAACAGAGAAATGCATCCTGTATGTAATTAATGAGTTTAGCCTGTAACTCCCCCTCATCTGTGACTAATCACAAGTTGTAATTTGATCTCTCAGTTGTGTCAGCTCAGAAATCTAAGCAATCTTTGGCAGAGCAGCTAATTTGTAAATACAGGATGTTAACCCTATGCTTGCTCCCATGAAAGCAGGAAGTAGACACACCGTAGATTTATTGCAGGATTTGTATCAGCTGTAACAAAGAAATGTTTTTTTTTCTGTAAAGGTTACCGTATTATACTGTTGCTTATCTTTTAGAGCCAGTGCTCTCCTGTGTCTCATTTAGCCGGGCGCTCCACCCGGCTAATTTTGGTGAGCACCCTGCTGTCATCGACTTCCCTCCTCATATGCCATAAACAGTTGTACGGAGCAGCACCGCCCCTGATTTTCCCCGTCTTGTCCCACCCGGCTACTTTTTCATGCCACCTGGCTAGAAACAAAAATCTGGGGAGAACAGTGAGATCAGAGAGGAAGTTCTGAGTTCAGGTCCGCTTTAAAGACCTATATTAAAAAGCAGTAAATTATTCAGGATACCCACTTTTATGCAAATTTTTCTGTATGTAGCCCCACTCTCCCAGTTATGCTTAGCCTAGGCTGTTTAGCTATGCGGAATTCTCCTCCCAGAGCATTCTGGGTGACCAGGCATTACTTTCACTCGCTTCGGAATTCTCGGAAAACAAACATTCAGCAGAACTGTACCTGACAGTGCAGTTACCCTTCGAGATAATTTAAAATTACGTTTTTATTTAACCTTTTGCAATGATGTGCACTGTACTGGCAGGATGTAACGATTGTGAAACTTTCTCCGTGATCAGCGCACAACGCGTGCGCTGACACGGCGGAAATCCTCCACAAGCGTGTAATTGCAGGCACCCAGCAAAAGGTGCTACGCACCTGTAGAGGGAAATTCCTGTCGGCAGATGGCGCTGAGGAGTGCAGAGGAACCAATCCTCTGTACCTCCACAAATGCCAGACAGGAATTGCACGAAGCGCAGAACGCAATCGCAAGAGAGGCGATTGCGAATGAGAGCGAGCAAAGGGACAGGTTGTATGTGTGTGCGCCAATCTAGTCGCCACCCCGCGACCGCGCACACACAACAGCAGATATGAAATAGGAACGCGATCGCGAGAGGTACGATCGCCAGATGTGACACAAGGCAGATCAAACTAGAATACGAGGGTAGCAAAGGCACAGCAAATAATACAATGAGAAGATGCGGAAAATAACAAACGTTAGCTAACCGCGAACACCGCACTCATTCACAACAGTGCACGCGGTTATGCGCGGTCTCCACGTGATAAGCACAATAGAGACAAGCACGCCTAATTAACCATCGACAGACAAACCTGAAACAGAGGACGCGAACGCTTGCTTAACGGTTACCTCACCGAGCCTCCAGCATGCGGTCGTAGCGGACAAGACAGACACACGAAAACAGGGACAAGCGAGAGATAGGATCCACAGCACTAGCGAAAAGTGGCTAGCGCGATCCAGGTACAGAGTAGCAGAACAGAAGGATCCACAGCACTAGCGAAAAGTGGCTACCACGATCCCAGGAGACAGAACAGAAGGATCCACAGCGCTAGCGAAAAGTGGCTAGCGCGATCCAGAGAGGCAGAACAGAAGAGATAGCTGGTAGCAACCGCTGCACCAGCTATGCTCCAAGAACAGAGATCAGAACCATTTCCTGTCGACCATCGTTGGGACAGGACAATGGCAACAGACAAACAAACAGATAAACAATCCTAACTGCACTAGGGAAAACCTGCTTAGCGCAGATTCCAGGAATTACTCTAAGCTGATCTTCAAACCAAGAGCATGGCTGACACCCCACCAGGAGTGTAACATAGGACGGATTCCTTATGAACAGCGAAGCATTGTGGGAAATACATAGTACTTATAGTACACGCCTCCAATGAATGTGGCCAGGCAATTTGCATGACAACGTATGCAAATTCCTCTGCAAGCACAAGCTGCAAAACTGACAGAAACTCTTCTTTCCAGAGTCCTGCAGCATGCAAGCATACACAATGGTCACAAGGCTGCCTGCCTGCACAGGCAGCTGAGCAAATCATCACACAGGAAGACTCAACTAGCCAGATGCCTTCAATATATTTATTGCAAAACATTTAGCATATAGTTCACAACACTTTATACATTAATTCATTTTAATTTACCATCATGTGCCACTGAACTCAAACTGGATGTACATATACGTCCAGTGTCATCGTGGCGGGTTCACCACCAGTTTGTTACTAAATGAGGTGCATGTGGTATCATTTTAACCATGACGATTTGTAGAATTCATGTTGGTGTGTCTTAAAGCTTAGACCTATGCCGCGTAAAAAGTAGGGAGGGACAAACTCATTTTAACATAAAAAGTGTTTTTCAAAATTTGTATGAAACTTGGGAAGGTTTTAGCAAAACTACACGAGCCATACAGTATATGGTGACATTTTAACAGTGGTAAGTAGAAGAATAGATTTTAGGATGTTTTAGGGTTGAGGCTTCTGTCTTGTGTATTCTTTTTAGTGACAAATTGAATCAAAAGCAATACAATTTTTTGTATATTCTGTACCAAAATAGAAAACTTGTAAAAGGAAGACAAACTGACAGAATATAAAAGAAAATACATTTATTGTTACCTTAGGAACTTAACTTTTTAGATATGTATGCAATGATGGTATAGTACTGTTATTTTTGCAAATAAGGTCTTGTAATAATCAATAGTGTACAATGAGAAAACAAAAAACATTGTACTAGGAATATAATCTAAATGTTGTTATAACCAAGATGAATAAGCAAATAAAATTTGTTGGTTTAACCTATAGTTAGTACTGTTTATTGTAAAGCTATAATGGATTTAAATTGAGAAATGTTGTGCTTTTTCCCTTATTTTCCCTTTAAAATGCATTGAAAATAAGGTAATTACTAAACAAAAATATCACCCACTAAAAACCTAATTTGTCCCGAAAAAACATTATATAGGTGTGACAAGTAGTATTAAAGTTATTGGTGAATAAATGGGAGCGGTGCTGATATGTGAAAATTGCTCAGGCCCGAGTTAAAAAATGGATAGTTAATGAGGCTTTAATAAAGCTGTTTTGCTACATTTGAGTCGTTATAATTTTTTGTCCCTGCCTCTGTACCTCTTCTGGCTCCTTTGCCAAGTCACTTCATATTCAAAAGCAGCTAAAATAATTCAATGTTCCCATCCCATTCGCAGCATCCTGAGACCGCTCGCTCCATTCTGCAGCCTGAACTGATGAGCAGCCAACATCTGTGGAATAGATTCCAGCCAGCACTATCACGCTCTACTCATGGAATTTCCTAAGCCAATCATAATTCCTTCTTCTTTTTTTTATGTAAAAACTATGAGCAAAACGTTATTGGCCATCAGTAGTAGCTACAAATTGGGCAGCAATGCCCTGCTCTAATTAAATCTGCTCCCCTAGGATCGGCCCTGTCCCTGTGTCACTGACATGTGTATGTAATCAGCGTCCATTATACGGGGCACACTGCGGCTTTCTGAAACCCGTCACTGACTTTCACACCCAGAGTTTCCACCGCTGAACTGCGAGTTTTCTGTGTTTTATTAAACTCTTCAGTGAAAAGCTGAGAGGAAGAAACATGGAACAAGTTTGGGGCTGTTATGAAATGTATTTTCGATCTGTCAGGATCAGTAAACGTACTGCATTCTCCAGCATGGGAAAGGGCTGAGCTGGAACAGATGTTTTGCTTCCTTCGTTATAAATGTTTGGGCACTGCATTTGTAAGTCGTTTTCTGAAATGACACGGACAGATGAAGGATTGTATCTGTAGTATGCGTTTATCTGTAGTATACGGACAGATGAAGGAGTTTATCTGTAGGAGTCAGACGGAGCAATTTTGGGTACCTGGAGTCGGTGGTTTCATACATTGAGGAGTCTGAGTGGGACTCCACAGACCTGGTAGTATGGTGTATGTGTAATCTGTGTCATGCAGGCCTTCATTTCTACTGGCGACTAGGGTTGACTGGAACAGGAAAATTCCAATTTCGATTGGAATTCGGTGTTCTGTCGGGAAATTCCGATTTTCATTTTCTATCGAAGTCAAGGGCGCAGATTTCCGCGGTTGATAGCAAAACTCTCATACATGCTATGGTCGTTTGTGAAAAGACCATGCCCTTTTTGAGAAAATCGATTTTAAAGTTTCCTAGGGAAAAATGTTTTTTAAACAGTAAAATGACACTTTGCTGTGGCCCACTGGACTGCATTCCGAGCTCTGAGTTCTGTGTACACATTGTATACATTTCATGAAAACAGACAGCGTGGGGTCCCCCCTCCCAAGCCTTTTTAACCCCTTGTCACCCATGCAGGCTGCGGAGCATCGACCGCATAGGGCTCCGCACCCTGAGCTATACCCCAGCCCGCATGGTGCGTGCAAGTTGGTCCAAGTGTCCTTTAACCACTTAAAGGGTCACTTAAGGGTAGAAAAAAATGAGTTTTGCTCACCTGGGGCTTCCACCTGCCCCCCTGCAGCTGTCCAGTGCCCATGCAGTCTCGCTCGGATCCTCCTGGCCGCACCGGCAGCTACTTCCGTTTGCGGCAACAGGCCTGGGAACGCGAGCGATTCTTTGTGTTCCTGGCTGCAATAGCAGTATAGAGGGTGCTATTGCGGCCAGGAATGCGAAGAATCACTCGAGTTCCCAGTCCTGACGGTGCTTGTCGCCCAAAAACGGAAGTGGCTGCCGGCGGGGCCAGGAGGATCCGGGTGAGACTGCGTGGGCACCGGACAGCTGCAGGGGGCTGGTGGAAGCCCCAGGTGAGTAAAACTCTTCTTCTTTTTTTTTTTTTTTTAATTCTCCTACCCTTAAGTGTCCCTTCTGCCACGCTTGTCTACGTCCCTGTATATAAACAACTGTAAACACATGTAAACACTTGGTTCTGTTTTCTATTTTTAGAAAACTGAGTTAGTATAGCAGCATCTTGGGGCCAAAAAGTAGAATTACATCCAAATACACCATTATACACTTACGGTACCATAGAAATACATTTTCATTATTTTTTAAATCCTTTCACCCCTACCCCAAAATAAAATATTATCGTCATACATTGTACTAGGGACACAATTTAAACAATTTGTAATAACCTGGGACAAAAGGGCAAATAAAACGTGTCTCTTTTATCCACAATAGCACATTTTATTTTTAAACTAAAATGGCTGAAAGCTGAGAAATGAGTTTAAAAAAAAAAGTTTTCTTCTTCCCTGTAAAATGCATATAAAATAATATAATTCTTAGCATAAAGTACTGCCTAAAGAAAGCCTAGTTTGTCTCGCAAAAAATATATAGATAATTTCAGTGTGATAAGTAGCAATAAAGTTATTACCAAATGAATGGGAAGAGCTTTGGACTCTTGCCTTGAACTCCTTACTGAATAGAAAACTCTGGCCTATGGGCCACATCTGGTCCTCAGAGCCATCAGATTTGGCTCTCAAGTGGTTTTCCCACTTTGCATTATGTTTGGTCCACTCTAGACCACCAGGGAAGCTATATTGGGGGTGAAGCCTTAGATCACCAGGGAAGCCATATTGGGAAAGGAGAACTGTATAGGGGATGATGGGGGCCACTAGACACCAAGGAACTGTATGGGGGGGGGGGGGGCTGCACATTAGGGAACTGAATAAGAGAGGAAGGTGGCCACTAGACATTGAGATGGGCCCACGACTTGGTCCAAATTTTCAATTTCGGCCCACTTTTAATTTGAGCTTGACACCCTTGCCCTGCCTTAAGCATCAGAGACTGCTGTTACCAAATATTGGACTTACCGATGTCTTGCTGCACGGAAGCACCACTGTCACCATTCTAGCTGCTCACCTGTCGTTAAAGCTCATCCACTCTGCCATTGCTATGACAGTAGTGCTCTGTGAGCCAGCCTGGAGGTGATTTCATTGGCTCCTGACCCTGTGATTAACCAATGAGATTGGCTCACAGTGATCGCAGGTTCAGGAGCCAGTGAAATCGGCTCCTCCCTCTCTAACGGAGCTCTGCTGTCATACTGGCAGCAGGACAAGCTTTAGCGACAGGAAAGCTGCGCTAGACTAGAGCCAATCAGAAAGGGCAGGAAGTGAATTTGATTGGACCAATTCTCAGCTGTATAAGATTTGCATGCAAGCCTCAGTTATTATCGTGTCATTGGCCATCTTTACTGATGATGTCAGAGGTACCCGGAGCTCCAGGGATGATTTGGAGAGACATTCGCACTGTGTGCTATTTGGCACCTCAGTTTGGTAGATTCCGAGAAGCACAGGAAGAAGCCTCTGGGTTGTGTGAACTCTTCCAGGGAAGCAGAGCCCAGCAGGACCCACGGAGAGAGCAGGGACTGTTTTGTGTTACTGCACGGAAACAACGTTTGATTTTGGCAGCTGGGGGTGCGTGTTCTGTATGTACATTATTAGGGAATACAGCTGCACCACAATCCTAGCTCAAGAGCAGCCATTCATCATCCTAATGTGTTGTGTAACAATGTGTTGTGTATCACTGCACCCAAAGAAAGGAGAGAGAATTCATTCCCCTTGGAGCCATACTGCCAAGTGTATAAGTGACACAACCCAGACTGCGGCCTCCTATACCTTCTGCCTCCATTATATGACCAATCATCACAAAATATAAAGTGGTATGATACTCAGCATTTAGGAGTATAGAGACTCTGCCTCCAATGCTGGATACACACAATACGTTTTCTCCGCTCGATCATTTTTCCACTTGATTCTTTTATCTTGCACTCGTTTTTCTTAACTTTTTTTCCATACACTTCTATGAGAAGTTAGAATGGCCCAGTCAAAGTCCAGATCTAAATCCAATTGAGAATCTGTGGCAAGATCTGAAAACTGCTATTATTCACAAACGCTGTCCATCTAATCTGACTGAGTTGGAGTTGTTTTACAAAGAAGAATGGGCAAGGATTTCAGTCTCTAGATGTGCAAAGCTGGTAGAGACATACCCTAAAAGACTGGCAGCTGTAATTGCAGCAAAAGGTGGTCCTTCAAAGTATTGACTCAGGGGCTGAAAAGTTACGCACACCCCACTTTGCAGTTTTTTTCTGTTTTTTAATGTTTGGAATCATGTATGATTTTCGTTCACATTGGTCTTTCACATGGATTTCCAATAAAATTGATTCATGTTTGTGGCAGTTTTATGACAAAATGTGGAAAACTTCAAGGGGGCCGAAAACTTTAGCAAACCACTGTAGATTTTAATATATAAATACAGTAGCTATGCAATAAATTGCAATGGCAGCTTTTAAAGCAGATAAACTGTACTTTGGGAACCTGTAATTTGTAAATAGACAATATCACTTGTGCAAAAAGCAAATATGGTAACTGTATGGGTAATACAAGTAGGAAAACACATTTTATTGAAGATTATATCAGAGTTTTATCCCATCAGTAAAGGAAATTACTCCTTACATTATCTGTTGTATAATAGGAGCTTCATGTGCCATTTATCATTATTGATTTATAAAGCACCAACATATGCTGCCATACAAAGTAAGAAACAAAATAATCCAGACATTGGTGTACAACAGTAGAAAAAACACAGAGTTGACAATAACCATGACAAAGGTAACATGATGAATAAAATATATAACAAATTGCAAGACACAAAAGAGTGAGAGCTCATTCTGATAGGAAGTTGCATCGTGTGTAGATCTCCAAACTGCTCCCGATCGATAATGCAATCTATTTCCCATTGATAACAACCAAAAAATCGATCAATTCCAAGACATGGGGGGGGGGGGGGGGGGAGCCCTGCCCTGCCCTGCCCTGCCCTGCCCTGCCCTGCCCTGCCCTTGCAAGCATGCAGTCTAAAGGAATGACTGGGGGGGGGGGGCGGTGGCAAGAGGTGGGGTAGTAAACAATAATCATACCTAGAGGCAGTGTGTTTTTAGTTTATATGGTAAGGAGTACAGTTTGGCCAGAGGTCAAAGGGGAATGGCCTAAAGCAGTGATAGGCAAACTTGGCTCTCCAGCTGTTAAGGAACCACAACTACCACAATGCATTGCAAGAGGCTGACAGCCACAGTCATGATTCATAAAGGCAAAGGCATTGTGGGACTTGTAGCTCCTTAACAGCTGGAGTGCCAAGTTTGCCCATCATTGGCCTAAGGTAGAGTGAATGCTTGTCGGAAACGGTGAGATTTGAAGGAGTGTCTAAAGATTTCAAAGGTATACTTATAGTTTCATTGGGCGCCTATGAGTGAGATGTCTGTTAGTAATGGCTGTTGGCTAATGTGCTCCTTAAAGGACCACTATCGCGAAAAAGTAGGCAGTTAAAATCTGACAGAACTGACGGGTTTTGGGCCAGTCCATCTCCTTATGGGGGATTCTCAGGGTTTTCTTTGTTTTGAACAGCAGTTTAACTGCCAAAATAGTAAGATACCAGACAGCCTCCCTATTCACTTGCACACTATTATGTCAGTTAGACTTTGCAACTGATGTTCAGGAAATGCTGTTAAAAACAGAAGAAAAGAAAACTCTGAGAATCCCCCATGAGGAGATGGACTGGCCCAAAACCTGTCGGTTCTGTCAGATTTGAACTGCCTACTTTTTGGCGTTAGTGGTCCATTAACAATAATTATGTAATTATTCCTCCAGTCTCGGTGGATATTTTTCTGTACTCCACAGCGGCAGAGCTGCTTTGATTTCAGAGTATAACCAGGTAGCAGATGTGTCTGTAAATCCGGAAGAGCTTTATATTATGCAGATTAAGCTCTTGTCCTAAACCAGATTTCACAATCATTTGTTCTACTTTATTATCTTTGGCATTTAAGGAGATTTCTGTAGAATTCTTATATTTGTGCTGTATAACTCAGGCCTGCAGTCGCAATCACATTTGTTCCTGTACCCATTTTTATTATTATTATTTAGTATTTATATAGAGTTGACATCTTCCGCAGCGCTGTACAGAGTATATATTCTTATCACTAACTGTCCCTCAGAGGGGCTCACAATCTAATCCCTACAATAGTCTTATGTCTATGTACAGTATGTATCGTGTAGTGTTTGTATCGTAGTCTAGGGCCAATTTAGGGGAAAATTATGATATAATGAATTGGTTGTGTAGTAGGGATAATTACTAGAATATTAGAAGCAAAGAAAATAGTCTCACATTTTTATTTTCAATTATATAGTGTTTTTTTTTATAACATTACATTATTCCCCTGTGTTATATTTCAGCTATCAGGCAGGATGAATTTAATGCTTGTAGACAATCGTATCCGATCGTGTACAACTACCGGTATTTAGGATTAGGCATTACGTGGGGGGGAGTGTTAAGGTTAGGCACCAACATCGGAGGGTTATGGGTTAGGTTTACTGTATTATATAGTAAAATATTGGTCATTTTAATTACCGATATTGTACTATTTGCGGCTTCCCCCAGTGCCCTGCTGATGCGGCGGCACCCCCACAATACGTATTCGCACAATGGAGCCCTCATTTTGTATATTTAGCGGACAGGAGCCGCGGCGTTGTTACCAGTGTTATTTTTCAGGCTAATAAACAGACAAGCACTTGACAATCTGGAGTCCTGCAAGTGGAAACTCTTGTCTCATCGACTAATAACCTTCCTCTGAATGTATGGCCATATGTCTCAGCCCGAGAAGCCATCAGAGCAGCCTGTGAAATCCAGCAGCAGACCTATAAAACACAATTTCCTACTCGTGCTGTTAAAGTGGAAAAATGTATATATTTCTCACTGAGCCGTATTTCACGCGCAGGCTGACATTTTATGTGTGTGACTCTGCAGTGCTGGAAATCCCATTAACCACTTTTCTGAGACCTGCTCAGTCACCAGAGATAGAGACTTAAAGTGAACCTGTGGTGATTGGAATATGGCCACCACCTGTAGCGAGTTCTTGTCCATCATGTAGGCACTCATTTGCTTATTGATCAACACAGACAGACAATTGTTTGAGCGTCAACAATTACACAAATAAAATGATATATAAACCGAATATCCTCCTCTCTTTAAGGTGACAGAAAGTGACAACTTTCAAGAGAAAACATCAGCAGATGAATCCAAAAGTATCTGCCGAAGTCCAACATCCGGGAACAGCCTCCTGAAGTATAGAAGCCGCTCACAAGGTACCCAGTGTGATGATGGGACTCCCTTCCCTCTCATCTCTTCCTTCCTCCTCTCTTCCCAGCTTCCCCCTTCCCAGCTTCCCCCTCCTCCCTTCCTTTCTCCTCACTCCTCCCTTTTTCCTTCCTTCCCTCTCTTCCTTTCTTCCTTTTTCAGTGTCTCTTCCTCCCCTTTCCCACCTTTCTCCCCCATCTCTTTTTCCCTCTTCTCTTCCTCTCTTCCCTCTCTTCTCTTCCTCCTCTTCTCTTCCTCCCTTCCCTCTCTTCTCTTCCTCCTCTTCTCTTCCTCCCTTCCCTCTCTTCTCTTCCTCCTCTTCTCTTCCTCCCTTCCCTCTCTTCTCTTCCCCCCTTCCCTCTCTTCTCTTCCCCCTCTTCTTTTCCTCCCTCCCCCCTCTTCTTTTCCTCCCTTCCCCCTTTTCTCTTCCTGATACTCTCTTCCTACCCTTTTGCCACTACTCTCCCTCCCCTCTCCTCACTTCCACCCCTTTCTCCCCTCTTCACTTCATCCCATTTCTTTCCTCTCTTCCTCCCCTCTCTTTCTTCCTTTTTTCCTCCCTTCTCCCTCCTCTCTCCCTTCCTTTTTCAGTGTCTTCCTCTCCTTTCCCACTGCCCCCCCATCTCTTCCTCCCTTCCCTCTCTTCTCTTCCTCCTCTTCTCTTCCTCCATTCCCCCTCTTCTCGTCCAGCCATCTCCTTCCTCCCTCTCCTCTCTGCCTCCCCCTCCTGTCTTCCTCCCTTCCCCCTCTTCTTTTCCTCCCTTCCCCCTTTTATTTTCCTGATCCTCTCTTCCTACCCTTTTCCCTCTATTCTCCCTTTCCTCTCCTCACTTCCACCCTTTCTCCCCTCCTCTCTTCATCCCTTTTCTTTCCTCTCTTCCTCCCCTCTCTTTCTCTTTTTTCTCTTCTGTCATGGTCCCTTTACCCCCCCCCCCCTTTCTATATTCCCTCCTCTCTTCCTCCCCCTTACCTCCTCTCATCTCCCTGTTCCCTCCTCTCTTTCTTACCTATCCCTCCTCTCTCTCCTTTTGCCTCCTCTCTTCCTCCCCCTTACCACCTCTCGTCTTCCCATATCCCTCCTGTCTTTCTTACCGTTCCCTCTTCTTTTTCTCCTTTTCCTCCTCTCTTCTTCCCCTTTCCCTCCTCTCTTCCTCCCCCTTACCACCTCTCGTCTTCCCATATCCCTCCTGTCTTTCTTACCTTTCCCTCTTCTTTTCCTCCTCTCCTCTTTCCCTCCTTTTCTGCCCCTTACCACCTCTAATCCTTACTTTTCCATTCCTTCATCCTCCCCTGTCCCTCCTTTCGTCCTTCTCTTTCCATCCACTCAATTCACCCTCAAACTGATCAAATAAAGTCAAATTCAGGTGTACGGGACCCCTTAATTACAGTAGAAGACCAAAGTGGTGCTCTTATCAGTCCAGCCAACAATCTAGGGGCGTGTCCCTGACCTTTGCCTTTATGTTCAGTGCAGCAAAGGAATTTGAGGTCAGGGAGCTGGTTTTGGCGGGGTGGCCTAGAACCATCTGGGCCATAGCACAGCCTGGACAGATTACACATTTATTGGAAGTTTCACACATCACCTATATTTCATTCCACTTATTTTTAGCGGGTTGCCTGCAGGTTACTTGTTAAGAAGATGGAAATGGAAAAAGATTCATTTCAAGGCGTTAGTCATGTCATGGAGATATTTTATAGTTCACGAATCAAAGAATGAAAGCCGAACACCTTCCCCCAACAAGCGCGTAAAACTGGAAAACGTCTCCTAATGTCAGCGAAAAGGAAGACTTTTGTTTCCAAATAAAACCTTCACCCTTATTTAGAGAGTCCCATATTTCCTACAGGCATAAAAGCCTTCCCACCAGGTATATTACACAAGCCGGTGATTACATTGTCATGTTACACCAGGAAAAATGTCTCCTTCCTTAACTAGGAGATGGTCTGCAGCCCTGTAAAATGATGAAATAGAGCTTCGAATGTCTTAGCATAAATGGATGGCATACATGCGGCCAGTGAGCAGATTCTATACAACTGAGAGGCACTGCTGGCTGATTAGTGATGAGTTTATTAGAGACCATAAACCAGGAGCTGCCAAATGATCAGTCTCCCTCTGTCCTTCAGCTAAGGCTTAGATTAAAGAGAACCATCCCTACTTTCTTCACTTTTTTCTCTGGTTTCTAATAGCTATAGGAGCTGCCATGGGTCCCCCCCCCCTCCCCTTCTAGCTGCCCGTTATTTATCCATAGCGGATGTGTGGAGTTGGCATCTGTGACCTCTAAAGTCTTTAAAGCACAGTAAAAAGCCTCAGCTAAACTTTTAAATGTAAAAAGAAGAGGTAACATTAAATATTTTCTAAGTAATGAGCCACATTTTTTGCCTTGCTTTTTAGTATGCTATTGAGATGCCCTGGGTGCTAAAAAAAAAAAAAAAAAAAAAAATAGAGCTTGGTTCACTTTAAGATGTGCATTGCTGTATACATTAGTATGGTGGGTCCTGTAGATTAGTAGGTGTCACACTAAAGTAATAGTTTTAGCTGAACTGCGTTTAGTCTGTCTAAATTTGATCTCTCAGCTGTGTTGAATTTGATCTCTCAGCTGTGTAATCTCTAATTTAATCTCTCTGCTGTGTCAGCTGAGGAATCTCCTCTGCCATGGTGGAGCAGCTAATTGGTAAACACAGGATGTTAACAATGTGCTTGCTTCCATGAAAGCAGGAAGTGGACACTGCAGATTTATTGCAGGATATGTATCAGCTGCAACAAAGAAATGTTTTCCACTATATTCTATGGAAAACACATACGCGATTCTGCCTAGTGTGTTCCTACCCGTAAATGGGTTCTTTGGGGGGGTGGTTTAAAATAAAAGCAGACACTTACCTGGGGCTTCTACCGGCCCCCTGCAGCTGTAATATCCCACGCCGTCCTCCAACTGTCCGCCGTTCCCTGCCGCCGGCCCCTATCAGATTTACTCAGATTTAATCATTTTCTGCCCCACTAGAAGTGGATTTGTACTTCCAATCAGTTCTGGGGCTTTGATTGTTTGAAAATGCGATTAGGCAGGTTGGAAAAATTTGCTTGGGTTTATTCTAAACATTTTTGTACCGCGTTGATTGGTACAAAAGTTCATAGAGTCTTCATTATAGTGCCTACCATTACCGTTTCCTTTTCTATTTTTTATGTGCTGTGCTGGATTTACATATAGGTTACTCTATATAAAAATTATATTAAATATCACATATAGGGTAATGATTTAGAATGCTTAAAGCTCACAAATCTGAACCGCTCTGTCCTATCTCCATTTTTTTAGGAAATGTATTTAAGTTTAAAGAAGAGTGGTGGGGAATCTGGACTCTCTTTATAAAATTATTATGGGGTTGAGGGGAGGGAGATATTGTTGCTAGTGTACTCATCGGAAAAAAGGGTCCCTTACTTCCTGTCTCTGTGACCTTCATGGAGTTTTATAACTTTCTGCTGAAAACTAGAAGTCTCAGGGGCAGCAATAAAATGTAGTCCTGGATTTTAACTCCGCCTTTCTCTACAACAAATATTTCATTTGTTAATGTTTCTGTCACTCTCATGCCTAGTACACACGATGCAATTTTCTGTCAGATCGACAGATTTTTATTATTAATTTCTAAAGGGCTAACATATTCTGTGGCTCTGTAAGAAACAAAGATAGGGCACATAATAATGCAGACAAAATGTATAACAAATTCCAAGACGCAAAAGGGTTTGTTCTGATAGGAAGTTGTATTGTGTGTAGAGGTCCAAACTGCTGCTGATTGATAATCCAATTGATTTCCTATTGATATCCACCCAAATTTGATTATGTTATTGATCGGATCAGTAGGAAATGTATTGGGTCGATCTGACGGGAAAATGCATTGTGTGTACTAGGCTTTGGAGAGATGTCTGGACAGGAAGGGGTTGACCTTCTCAGACATGAAGGAGGGGGGGGGGGGGGGGGGAGGGGGGCAAAAGAGCAATTCACCACTATATCCACCACTACAGTATATCTACGTCCTCTGTGACTTCATCTAAGCCACGAGTCAGTAGATATGCGTCTTGTAGCAGAAGCAATGCTGTGCAGGATTGGGCATTGCTCCTGTGCACATTTCTGGCACTATCTGATGCAGCACTAATTGGTGAATGGGAATATATGTTTCCTGAGCTGAGATTGATTTTTACCATTAAAAATACTTTTATTTTCTCATTTCATAGTGAAAAATACATTCTGTAGCATTATTTCAGAATCCAATATCTTCACCATAAATTGTGACCAGAACATAATCTAAGTGTTGTGATAAGTGGTAAGAATAGCCAAACATTTGTGTTTTTTATCTACAGTAACATTTTTTATTTTTAAACTGGAATTGGTAAAACTGAGAAATGTGTGTTTTCTATTTTTTTTTGTTTTACCATTAAAATTCATAGAAAACAAAATTGTTTGAGGGAAAGTATGGCATACAATGAAAGCCTAGTTTGTTTTGAAAAAAAAACAATATATATTTCATTTCTGCGTCATAAGTAGGGATAAAGTTATTGCTGATTAAATAAGGACATAGCTAAACTGTCAAAACTGCTCTTGTCCATAAGTGGGAAACAAGGTCTGGATGTGCAGTGGTTAAAATACCAAACTAATATAAATGCTTTAGTCCCTTGGAAATGAAGAAGCAGCTTAGTGTTCTGTACACACAGTAAGGCATCCAGTGTAACAAGTTAGAACTCTTTACTGAAGGAAAACGTGCAGAGATGCATCATACACCTCTATCAGGAAATGCAGCTTACTTAGAATAGAGAGAATACAGCGAATACAGGAAATAACCATACCATTCAGATCAACACCACCTTTTACATACAGTGACATCTTGTGGTTATTTTACTATACTGCAGTTTAAGGTAATAGTGTTGTTAAATCTCTAAAAGGAAATGGTTACTGGAAGTAAGTGGTACACTTCCTATGCGATATTCTGCTCCTCCCTGGGACTCTAACATTTAAAGCATGTATGCTTGGTATTCTGGAAGATATCTCTTGTGGCAGGCAAGTAAGACTGCTGATAAGAATCCTTTTGTGTTATGGTAGGAAAAAATTGTATTATTAAATGGAAACTCAAGTTAGTACCCAAGTGGGGGTATGGGAACATTTTGGTGCACTTAGCTCTTCCTTTATATAAACTGACCTATCAGATTTAGAATCATTCTAACAAGTTTGGGAAGGTGTGGTGGGTATATGGGTAGAAAATTCAGATATGGTTATCCCTAATCTCAAAGAAAGCTGGGCTATTTCAAATCACAACCATGTTTTAACCACTACCAACCAGAGCATGTGAAAATAAGTTACTTCACTCTACAAAATCCTAGATAACACTATTTATTCATCTCTGAGTTGATAAAAAGGCTACAGAGTTAAAAAGGAATGACGGCAACGCCCCTTTCTCCCAGGCAATTCATTAGCAGGACTAGAGAGTAAAGGCCCATACACACGTCAGATTTCCGCGAACGACGGGTCGTTTGAACGTTCCGTCGTTCGCCCGCTAAATCGGGCGTGTGTACAGACTGTCGTTCGCTTGATAAGAGTGAGCTTGAGCGATCCACCCGTCCAAAATCTGTCAGTTCTGTCAGATTTTTACTACCTACTGTAAGTGACAGCAACATAGGAGAAAAGTAATTAATGGCTCATTTTACTCCGGAAAAAACATACCGGTACTTCTTATTTATATATGTTTACAAGTGTTTTAAAGAGACACTGAAGCGAAAAAATAAATTATGATATAATAAATTGGTTGTGTAGTACAGCTAAGAAATAAAACATTAGCAGCAGAGACATAAGTCTAATATTTGTATCCAATACAGGAAGAGTTAAGAAACTCCAGTTGTTATATAGGCAAATATCCATTGAGCTCTATGATTTTTAAAGTCCCAGAGAGCTCTGACTTCTGATGGTTTTTATCTCAACTGTATTGTTTTTATTCTTTTGCAGAGAACAGTTCAGGACAGGTCAAAAGTTCGCTGCCTGTTCTGTAAAAACATTTAGAATGCTGAGTAATGTGTAAACTGCAAGTATTAGAGAATGATGCATTGTTATAAAAAAAAGCTGTAAAATTGAAAATAAAAATGAGTATTTTTTTTGCTACCAATGTTCTAGAAATTATCTGTACTACACAATTCATTATATCATTTTTTTTTTCGCTTCAGTGTCTCTTATTTTTTTTGCGATAGTGGTCCTTTAAGAATGATTGTTTAGCTTCTAGCAGCAGACCTGTAATGAATGTTACTTTTGAAGCTTCATTGAGTCAAGAATGTGATTTTACAAAATATCACCCCGTAATAGTGATAATAATAATAATGAGCTGTGCTTTGCAGGAAGCAGCCGTCTGGAATCGGTGGGTGAAGACGATGAGTTGGCCGTGGTTAATGGAGACGCGTATATGGACAGAGGAGACAAAATACTGCGCGGGGGCCGGAAACATTCGCTGCCGCAACAGCTGGACTCCACCGGATCCCGACAGGTTGGGCACCAGCATTCTGGCTCTACGCTCACGTAGCTGCCTACAGTTATTTCACAATGCGGTACTGAATAGGGATGGCCAATGGGGTGCTAATTGTATTCAAATGTATGCAGCTTGGACATGAACCAATTAAATCCATCAGCTGCAGCACTTGATTGGTCCAGTTCCAATCTGCACACGCCTGCTTAAAGCTGACATACATTTGGAGTCCCTAATGCTGAATGAGTCTGGATTCACAGCTGTATCCGTGGCGTAGCAATAGCCATAGCAGCGATAGCATCTGCGGTGGGGCCCTGGAGCAAAGGTGGTACTTGATGGATTTACTATGAATTTTCTTGTGTTCCTCCTCCCTCACTTTAGCTCAGTGTCCATAGATTATAAGCAGTGTAGATTTATTGAGAATGTAAGCTGCTTAAAGAACTCCTATCCATAGGGTAGGGGCAGGCCGCTTTGCTCAAGAGTGCCTATATCTAGATCCCCCATTAAAGGTTTGCTATGGGGCCCCATAATCTCTAGCTACGCCACTGAGCTGGATTGTCTTTAACTACTTTCGCCTCCCGGACGTACTAGCTACATCCAGGAGGCCATGTGCGCATCCGCGCGCTCCCGCCCCGCGGTTCGTTAGCCAGGCAATCAGTGAATCGGGCTATGGAGCCCGATCACTGATTCCTCTCCCCCACAGATATAGCAACAGCTTTTCTCGGAAGCTTCACTTTTTCTGGCTCTAGCGTCCCCATGCTTCCTTCTAAGCGTACATCTTACGCTTAGAGTGACGTCATGTAAACAAACTCATGGCTGCCATCTTGTGGCCAAAAAGTAAAACTACAACTAAATGTAAAATAAAATAAAAATCAACACATTTACAGAAAAAAATTCCTGTTTACATCCCACCCTCCCAAAAATACCCAAATAAAATGTTTAATATAAAAAATAAAAAAAATTACAATAAAATAATAATTAAAAAAAAACCATGTAAATATTTACCTAAGGGTCTAAACTTTAAATATCAATGTGAAGATGAAATTTTTCTATTTTTTTTTATTTTAAACCTGTAAATAGTGATGGATGCAAAACGGAAAAAATGCATCTTTATTTCCAAATAAAATATTGTCGCCATACATTGTGATAGGGACATAATTTAAATGGTGTAATAACCGGGACAAATGGGCAAATACAATACATGAGTTTTAATTATGGAGGCATGTATTATTTTAAAACTATAATAGCTGAAAACTGAGAAATAATGAATTTTTTCCATTTTTTTCTTATTCTTCCTGTTAAAATGCATTTACAGTAAAGTGGATCTTAGCAAAATGTACCACCCAAAGAAAGCCTAATTGGTGGTGGAAAAAAACAAGATATAGATCAGTTCATTGTGATAAGTAGTGATAAAGTTACAGGCTAATGAATGAGAGGTGAACATTGCTTGGATGCATAAAGTGAAAATAACTGAAGGCTGAAGTGGTTAAAGAGAGTCTGAAGCGAGAATAGATCTCGCTTCAGACCTCATATATAGCAGGGGCACGTGTGCCCCTGCTAAAACGCTGCTATCCCGCAGCTTAACAGGGGTCCCTGTCCCCCCAAATCCCCTCCGTAATGCGGGGGAGCGCTTCCGCATTGGGGCAGGGCTAACCGCCGCAGCCCTGCCCCACGCGCGTCTGTCAGCGCGTATCTCCGCTTCTCCCCCGCCCCTCTCAGTCTTCCTTCACTGAGAGGGGCGGGGGAGAGGCGGCGATTCGCGTCTGATAGATGCGCTGAGAGGCAGGGCTGCAGCCGTTAGCCCTGCCTCTAGGAAGCATATTCTACGACCAACCTTTGCGACCAACTTTTGCGGGGGGTGGGTTGGGGGGTCAGGGACCCTCGTTTAGCCGCGGGATAGCGGCGTTTTAGCAGGGGCACACGTGCCCCTGCTATATATGAGAGCTGAAGCGAGATTTAGTCTCGCTTCAGTGTCTCTTTAAAGAGGCCCTGTAGTGACATATAGTGGAATGCAGTAAATTATATAGGATACTCTCTTTAATGGTAGTGTTCCTGGCATCTGCACCAGAAACACTTCCTATATATATATATATATATATATATATATATATATATATATATATATATATATATATATATATATTATATGTATTTATATATATATAATATATGTATGTATATGTATGTAACCCTGCCCTCCCAGCAGTGACGTAACTAATGGGGAGCAGACCCTGCAACTACAGGGGGGCCCAGAGCTCTAAAGGGGGCCTCAACTATTACTTCACTCCCTCCAATACAGGGGGTTATCCTTCACATCGGGTGTTTTGTGGTTACACTTGTTATGGATGTGAAGATCCTGATGGCCACACTTGTTTTTTGACCCTTGTGAAATGGGCCCCCAGGCTGGAAGGGTCACCAGTGGGAGGCATGGGAAGGGGTGTGAACATTTTGGGGGCGGGGTCATTAATTTGTAGTTATGGCCCTGTGATTGGCTCACAGTAAACAGTCAGGAGCCAATGAAAATACTAGTTTCACCTAAACAACTTTAATTGTTATGCCTTCATATTCTCTCCATGACTGGCACCGGACCACATACAACTGGAATAATGTTGTGTTGGAAATAGTTTGGATTGTCCTACTGTTAATGCTATTTAGTTGTTACATGCACTCTGCATGCAGAGTGTTATATTTGCTTGTTTTTGTTAATATACGTTTAGCCTGTTTTTGTTGTTGCAATAATAAGACCTCTCTACCCTTCCCTTTCAATGTTGTGTCACTATCACAAATTAACGTCATCTCATTTCTTTGTTTTTGCTTTTTGGTTGTTGTCTGCATCCAACCTTCTCATCCTGTCTGTGTAAGTCACCGATTTTGTCACATGATTTTTGGTTCTTTTATAAAACATGACAGATGCTAAACCAGGCATGGGCAAACTTGGCCCTCCAGCTGTTAAGCAACTACAAGTCCCACGATGCATTGCAGGAGTCTGACAGCCACAGTTATGACTCATAAAGGCAAATGCATTGTGGGACTTGTAGTTCTGTAACAGCTGGAGGGCCGAGTTTGCCCATGCCTGTGCTAAACACGCCTCTCATATGCTTACTGGGCAAGTGTATCACTGGAAAGTGAATAGATAACTCATAATTCTTCTATTTAGCATTATGTCTTATCTATAGATACGCCTTTTGTTACATCACCTTCATCATTTATATTTTGTACACTGTAGCAGCTCTTACAACTGTTCCTATTGATAGCATGTTGTGGGACTTGACATGTTTGTCATGACTGAGCATTTGCAGGATTAGATTTACTGACCTTCCATATAATGTTGCATTCCTACAACAGAAGTTAATTGCGATAATTCAGCTTTAAAGGATCACTGTAAGAAGATGAAAATGGAGGCTGCCATATTTATTTGCTTTTAAACAATACCAGTTGCCTGGCAGCCCTGCTGATCTACTTGTCTGCAGTAGTGTCTGAATAACACCAGAAACAAGCATGCAGCTAATCCTGTCAGAAACATTAGATATTGCTGCATGCTTGTTCAGGGTCTAAGGCTAAATGTATTAGAAGCAGAGGACCAGCAGGATAGCCAGGCAACTGGTATTTGTTAAAAGGAAAAAATATGGCAGCCTCCATATACCTCACACTTCAGTTGTCCTTTACAGCTGAATTATTGCAAATACCTTCTGTTTTAAGAAGGTAAAGCTATATTTTTTTAGTAGGAGGGCTTTTTTGGTCTCTTTTAGCCGCTTCTACTTTCCAAGTGGTTCTGGGTCACTGTGAGCTCTCTGGGTATCCTGACCTTCCATGAAACTTGAAGCGAGAGGAGTACAAAGGCTGCTCATGCTTCATCTGCATTCCTCTGCCCGATGTCTGCCCTCCCCCTCCTCCACTCCCCTTAAAGGACACCTGAAGTGAAAGAGATATGGAGGCTGACATATCCATTTCTTTTTAAATGATACAAATTGTCTGGCTGTCCCGCTGACCCTCTGTCTCTAATACTTTTAGCCTAGGGTCTTTACGGTCTATGGGTAAAAGTGTCAAAGGCAGAGGATCAGCAGCAATGTGCATTGTTTAAAAGTAAATAAAAATGTCAGCCTCCATATGTCTCGCTCACCTCAGGTTCCCTTTAGGCCTCTTTCACAGTGGGACGTTGCGTTAGATGCGACGTTAAGGTCGCATAACGTGCCCCTAATGCAACGCATTGAAAGACTAACTTGGACGTTATAGTACATTCTTTAGCCCTGCGTTTGGTGCGCCGTTTTTGTCGCACAGTGATGGAACGAAAACGGCGCATGCGTTACATAAAAAAAAAAAACATTACTGAGCATGTGCAACACAACTAACGCAGCAGATTTATTGCTAAACGCACAGCATGCAGCACTTTCTAAATATTGCTACATGTTGCACGCAACGTGTGCACTGTGAATGTCGCACAGAGTTAGTATTGCTGTGCGTTAGTCTGCATTAAAACATTTTCTAACGTGCGACTTTAACGTCGCACTGGGAAATATGCCTTAACCTCCCTGGCGTTATGATTATTTCCAGATTTAGGGTCTAAAAGCCATGCAATTTTTTTCACAAGCTTTTAGGCCTCATTCACACCTAAAATCAAAAATCACGCCTAAAATTTAAAAACAAAAACTCCCCCCTCCCCCTAATTGATAACCTTTGCAATGCTGAGTTAGCACCGCTTTGTGCTGGTTATCGCACGCAAAGTCCCGCGCGCAATTCCACGCGCAGGGCCCACATGGTTTAATGGGCGCATCGCGCTGTGCGCGCGGGAATTTTGCACGAGTTTCTACTTATCACGCCTAAACTGACTTTAGGCGTGATAAAGGGCTTTTCACTGGCGTGCAAACAGTTTGCACCGCTTTGTGAATCAGGCCCAATGCATTTATTCTAAAAAACGCAAACACAATCGCCGCATAAAGCGTTTTTGTGAGCGTTTATCACGCTTCCTGTACCTTCCCTTATAATAAAAACGCCCCAAAAATGGTACAGGCACCGCCTTGCGGGTGCTACGTGCTGATATGAACCTTCTCATAGAGATTCATTGCATCTGCGTTTTGCGGGCGATTTTGAAAATCACTTGCGCTGGAAGAAAAGGGCAAAAATGCCCTTAGTGTGAACGAGCCTTCAGACCTTAAAAGCAAGAAAAAAAAAGTACTACATAGAGGTCTGCAGCAGCCCTTGCATATAACTCACTCGGAGTTACCGCTCTGAGCTGCGGATTTCCGTCCCGAGCCTGAGTCGGGATTACCGCTAAGGAGGTTAAAGGAAGTCACCCTTTAAGTAAAAGCTCCACCCAGAAATGGCTTTAATTGATTGGCGGTACAGAAATCGGTTGGAGGCAGCAGCTCTTGCTGTACAAGAGGCAAATCTAAATGGTATTTTGGAACATAACTCATTGTTTATTTCTGAGACCTAATTAAATACCATTTTTACTGTGCATCACGTACTTAAATATAATAGTCCCCCATTAGAGGCACCGCAGTGCCATATAGTAGAATGCAGTAAATGATTGAAGACTCCCAATTTTATGGTCATTTTCTTGGCTTCAGCATCAGAAAGGCTTCCTATATCTATATACTGCTGTGCATTGGTATACAGCCTCTCCCTCCCACTGAGGCCTATACTAAGCTGTGTATTATTCTCCCACCAGAGCAGTATCATCCATCAGGCAATCTAGGCAGGTGCCTGGGGCCTAGAGCGTGTCATGGGGTCCACCTTCTTTGTCCTCTCTTAACCTCAGCTTACCAAAAGAGAATTCTGGGAGACCAGTTATGTTTATCTACCGGCTTTAGAACTTTCAGGAAGGCTGGATCCACACTAGAAGCGCTTTGTGAGCGCTTGTGATTGCTGAGGGCTTTTTCCCATTCACTTTCATTAAAATCACATAAACTACATAAAATAAATATTTGACGTGATTTTTACCATGATTCAAAGTGAATGGGGAAAAAAAGTGGTCAGCAATCACAAGCGCTCACAAAAGCGCTTATAGTGTGGATCCAGCCTGAATGAACATTCCGCAGAGATTACTTGCCAGTACTAAAGATGTTGCCGCCTGTGATTCATTTCTGGGTGAGGAAAGTTTTTACAATAGGTAAACGCTGACTAAATAATTTATAACAGGGGCGTAACAATAGACCCTGCAAGGGATGCAGCTGCAGGGGGGCCCAGAAGCCAAAGGGGGCCCCGTCCTGAGAGACTGACAACTAAGGGCAAGGGGAGAAAAAACTTTCTGCACTCTGCACAATTGTTCTAATGACTGCATCTGCTCAGTCACTGATATGGAATCATACAAGGTTTTGCAGACAAAGATTTGTAGACAGACCCTATTCAGTGTACAGCAGGGTATTGTGTACAGTGCTGTTCTACCCCTCCTCCAAGTTATGTGTCCTGTAGTGATGCTTGAGGAGTTTTTGCATGGAGAGAAACAGCTTTCTGCTCTCTGCACAGTTCTAATGACTGCATCTGCCACTGATAATGAAACATACAAAGTTTTGTAGACAAGAGGGGTGGGGGGGGGGTGGAGATAGGGGGCCCCATTCATTTCTAGTTACACCCCTGATTTATAAATTATTATTGTGAAACAATAATCCATTTTATTCATTATGTTGTTTTGGTTACAGTCCCTCTTTAATGTTCTCTGTACAGGAATATGCCATTGTGAAGAAGACGGCCAGATCTCTGAGCACCGTGCAGGTGGAATCACCATGGAGGCTCGCTCAGCCTTCCATCATCTCCAATATAGTCTTGATGAAAGGCCAGGGAAAGGTATGTTCCTTCTACGGCAACGGGATACTCTCTAGAAGTTCACTAATGGAGTTAGGAAGAACTTCAAAGCTGAAATCCAGTCCTCCAGCCCCCGTAATTTATAACTTCCCCTGTGCTCCATATTCTGTAAGTTCTCCTCCGAGTGGAGACTACCCCAAGCCTGCTCTACTCAACCCATAACTCCTGGCTGCTTAATGACCATGACACTTTCACCGAGAACCTTCCAAAACCTCGGCCTTTAAAATTTACACCGGCATTATTTATGACCATAGCGCGACCTCTATTTCTCGAGAAGTTCTTAAAAGCTGTGGTTTTCGGCCCAGGGAGGAAAAGATTAGGGCCGATCGGGCCTGGTAATGTTTTAGGAAGTAAATCTCTGAGAATGAAAATAACGATATATCTGCTTCTGTTATTGTTCGGAACTGAAAATGTGAGGCAGCTGGAAGGAGCTGTGGAATGGTGGATCGGGGAAACACATGGGCCTTGCAGGAGGTTGTATTACTCTACTGATGAGAACAAGGTGGCCAAAACATCTCGTCTCCCTCATACACCTCTCCCATTCTTCATTCCACTGAATGAAACACTTCATGGGGCAACCCTATCATGTGGGATGGATTAGAGGACATCTGCTAGGAGTATAGAGGGGGCATCATTGTCATCTTAAAGTGGACCTGAACTCAGAACTTCCTCTCTGCTCTAAAAGAAAAGCAACAGCATCGTAATCTTTAGGCACCTTTCGCACTGGCACGTTGCATTACCCTGTTTTGCCGAAGCGAACCGGAAGTCATGTAAGTCTATGGCGACACTGCTTTTTTATGTTTTTGGCGTTTGCGTTGTGGCGCCCATGTGCGGAAGTGTATCTTTTCAACAAACTTCTACGCAGTTCGAATTTTGGCCACAGGAAGTGAGTGCTAGAGAGCCTTAGTTCCTGCGTGGCTTGCGGCCAGAAGGGGGATTACCGCGCATTGCCACGGTAATCCCCGAAGGCTATTTTTAGCGATGCGTTCATCACACCTTACTGCTTTATTAACGTCAGCTAGCAGTGTGAAACCGGCCTGTTAGATAAACATTTTTTTGTTACAGCTAATACAAATCCTGCAATAAATCTGTAGTGTGTCTGCTTCCTGCTTTCATGGAAGCAGAGATAGGGATTGATTCACTAAGACAAATAGCATGCCTTATCAAAGTTAACATGCCTTATCAGAGTAGCATAGCGATAGCTACGAACCCGCAGGGGCTCAGGGCAGGACGAGTGGAGCTCTCGTCATTGCCAATTAGCAGGCATAAGATCGCTATGCTACTCTGATAAGGTGTGTTAACTTTGATAAGGTGTGCTAACTTTGATAAGGCATGCTATTTGTCTTAGTGAATCAAGCCCACAGTGTTAACATCCCGTGTTTACAAATTAGCTGCTCTGTTGAGGCAGCCAGCTGACACAGCTCAGAGATCAAATTATGGTGGAGATTAGTCACAGATGAGGGGGAATTACACATGCTAAACTCTCTAAATACATACAGGGTGCATTTCTCTCTGTCTTCCTTCTGTCCTGTGCAAGAGTTCAGGTCCACTTTAAAAGTGGACTCCGAACATTGATATGAAGTTGGCCTTGTCTTCATGAAGGAACTCTTCTTGAAGGCTAGATTTGTCAGTGCTGACAGCTGCCTTGCAAGTAGAGTTTTTCAGCATTTGCATAATTACGTGTAAACAAAATCCAAAAGTTGGTATTTGTAAATTTGACATGCAAACTGGTTGAGAACGACCACCCATAATGCATCATGTTAGGACAGGGGTCTCAAACTTGCGGCCCGCAGGCCATTTGCGGCCTTCGATACAAGGAAGAGTGAGAGGGGCGGGCAGAGGCGGCGATGCGCCGCGATTGTGAAATTCCTTATGCGGCCCAGCCTCATCCTGACTTTGCCTCCTGCGGCCCCCCCAGGTAAATTGAGTTTGAGACCCCTGCGTTAGGATAATGGGTGGAATATACAAATCATTTCCTTCTGCCTGCGTGAGTCAGATGTACATCTGGGACTGTTGGTTTATTGCCAGGCTATAGTACAATCATTTACAGAGCTATCTAATTGAACTTGTTGCAGGCAGCTGTTTCGGGCCTATTTACCGTTATTAGTGCAAGGTGTGGGTTGGTTATGGCCGGGGGAGTAACAGCCCACCCGGGACCCCCCATGCCCCGAAAACAAAATGATCATGGTGCCCCCTCTTCCACTCTTCTCACAGTGGTCAGTCAGGACACCCCCAGCACTCAGCAGAGAAAACTTAGCAAAGCTGTGTAAAAATAATTACCTGCTCCTACTGTGTTGGGTCCTCCTCCTCCCGGTAGCATACCCAGCTCCCGATGCATGTCATGTGATCAGATGCCGGAGGAGGGCAGCATTAAGGGAGTGGCTGCAATGTCAGAGGGAGGGGACACTCTCTCTGTCTCTCTCTTTTTCTCTCTCTCTCTCTCTCTCTCTCTCTCTCTCTCTCTCTCTTTCTCTTTCTCTTTCTCTTTCTCTTTCTTTCTTACTTTCTTTCTCTCTTCCTTTTTTTTTTTTCTTTCTCTCCTTCTCTTTCTTTCTCTCTTTCTTTCTCTTACTTACTTTCTTTCTCTTTATCTCCTCTCTCTCTCTGTCTCTTTCTCTCTCTCTCTCTCTCTCTCTCTCTCACACACACACACATTACATCTGCTGAGCTATAAGGGTTTTAGAGGATCAAATTATGACTGCAAAAGCAATAGGAGACTCTTTTTTTCACAGAGTGATTCTGATTACTTGCCAGCATTTTAAAGCTTGACAAAAGACCTAATCCCTAATCACGGCCCGTGGGCCGCATGTGCACTAATTTCATGTATTAGGGATGTTGACCTTCGCTCAAGCTTGCGCGCATCTCCCACACTGACCCTGCTTCAGCTGCATGCCCATTCTGCTAGCTCCCGTCTACTGCCAGCCTATCTGCACTCTCCAAGATGTTTGATTGGTTCAATTTCAAAGCTTATTTCACTAGTGGATACCCACAAGTCATGCAGTGCTGGTGGGATTTGCAGGTAGGCTTGGTAAGGGCAAGTGATGGCTTTGCATTTAGGCTCCTTTTACACCTGATCCTCTGCGTTTGGCATGTGTTTGCATTAGTACGGGTTAGTGCGTGTTTTTCCCTGAAATGTAACAAAAACCTATTTGATACAATCCCCACACGTTGGCATCCGCAAAAATAAGAGTACTGTGCTGCTTTTTTGCAGATGCCAGTGTGTGGGGATTGTAACAAATAGGTTTTCTATTACATTTGTGGAAAAACCGCGTACTATCGCATACGCATGCCAAACGCAGCGGGTCAGGTGTCAAAGGAGCCTCAGGGTCCTTAGGTGAAGACTATAATCTTCATGTCCTACTTGTCTTCCTTCAGGGACTCGGCTTCAGCATCGTCGGAGGTCAGGATTCTGCCAGAGGTAGAATGGGAATCTTCGTAAAGACCATCTTCTCCAATGGAGCTGCAGCGGCTGATGGGAGGCTGAAAGAAGGTGAGACAATGTCATGCATCAACACCAGGGGGCAGAGGCGGGACTGCAGATCATAAAAGTTTTCCTGGCAGAATACAACTTCTGAGGGAGAGATTAAAGACATTAACTATTGACCTTTTACTAACTCTGAGATACTTATTAGGTTCCCACTGATTAGAGAGCGTAAAACATTCAACCTACTTTGTAAATGTTTAAATATAAAATGAAACCCTGGGATACTTTATAAAATCATTTTTAGAAGTAGGAGGAAAAATATAATTAATTATCTCATCAGTGTATTTTCACCTCGGGTTCACTTTAACCCCCTTGCCGTTCCAATTATTGCGGCAAGGGGGCAGCACAGCACTTTTTTTTTTTAATATGCGGCTACATGATAGCCGCTGAGCAGCGGCATCCCCCCACCCACTCCGATCGCCTCCAGCGATCTGCGCAAGCAGGAAATCCCGTTTAGAACGGGATTTCCTGCATGGCTTCCCCAGTCTCCATGGCGACGATCGCGATGACGTCATGGACGTCAGAGGGAGTCCCGATCCACCCCTCAGCGCTGCCTGGCACTGATTGGCCAGGCTGCGCAAGGGGTCTAGGGGGGGAGGCACGACGGGTAGCGCCGAGCGGCAGCGATCGAGTTATGCACGCAGCTAGCAAAGTGCTGGCTGCGTGCAATAAAAAAAATTGTGAAAATCGGCCCAGCGGGGCCTGAGCAATCCTCCTGCGCAGGTTACCCCGTTACAGCTCGGGATAACCGGCAAGGAGGTTAATACAAGAGTCATAAAGCATTTAGGGTATGTCCAGCTCTGTAGGTTTTAATTTACTGGAGTGACATCTGTTAGGAATGATCTGTGATTGGCTGGCGGGAGTTGTGACACTGAGGGCTGGTGCACACCGAGCGGCTTTTTGGGCGTTTTCAGATCCGCTTGCGGCTGCGGATCTGCTTGGTCAATGTATCTCAATGGGGTGGTGCACACCAGAGCGGCAGGCGTTTTGCAGAAACGAAAAATGCCTGGGTGAGGCATTTTTTGGATTTCGGATGCGTTTCTGCCTCAATGTTAAGTATAGGAAAAACGCAAACCACTCTGAAAAACGCCTGTTCAGAGCGGTTTTGCAGGCGTTTTTGTTACAGAAGCTGTTCAGTAACAGCTTTACTGTAACAAAATATGAAATCTACTATACTGAAATCCGCAGCAGCAATCCGCAAAACGCTAGCAAAACGCCTCATAAAAATAAAAAAAGCGTTTAAAAATCTGCTAGCATTTTGCGGATCTGCTAGCGGGTTTTGGTGTGCACCAGCCCTGAGTGCCGGTTCCCCAGACCTCCCATCTAGCAGTGCTCACTCTTCCTGCACAGTCTAGTCTGACCTACATAATGCCTGCATTTACTCCAGATGAGGATTTCATGTTCAGCTGTCTCTCCAGATCTCATCAGAAAGGCAAATATATCATATTTAGTTATTTGAAGAAAGCCGGTCGGTGCCGATCATGTGACTCTCATCAAGCAGTAGCCCGGCTTAGATCCGTCATTCTCCAATCTGCTCGCTCAGGGATTTTCTGTAGAGTCGCTGCTTAACCCCCTGCTTGCCGGTAACAGCAGTGTCAAGAGGTTTGTTTTCTCCTACGGTGTTGAGAGCTCTAATCCAATGGTAAAGCTGCACAATAAGTTAAAATGAAACGCTGTGGTCGTCACTGCCAGCCCAATTTATCTAGCGCCTTATCGGGATCGCTTTTTTTTACACGCTGTACTAAAAATAGTTCTGTGTTATGGTGGACCTAAACTCTTGCACAGGACAGAAGGATAACACAGAGAAATGCACCCTGTATGTATCCAGAGAGTTTAGCCTGTGTATTTACCCCTCATCTGTGACTAATCACAAGTTGATCTACCAGCTGACTGCCATGGCAGAGAAGCTAATTTGTAAACACAAGATGTTAACAATATGTCAACTTCCATGAAAGCAGAAAGAAAACACACTGCCGATTTATTGCAGGATTTGTATCAACTGTAACAAAGAATTTTTGTATTTAAAAGTTACTATGCTGTTGTATATCTTTTGGAGCGGAGAGGAAGTTTGGAGTTCAGGTCTGCTGTAAATGATGAGTAGCTGAGAAAGCTGCCTACCTTTCAACAAAACAATATATAGAGCACCCAGTCTGCATACTTATTTTGGATCAGCAGTTTACAGTGTTAGGATACAGAAGATCAGCATGACAGCCAGGCAGTTAGCGTTGATTAAAAGGGAACAAATATGGCAGCCTCTATATCCCACAGTCTAAATAGTGTATAACTTCACTCAATGGACCATGTAATAGCCGCAATGGAAGGAAGAACCAGAATCCCACCTGGAGGAGTTGGAAATGTTGCTTATCTTCATATCACAGTGACGCCAAGCATGATGTTTCGGCCATGCACTTGGTGAAGGTCTTGATGGCTGAAACGTCATGCTTGCTGTTACTGTGACATAAAGTAAAGCAAAGTTTGCAACTCATCCAGGTGCAGTCCCGGTTCTTTCTTCCAGTGAGCCTCCATATCCCTTCCATTATAGGGTCACTTTAAAGTGTACCTGTAAAGGGGAAACCAGTGTTCCAAATGGGTACTCGCCTTGGGAGAGGGAAGCCTCTAGGTCCTTCGAAGCCTTTCCCTGTCCTCTTCCATTGGGCCGTTCCAGCAGTGTGCCCTCCACAAAACATTCAACAAGGGCTTATCGAAGGCTTGCAAAATGCACAGTGGCATTGACCCTCTGGGGCATCGGCAGAAATAGCTAATCATGTCCATGCCACTGTGCAAGTGCAAGCCATCAGCACCTGCAGAAAGACAGACATGTTCAGACTTGGCTATTTCCGCTGGAGCCCCAAGCACGTCCGCCCTACTGCGCAGGTGCAGTGTGGCCACGCATTGGGAGTCTGTGGTCTGGAATGGTTTGATGGAAAAGGACGGAGGAAGCCTCTGTAGGATCCGGTGGCTTCACCCTCCTGAGGTAAGTATTTTTTTTTCTTCCCCTACAACTCAAAGTTTTGCTTCAAAGTGAACTGAGCAACATTTTTAGCCCCCAGGGCATCTCAATAGCACATTTAAAAGGCTTGCCAACAATGTGACTAATTCCTAACAAACTCCATTTTGCCGCCTCTTTTTATATTTAAATGTTTATTAGAGGCTTTTATCACCCTATTTCCGTGGCCTGCCATCCGCAGAGAGAGCAGGCAGATAAGGACTGCTGTAATTAGCAGTAGCAATGAACAAACAAAATCTTTCATCAGCGGTGGGTGGGGAGATAGGACACTGTGCTTCAAATAGCTTAGAGAAGTCACACTTGATTATATTCACACCTTCCCCTGGATAAATAAGAGGGGGAGGGGGGTGGCAGCTCCTACAGCTACTGTATTTAAATCCAGGACAGACTGCAGAAAAGAAAGCTTCTTGGATTTTTTTTAAAGAGACACTGAAGCGAAAAAAAAAATATTATGATTTGTATGTGTGGTACAGATAAGAAATAAAGCATTAAGATCAGATACATCAGTCTAATTGTTTCCAGTACAGGAAGAGTTAAGAAACTCCAGTTGTTATCTCTATGCAAAAAAACCATTAAGCTCTACGACTTTCAAAGTCCTGGAGAGGGCTGTCTTCTGACTTTTATTATCTCAACTGTTAGTGAACAATTTTCTTTTTCTCTGCCAGAGGGGAGGTCTTTAGTTCAGACTGCTCTGAAAGAATCATTTTGAATGCTGAGTGTTGTGTAATCTGCACATATTAGAGAATGATGCAATGTAAGAAAAAAACACTATATACCTGAAAATAAAAATGAAAATATTTTCTTTGCTGCTAATCTTCTAGTAATACCAATTCATTATATCATATTTTTATTTTCGCTTCAGTGTCTCTTTAAGTACTTGGCAAAGGTTCATTTTACTCTCGAGGATTTGTCCTTCCAATGATTTCACCTTCACATCTGGGCTGAGGATCAGGGGAATTATAGATCTGCTGCTTGTTCGTATAGGTTTGCTTTGTACATTGTGCCCTGGAGTGATATTGCTGTTTTATTAACAGGAGATGAACTTCTGGAAGTGAACGGCGATTCGCTGCAAGGAATGACCCACCAAGAGGCAATACAGACATTCAAGGTATCAGGAGCCCCAGAGGATTGTGTGGAGATAGCCTGTCACCTGGCGCACAATGGGCCTCGGTGATAACATTCCCACTGTTGTGTCTGCCAGGATGCTGCCTGGATACCGATAGCTTATCACAGTCTCTCTCTACCTAGCAGCTTTCCCAGCAGAGGTGACAGCGGCGGGACATGGGTGGGATTACAATAAAGGTTACCAGACAGACGCGGGCTATATTTAGCTCCGCCGATGTCTCGCTACTAATCACTGCGTCTTACCGGCCCAGATAAGGGTCGGCTTTACGAAAACAATGGTGACCTTTTCATCTTTACCCTTTTTTTTCCCGTGTATAGTGCGATTATGTTATATAAACCAGCTCGCTTTCTGTACACCCGGATGTAACGCACTCGCACATTTCTTGTAATTTTCAGAATTAGAAGAGTCGTTTTTCAAAAGATGCTTAAAAGAATAATTAAGGGGAAAAAAATGATTTTAACTTACCTGGGGCATCTTGCAGCCCCCTAGAGTGGCCCTGTGCCCACAACGTCCTCCTGATTCCCTCTGGCCAGCAGCGACTCCCGCAAAGCTGACCCGTCACCGTCATTCGCCATCTACTGTACATGCGTGGCCCCGAGCTGCGCACACCCTGATAGCGCTCCCACTGCATGCGCAGTAGCAATTTTTGTGTACGGCGCATGCACAGAACACTCCCAGCCGCAGGAGCACGATCAGGGTGTGCAAGGCCCAGGGCAGCACATGTGCAGTAGCCAACAACAGGCCAGCTTTGCGGGGGTCGCTGCTGCTGGCCAGAGGGTCTTCGAACAACAGTTCGGGCACAGGGGACCACGGGGCTGCAAGAAGTCCCAGGTAAGCTAAAATCTTTATTTTTATTTCATTTTATTGAGGAGAATTATTGTGAAACATATTAAAATTGTAAAATACAGATAAAATGTAGATTTCTCCAAGAGTAAAATACATGAAAAAAAACTTTTTTCCTATGTTGCTGTCACTTACAGTAGGTACCGTAGTAAGAATCTGACAGATCTGGTTTTGAACTAATCCATCTCCTTAGGGCCCGTTCTCACCTGAGCGGGAATCGCACGATTCCCGCTCATGGCAAACCGCTAGCGGTTCTGCAAGAACCGCTACACATTGTAGCGAGTGGCAGTGTTCTCACTGCCGTGGTTGCGGTTAGCGATAGCGGCAACCGCGCTGCATGCAGCGGTTTGCCGGCGACGAGCGTTACGCGGTTAGCGATCGTGATTAGCGTGCACAGCACGCTAATCGCGATCGCTCCAAAACCGCTGCAGTGTCCAGTGATTTTTTCCGCGCTAATCGCGGGAAAATCACTACCGCAAAACGCCGGCGGTAATCGCCGGCGTTCTGCGGTTCTAAGTGTGAACGCTCCCTTAAGGGGGATTTGTCAGGTAAAAGTGCTTATGGAGTGACAGATGCTCAGTCCAACTGCCAGAATAGCATTCTGGCAAGTAGGGAGGTCAGCCAAAATCTTTATAAAGATCTTTTCCAGTGAGCAATTTTGTAAAGAATATAGAAAATACTGAGACTCCCCCATAAGGAGGTGGACTAGTCTAAAACCTTTCAGATCTGTCAGTGTTTTCCTGCCTACTGTGAGTGACAGCCACATAGGAGAAAAGTCATGTATAGTACATTTTACTCTAAGGGAAATGAACATTTTAAGGACTCGTTCACACTAGGGACATTTTCGGCCTTTTTTCAAGCGCAGGCGATTTTAGAAATCGCCCACCAAACGCTTGTTCAATGAATCTGTGTGAGAAGGTTCATATCAGCGCGGTTTGTGAGCCGTGCATTGAGCAAAGCGGTGCCTCTACCATTTTTGGGGCGTATTTGCTATAATGGAAGGTATAGGAAGAGCGTTAAACACTCACAAAACCGCTTTATGCTGTGTTTGCGTTTTTTAGAATAAATACATTGTATTTATTCTTTTCCGGGTCAAAGAGTTCACTTCCTGACTTGTGTCAGAGAGTGAGTCTCAAAACCGCTCTGGAAAAGCGCTGTTACCATAAATGCAGCACGCAGTGGTGCACCGGGAGGGGGGAAAAAACGCACAAAAACGCAAAATGTTTGTGTTTTTGATTTCAGGTGTGAATGAGGCCTAAATGTATATAGTTGGTGCAAGTAGGGGACTGTCTGTATTTAGTAACAATAGTCCCTATATATATATATATATATATTGCTGGCCACATGCGTTGCCTGCAGCATTTTTGGAGCGTTTTTCCTTCAATACAGAGTGTAGGATCACTGCAAAACCGCTTTCCAAATGCTGCACCAATTGAGTTTGTAGAACTTTTAATAGCAAAAAAATCCCACTCATTTATACCCATAAAGCCTTGCGCTAATGGTAACTGTAATCGCTATGCAAAAAAACCTAGCACTGAATTAAAAAGTGCTTCAAAATCGTCAGAAATCGCTCTGGAAAACGCTGCAAAAATTGTTACAAAAGTGCTAAAATGATTACAATTGTGATTTGCAGTTTCTAATAGGCCCCAGCCCTTAAAGAGAGTCTGAAGCGAGAATAAATCTCGCTTCAGACCTCAGTTAGCAGGGGCATGTGTGTCCCTGCTAAACCGCCGCTATCCCGCGGCTTACCGGGGGTCCCTTCACCCCCAAATCCCCTCCGTACATCGCGGAATCTCTTCCGCATTGGGGCAGGGCTAACCGCCGCAGCCCTGCCTCCCGCGTGTCTGTCAGACGCGTACATCCGCCTCTCCCCCGCCCCTCTCAGTCTTCCTTCACTGAGAGGGGCGGGGGAGAGGTGGCGATGCGCGTCTGATAGACGCGCTGAGAGGCAGGGCTGCAGCCGTTAGCCCTGCCTCCAGGAAGAGCAAATTTTACGACCAATTTGGTCGTTGATTTTGCAGGGGGGGGTTTGGGGGTGAAGGGACCCCCGTTTAACCGCGGGATAGCGGCGTTTTAGCAGGGGCACACGTGCCCCTGCTAACTGAGCTCTGAAGCGAGAATTATTCTCGCTTCAGTGTCTCTTTAACTTATTAGCAGCTTCAAAGGAATTATCTTGTTTGAGCGCACTGCTTCTGACCTCAGCCGCAGAACTGGTTGTGCTAGAAATTCTTGCAATACTTTGTTGTCTCTCTGCTAGCAGAGGCTGTAGAAACTGAAAGCAGAAGTATTCTGTTATCTCACACTGCCCCCTAGTGACAAGTGGCCATAAATACACATTACAGCAGTACTAGTTAGTAGCAAGG
Organism: Hyperolius riggenbachi; assembly: GCF_040937935.1. Taxonomy (NCBI): domain Eukaryota; kingdom Metazoa; phylum Chordata; class Amphibia; order Anura; family Hyperoliidae; genus Hyperolius; species Hyperolius riggenbachi. Next base: position 634,724,706 of record NC_090646.1, read on the forward strand.
AAGTGTAACAAATAAGACAAAAGCAATGCACTAAAATAAATTGGCATGGAGCACTTGCCTCTAAATAAATTGGCTGCTTAACCCTCCTAGCGGTATGGACAGAAATGTCCGTTCAAAAAAACATGCTGTGAACAGTATAAACATGCATACACATCAATACTCTCCTGCACTGTATACTAGACCCTTGCTTGACACATTTTGGCAAGTTACAGGAAAAAAAAAGTTTTAAAAATAAATTTTATCACTGTTTGCACAGAAATCCTGGAGAAATTGAACGCTGGGAAGGTTAAAGAGGAATTCCAGTGAAAATAATGTAATAAAAAAGTGCTTCATTTTTACAATAATTATGTATAAATGATTTAGTCAGTGTTTGCCCATTGTAAAATCTTTCCTCCCCTGATTTACATTCTAACATTTATCACATGGTGACATTTTTACTGTTGGCAGGGATATATAGTTGCTGCTTGCTTTTTTGACAGTTGGAAACAGCTGTAAACAGCTATTTCCCACAATGCAACAAGGTTCACAGACAGGAAACTGCCAGGAATACCACGGTCCTCAGAGTTTCTTGTGGGAGGGGTTTCACCACAATATCAGCCATACAGCGCCCCCTGATGGTCTGTTTGTGAAAAGGAATAGATTTGTCATGGGAAAGGGGGTATCAGCTACTGATTGGGATAAAGTTCAATTCTTGGTCGGAGTTTCTCTTTAAGGGTTAAGTTGTTTCAGATCTCTTTCCCACATTGTGATGTCTTTGTTCTTCTAGGCCTGGTTCACACATAAATCTATACATTTCTCGTCCGGTCCAGTACTGGCCTTTCCTGTCAGTTATGTATCAGTTTTGTATCAATTTGTATCAGTTTTACCAGAAATGTACACCTCTTATGTGTGAACACAGCCATAATCCCCTTCCTGTGAATGTCTCCTATACCTCACGTTTTTATGAATTGAGTACAAGTGCAGCAGTCGGCCTGCTCTGAATGATCTTATCCATCACTTGTCCTTGACAGCAACTCAGGAAAGGAGTGGTAACGCTGACCGTGCGGACCCGCCTACGCAGCCCCAGCCTCACGCCTTGCCCCACCCCAACCTTACTGAGCCGCTCCAGTTCCCCCAACTCCAGCATCAGCTTCGGGCCTTCGCTCCAGGGGTCGCTGGATGGTGATTCCTCCCCGGCGAGTCGTAAGGGACCCGGCCCCAAGGACAGGATCGTCATGGAGGTGACTCTTAACAAAGGTATGATCATCAATTGCCATTCCTGAATGTTCCACTTTTCTAGGAGCATCAGTATCTGTCTTTCTTTACTATCGTTATTATTTACTAGCTGATGACCCGGCGTTGCCCGGGTATGTATTTGGCTGGTGTTGGCTCCGCGCCCAATTTTTTCTAACCTATTACTCAATTACCTAGTTTGTGAGCTTTGCGGTCTTTGGCATCAATAAGTTACATTGAAATAAAAGCAAATCTGATTGGCTGTGGCTCCACCCCCCTTTTCTGATTTAGAACCCCAGTCACCCAATGACCAACTGTACCAGGTTTGGGGCTTGTGCCATTAACAGAGCAAGACTGGCAGCAATTAAATATTCCCCTTCAAAATCAATAGGTGCATTTTGATTGGCATTTGTAGGCTCCACCCACTTTTCTGAATATTAATCCCAGCCACCCAGTGACCAACTCTGCAAAGTTTGAGAACCCTGCCATTAACAGTGTAAGAATGGCTGCAGTTTACATTTTCCCAGTGAAATTTGTATTTGTCTCCGCCCACTTTTTGGTTATGGGGATAAAAAGTATCCTATATGTTATTCCAAGTAATGTACTGTGTGTGTGCCAAATTTCATTCAAATCTGTTCAGCCGTTGTTGCGTGATCGAGTAACAAACATCCAAACTTTCCCATTTATAATATTCGTGAGATTGAGTGGAGATGACCCGGCATGCTGTATCTCTGAACAACGTTTATAGCGGGCCCGATAGTATCGGGCCCGCTATAAATGCTAGATTCTGGCCTGAGGTGTTCTTTAGCTGCCGCACCGGCTGAGTTTAATGTGACATGGATATAAATGCAATCATGTGACAAGAGCATAAATGCAACCATGTGACAAGAGCATAAATGCAACCATGTGACAAGAGCATAAATGCAATCATGTGACAAGAGCATAAATGCAATCATGTGACAAGAGCGTAAATGCAATCATGTGACAAGAGCATAAAAGCAATCATGTGACAACAAGCATGAATGTAAGCAGTTCCAATCATTTTGGAAATTACACCTGTGTATGCTTGACTATTCAGACTAAAATACAAATTGTATGTATCCCCTTCTCATAAAAAATTGTGACTTGCAGGGTCTTTCCTCTCCAACTCACCCTCACCCTCAAGTCCCTTGTGAGCAAAGCCCCGCCCCCCTTGCAGAGAAGTGCTGTGTGCCACAGCAGGTCTCTGCAACGGGGCTCTGTCCATCTCGGCTACAGAGCGCCATGGCACTGGTCTGCAAGGGGGCGGAGCTACATTCCGGACACCGGCGCACACTGGACTTGGGGATGAGGTGAAGAGGGAAGGCCCAGCAAGTCATAACTTTTTATGAGAAGGGGATACATACAATCAGGCCCGGATTTATCTCACGGGAGCCTATAGGCACTGATGTCTTGGCACCCTAGATTTCACTCTCTGTGAACCTACAAACACCGAATCGCACCGCAAGTGTGCTGGCTAGCCAAGCTGTCACTTCTCCCTTACTTCTCCTGCCCGTCATAGGTAGCTACAGGTGCCCCTTAGCATAAGTTAGCCAGAGGTACCCTCACTAATAAATAGCTAAAGGTACCCCCAAGTATTAGGTAGCTAGAGATGCCCCCGACTGAAGAGAGATCTGGTCAGTGGAATGCCGAGACTCTGGTGAAAAACCTCTCATTTACACTCTGCTCAGGACTCTGCATAGATAAGTCAGGAGGGAGGCACTTGGGGAGGGGGTGAGCTGCCTTTCCATCATCAGGCGCCTGTAGGCATGTGCCTATAGTGCCTTATGGTAAATCCAGCCCTGCATGCAATGTCTGATCTGATTTCTGATCGATTTCCAAGCATTTTTCCGATGTTATTGAAGTGAACGGAAAATGGTCGGAAATCGAACAGAAAATGGTCGGAACTTAGATTGGGCATGTTGGAAATAATCGATCTGACAGTAAATCTGCCAGAAAATCTCAGTGTGTATCCATCATAAAGGTAGCCATACAATTATAGATTTCCAGCATATTTGACCATCAGATGGATTCTGGTCAGATGCCAGTCAGGTCGAATCTGACAGGAATCTACAGTATCTGATGTGTGCCACACACTAGGAACAGATTTCCAATAGATTTCAGAAATCTATTGAAAATCCATTGCAATGCAGCATTGCTCTATTCGATCCAATGCAATGCTGTGGGCCATCGATCTGCCACCAGCCACCAATCGACCTAGCTATTCCTTCTGAACTGATCCGAGTAAGTCTATCAAATTTGTCTGGAAATCAATTGATCAGTCAATCGATTATGCTACCTGCTGCATCAATTTTTAGCTAATTCAATCAAAGCAATCAAATCGGCCGTATATCAATGGCAGAAATCGATAAGTATATGGCTAGCTTTAGTCACGGGTCAAATGGTCTCATTAAGTGGCATAACTATACGGTCTGAAAAACAGTCTCAAATTAAGTGCTATAACTATAGCAACCGTGGGGGCTTGCCCCTCCCCCTTCTGCAGAGTAGCTCAGTGGAGCAGATTAATAGTTTAAAGTTTACTGTCTCCAGCACTGCTTCCGGTCTCCTCTGGTCTTCCTGACAGCCACACCCTCTATGCTGCATACCTCTGGCTCCTGAGGTATGTCACGTGATCGGAAAACAGAAGTGTGCAGCTTAGAGCGTAAGACTTCCAGGAAGAACAGAAGAGACACAACGCGTCGCTGGAGCAGGTAACTATTGTACTGCTCTGCTGTGCTACTCTGCTATGTGAGGAAATGGTGTTGGGGGGGGGGGGGGTCCTTATAGCTCATGGACATAACATTGTACAATCAAGGTTGTACGGTTAGTGGCAATGCTATTTGAGCCATCAGATTATTACTACCTACTGCAAATGACACCTACATATGAAATAAGTAATTTGCAGTGCATCTTACTCTGGGACAAATGCAATATATATAGTGCTGGCCAAAATTATTCATACCCCTGGCAAATTTTTACTTAAAGTGAACCAGAGACGAAGCACCCTCATGTATTTTACCATATATATAAGTGGGAACATTAGAAAAAACATCTACCCTGCTCTCTGTTTCATTCTTCACTTGTTCAGCTTGCTTCTTATCAGCCCTGATAAAATCCCTGACTGAGCATTCAGTCTGGCTTTGCTAAAGAATCATTATAGCTGAGACTGTCTTTTCTGATGTCTTTTCAAGCCCAAGCCTGTCCCCTTGTGGCTCTGCTATAATGATTCAGCTATAAAGATTCCTGAGCAAAGCCAGACTGAATGCTCAGTCAGGGATTTTATCAGGGCTGATAAGAAGCAGGCTGAGCAGTGAAGGATGAAACAGAGAGCAGGGTAGGTGTTTTCTCTAATGTTCCCACTGATATATATGGTAAAATACATGAGGGTGCTTCATCTCTGGTACACTGCGGGCCACATAAAATGCCAAGGAGGTCCACATTCAGCCCACGGGCCTTGTGTTTGACACCTGTGCTTTAAAGGACAACTGAAGTGAGAAGGATATGGAGGCTGCCATATTTATTTCCTTTTAAGCAATACCAGTTGCCTGGCTGTCCTGCTGATCCTCTGTCTCTAATGCTGGGGATACACGGTACGTTTCTGTACCGTGTATCAACCAGCTGATCCGGCCAGCTGATAATATTCAGCTGGCCCGATCAAGCTGCTCGACCCGCACCCCGCTCGATTTCCCCGGCGGACAATGGCAGGGAATCGAGCGGCTGATAAGGACCGCCGGCGGGGACGAGCGGGAATCGATCCGCGGGGACACGGCGGGGGTCGATCCGGCGGATAATCGGCCGCCGGATCGACCCATGTATGCCCAGCATAATACTTTGAACAATAGACCCTGAACAAGCATATGCAGATCAGGTTCTTCTGACATTGTCAGGTCTGACCAGATTAGCTGCATGCTTGTTCCTGGTGTAATCCAGACACTACTGCAACCAAATAGATCAATAGGGCTGCCAGGCAGCCGGTATTGTTTAAAAGGAAATAAATATGGCAGCTCTCATATACCTCTCACTTCAGTTGCCCTTTAAGTTGTACTGAAAAATGCCATCGCTGATCAATATGAAATGTAGTAGGACGCAGTGTGTTCAGTTATAAATGTATCCTCTGTGTTTTGTGTTGTTGCAGAACCCGGTGTCGGCTTAGGAATCGGCGTCTGCTGCTTGACTTTAGAAAACAGTCCTCCCGGGATTTATATCCACAGCTTAGCACCGGGATCTGTGGCCAAAATGGACGGAAGGCTCAGGTATAGAAGATGAAATGATAATAAGCTTGTGCTGCAACTGGTATTGTTTAAAAGGACCCCAAGGTAAACGTAATATGGAGGCTGCCCTATTTATTTCTTTTTAAACAATACCAGTGGCCTGGCTGTCCTGTTGAACTTCTGGCGTTAGTAGTGTCTGAATCACACACCGGAAGCAACCATGTTGCTAATCCTGTCAGACTTCAGTCAGAACTCCTGATCTGCATGCTTGTTCAGGGGCTATGGCTATACATATTAGAGGCAGAGGATCATGGTGACAGCTAGGTAATTTGCATTGTTTAAAAGCAAATATGGCAGCCTTCATATTCTTCTCAGTTCAGTGGTCCTTTAAAGGGAACCAGAAACGAAGCACCCTTGTGTATTTTACCATATATATCAGTAAGAACATTAGAGAAAACACTTACCCTGCTCTCTGTTTCATCCTCACTGCTAAAAGTGTCTTATCAGCTGTGATAAGAATCCCGGACTGAGCATTCAGTCTGGCTTTGCAGGGAATAATTATAGCTGAGTCATTATAGCAGAGCCACAAGGGGGCAGGCTTAGGCTTGAAAAGACACCAGAGAAGACAGACTCAGCTATAATCTTTCCATAGCAAAGCTAGACTGAGTGCTCAGTCGGGGATTCTTATCAGAGGTGATAACAGTCAGATTAAACAGAGAACAATGAAACAAAGAGCAGATTAGGTGTTTACTGTCATGTTCCCACTGATTTATAAGGTAAAATACAATAGGGTGCTTCATCTCTGGTTATCTTTAAGAAAATTAGGTTTATTAGACACCAATTACAGATGAAGCATTGTGCTGGGCTTGCCCGCTTCCACAGGTCAATAATTGTCTTTGCAAGTTGCACACATGGACTCCTAGCAAGTGCATAGTAAAGAGAGTTCCTGGGCACCCTGCATTTTGTACCGGTGAAAGGCCTGAAGGCGCTCCAGTTCACAACGCTTCTGAGAAGCGATATTTTCACACGTCTGCCCCTTTACTTACATACTTCATACACTGACTGCTGGCCTCCTATGTCCAATGCTCTATTTATTTCTCTATTCCAGGGCAAAGGGAACTAAGCACCCTTTTTACCTGGTATTTCTCCTGGTTTCTAATAGCTATAGGAGCTGCCATGTTCCCCCCTCCCCTTCTAACCATCCTTCTATACAGAAGTCACAGATGTTCTCTTCACACCTGCCCCCTGGATAAACTCTTTTAAACCCCCTCTGTTGATGAGAGGCATTATTTACTTCAATGTTTGCAATAGAACAATTACATTACTCCTTAACTGCCTGACACCTCTGTGATCGGGCAGGCCTGCTGAAGTAGGCTAATAAAACCTCTGATAAACTTTAAATGTAAAATTGAAGTTTTTTTTTTATAATGAGACTTGGTGTTGCCATGCATTTTTAACCACTTGATGACCCACCCTTTACCCCCCCCTTAAGGACCAGCGCTGTTTGAAGGGATCTGTGCTGGGTGGGCTCTGCAGCCCCCAGCACAGATCAGAGGGCACGCAGAGCGATCAGATCGCCCCCCTTTTTTCCCCCCTATGGGGATGATGTGCAGGGGGGGTCTGATCGCTCCTGCCTGCAGCCATTTAGCGGGGGGGCACCTCAAAGCCCCCCTCCGCGGCGAAATTCCCCCCTCCCTCTCCTACCTGCTCATCCCCGGTGATCGGGGCTGCACAGGACGCTATCCGTCCTGTGCAGCCAGTGACAGGACGTCCCCTGTCACATGGCGGCGATCCCCGGCCGCTGATTGGCCGGGGATCGCCGATCTGCCTTACGGCGCTGCTGCGCAGCAGCGCCGTACAATGTAAACAAAGCGGATTATTTCCGCTTGTGTTTACATTTAGCCTGCGAGCCGCCATCGGCGGCCCGCAGGCTATTCACGGAGCCCCCCGCCGTGATTTGACAGGAAGCAGCCGCTCGCGCGAGCGGCTGCTTCCTGATTAATCAGCCTGCAGCTGGCGACGCAGTACTGCGTCGCTGGTCCTGCAGCTGCCACTTTGCCGACGCACGGTATAAGCGTGCGGTCGACAAGTGGTTAATGTGCTATTGAGATGCCCTGGGTGCTAAAAATGGTGTTTGGTTCACTTTAAAGCGGAATATAACCCAGCATTTCAACTTTGCTCTAAAACATTATTTACAGCATATAATATGCGACTAGCATTTTTTTTTTTTACTAGACCAGCATTGGAAGGGTTACACACAGAGCTTTAAAGTTCCGTGGAGAGAAATGCAGATGCATCCGAAGTTTAGATAGATACATTTAAGTAAACACAACGTAACAAGTGTGGAATGTGACACACACTTGTGAGACACGCTCTCTGACTGTGCAGGAGCTGGAGGACAGTCAAGATTATTATTATTATTATTATTATTAAAGGGACTCCGAGCAGTGCAAAAACTATGGAAAGATGCACATCATTTTAAAGCTCTCTTTCTCCTCTTTCCAATGATATATAAACCGCCACCCTACGCCTTTTAGTTTTCGCTATTTTCGCGATTGAAATTGCCGCGGCCGCGATTTCGATCGCGAAAATAGAAAAAACTAAAAGGCGTAGGGCAACGATTTAGGTGTCGTCAGAAAGAGGAGAAAGAGAGCTTTAAAATGATATCCATCAAGCCATAGTTATGTTGTATTACACAGGGCGACTTTTTGTCAAAGTCAGCAGCTGCATTCAGCAGAATGGAGCTGCTGACACTGGGGAAAGTGTCGTCCTGTGTAATACAATATAACTATGGCTTGATGGATATCATTTTAAAGCTCTCTTTCTCCTCTTTCTGACGACACCTAAATCGTTGCCCTACACCTTTTAGTTTTCTCTATTTTCGCGATCGAAATCGCAGCCGCGGCAATTTCAATCGCGAAAATAGCAAAAACTAAAAGACGTAGGGTGGTGGTTTATATATCATTGGAAAGAGGAGAAAGAGAGCTTTAAAATGATATGCATCTTTCCATAGTTTCTGCACTGCTCGGAGTCCCTTTAAGAGAGTGTGTGTCGCATTCCACACTTGTTACGTTGTGTTTACTTAAATGTATCTATCTAAACTTCGGATGCGTCTGCATTTCTCTCCACGGTACTTTAAAGCTCTGTGTGTAACCCTTCCAATGCTGGTCTAATAAAAAAAAAATTCTGGTTGCATATAATATGCTGTAAATAATGTTTTAGAGCAAAGTTGAAATGCTGGGTTATATTCCGCTTTAAGGCCCATTTGATGTACTTCTCCCTGGTGAAGCCAGGCTGCTTCTCTCCACTCGGGTTGATAATTGTAGCGAAGTCACTCAAAATTAAAACGGCTCTTGTGAAAGGGGTGCTGTACAGAAAATCTGCTTCTCATAAGCGGCTGGAAATCCCTTTAATGCTGGTTAGATGGCCTATCTCCCTGACTGCTTCCAGATGTGGGGGGATAATGACACTGTTCAGTGTGAAGTGTGGCAGACGTTCTGGCCTGTTTGTTATTCTGTATTGAGAAGCAGAAGGTTATTCGCTGTACACTTTAATTCTTTGTTTCGCTTGCAATCCAGGCTGCGTTTTAATCTTGATTTATTTACACTGATGTGTGATGATGTCATGAAAGACATTGTTTCTAGCGCAGCGCGCTCTGATATGCCTCGCTGGCAGCGATACGGTATTCATAGGCGTTTGATCCCAGCGGGGTGGAATGATTATGTCATAAAAGGATTTCATTATGAACTTTTAACAGCAAGTGAATGTGTTAAAGTCCTCGTTTGCAAAATATGTAGCAAAAGTTTGTGTTTAAAGTGGATCTGAGCTCAGAACTTTCTAGTCTAAAAGATTAGGCACAGTATGAAAACAATCAGGAAAAAAATGTCTTTGTTACAATGCACATAAATCGTAAAAAAACAAAAAAAAACCTGAAAATTGACTGATAAATTTTCAGGGAGCAATGGAAGGGTTAAACGGATACTAAAGCCTTGCATAAAAAAAATTAAATTAGTTTTACTCACCTGGGGCTTCTGCTAGCTTCCTGCAGCCAGCCCTTGCCCTCGCATTCACTCGCGGATCCTTCTGTCTCTCGCTGCCAGCTAGTTTCCTTGTCGGCCAACATGCTCACTGCGCCTGTGCAGGCCTGTCCACGCATCTCCTCCTTTTTCGCGTTCCGATCCGCAATAGTGTCCGGCACAGGACGGAAACGCAAAGAAGGCTGCATGTGGCCAGGCCTGTCAGAGAAACGAAACTAGCTGGTGGCGGGGGGCAGGAGCATCTGTGAGTGACTGCGAGGGCACCGGACAGCTGCAGGGGGCTGATAGAAGTCCCAGGTGAGTAAAACTGATTTTTTTTTTTTTTTTTTTTTTTTTTTATTCCAGGCTTATGCTGGGAATACACAATACATTTTTTTAATAATGTTATTTTTGATAGATCGTTCGATACATAATTTCCAACATGTTCGATCATAATTTCTCATAGAAGTGAATGGAAATTGATAAAAAAAATCGTGCGGAAAAACGAATCGAAAATCAATCAAACGTAAAATCGACTGATAAAACACATTGTGTATTGCCAGCATTAAAGAGACTGAAGTCTCATAAAATTCACGTTTTTATAATAAAAATCTCTTTTTACATCATTGCCCTAACTAAAATGCTGCATCCCCGCGGCTGAACACTAACTAAATCCCCCCAAACTCCCCAGCAAAAATCCACAACTTTCTTGGTCGTCGATTTTGCTGTCCCGGGAGGCAGAGCTTTCAGCTGCAGCTCTGCCTCCATGGGAATCAATCAGCGCATATCTCCGCCTCTCCCCCGCCCCTCTCTGTGAAGGAAGACTGAGAGGGGCGGGCAGAGGCGGTGATCCGCGCTGATGGACACGTGTTGAGGCAGAGCTGCAGCCAAAAGCTCTGCCTCTTCACGGGAGTGCTCCCCGCAGTGTGCCCCGGGGTGTTTGAGGGATCTAGTTAGTGTGCAGTCGTGGGGATGGATTTTAGGGCATGGATTTTAAAGAGATTTTTAATATAAAAATGTGAATTTTATGAGTCCTCAGAGTCTCTTTAAGTATCCCTTTAAAGCATCTGTGTTTTCCTTTACAGCCAGCACTGACGCTCTGTGAGTCATGCCTACTGATTACACACTTTTACAGATAATTGCACTCAACTGTAGCTAAATAAACAAACACAGCTCAGTGCAGCTGATTTCTACAGCATTTCTATGTGGAATGAACACATATTGTTTTGGCTGTTTGATCTGATGATGTCATTGCTGTATGTAATTTTCCATGAAGGAATCGTCACATCTGTTTGTCTGAGCTTCTATTGTTCTCTCATTGTAGCCGTGGCGATCAGATCCTGGAAGCGGACTCCGTCAGTCTCCGGCACGCGGCATTGAGCGAGGCGTACGCCATCCTGAGCGAGTGCGGGCCGGGACCCGTGAGCTTAATAATCAGCCGACATCCCAACCCAAAGGTGAGAAGCCAGTCACTCTGTGTAGCAGGCCTTGTCCAGAGACAGCGACTTGTACGAAAGAGACAAAGAGGAAACCAAGAACCCACAACAGTGCAGTGAGTGTAGGAAGTAAATATTTTCAGTGAATAGAATACATACTCACAAACAAAGGTCACTACTCAGGCAACCACTATATAAGCAGGTGGGGAGACCAGACCCGACCCCACCCAAGTCAAGAAGTCGCTCTCTGCAGACAGGAAGGAAGTAGGGGTAATATCCCTCCACCAGGGGTAGACTAGACAGACTATAAACTTATTGTTAGAGCAGAGGTTCCAACACAAGAATAAAGTTATGCTAAAAACATAACAAGGGAGGTAGTGGTGGACTTCCCTTTCCAATCACTAGACACAATTCTACTTATTTGTATACTCCACAATGCAACACGTTTCACAGGTGTAGTCCTGCTTCATCAGGCAAATATCACAGTAACTATAGTATGTCTAAATAAAGCCGATGTAGTCTTTGATTCATAGGGGGCTGCCATCATGCTTTCAGTACATTATTTTAAATTACCTCCCCTGCTGGGTTCATGTTCTTGAGTGGCATCTGACACTAGCTTCAGACACTGAACAATTGCCCCAGCTTCCTGGATTAGCTTAGGCTTCTGGGGAACAGCAAGGTTATCATACATGTATTCCACTATTGGAATGGTATATGTACCGTGTATTATTACTGATCTGATTTTAAATGTGTGTGCATGTTTATAACAGTAAATAAAATTGGAACATATACCCACTTGAGGACCGCAGTGTTAAACCCCCCTAATGACCAGGGCATTTTTTTCTTCATTGGGCCACTGCTGCTTTAAGGGCTTGCTGCAGGGCCGCACAACTCAGCACACAAGTGATTCCCCTCCCTTTTCTACCCACCAACAGAGATTTCTGTTGGTGGGGTCTGATCCGCTACCCCAGTTATTTATTTATTTATTTATTTACAAATATTGTATTTATTTTTAAATAAATATTACCCTTTTTTTGTATTTATTTATAACTCCCTCCCTCCCCCCCGCCAGCCAGTCAGCGGATCACTTTTCCGCCTGCCAGGGGGACAGCCGTGTCACACCGTTGTCCCCACTACAGTGCTGCTGTAGATCGCAGTGGTAATAGACGTCGGTTTCGTCGCTGGGAGACTGATGGTGTAGAGGAGCTCTGTCATTCATGTGGTTATGCGCGCGCATTACGACAACCAACACCCCCCCCCCCCCCCCCCCGCATCCATTCACGCCAATCGGTGTGGAGTGGTCCTGGGGCTACCGCCGCGTTCATGCCAAACGGCTAGGGGTTAAAGCGGACTTGAACTCTTGCACAGGAGAGAAGGAGAACACAGAGAAATCCACCCTGTGTCTACCTTGTGTGTGTTTGTAGAGAACAGCCTAATTCTCCCTTCTCCGCAAGTAATAAGCTAGTGTAATTTGAGCTGTCAGCTGTCTGCCGAGTTGAGAGCTAATATGTAAACACAGGAAGTTTACCTTTTATGTGCTCGTAGCAAACCAGGAAGTAACTTCATTTCATCATCTCTGAAGGAACTCTATAAGCTGTAACAAGGAAATGTTTCTTTCTGTAAAGGTTATTATGCTGTTATTTATCGTTTTTAGAGCAGAGGAAGTTCTGAGTTCAGGTCCCTGAACTGAAAATAAAAAGTCAATATAACCATACAGAGGCCATACCTACCTTCTGTGTAGTCTACTCCTCAATCTCTTTCTCCTCTCCTGCATCCCATTTGTCCCCTGTGATCAATGGAATTCTCTGTCCTCCATTTTTAAAATGGCCATTACCCCATAACCGCTTTCTGGTCAGCACACTGTTAAACTGTAATATCACTCACTTGAACCATAGGGGAACATGGACATTACCTTGCACATTCAGTTGTAACTGACAGCTGCTGATATATAACTGTCAGCAACTGGTATATTTCAGTTCTGACAAAACATTGTCAGAACTGGAAGGGATCACTGTAAGAAGAAAATGGTGAGCTGCTGAAAGGAACCGATGGCCAGGTTATTATGTAATATTTATTTGCAACTACGTCAGGTTCCCTTTAAAGCAGGCCTAAACTCTTGCACAGAACACAATTAAAAGTCTATTCCACCTACAGTTGCTGAAGAAATTCATTTTTCTGTATTTGTTTAGCCAGATCATAGCGAGACAGGTAAAAAAAGGGTACTAGAGATGTGGGCGAAGCCTCTGCCGCCATAGGCCATAATGGGTATTGCACGGCTAAGTCAGTAATTTGGGCGCTGTCAAAACAGCGAGCCCAAATTACAATAAAACTGCCGTAATTCAGCCGCCAGCAATAGCTGGAAGCTCAATGGTGTCTAATCCCCGACTCCATGGCAACCAGGAGGAGGATCATGCTGTGCTTAATCTTTAGAGCAGATAGAAAGTTCTGAGTTTAGATCGACTTTAAAACCGAAACAGATGCCTGGCTATCCACAAAGAAAAATAAGTTCAACCGGACGCCCTGTTTTTGTTATACAAGATGTTTAATAACTATCACCTACTAAACTTCCTTAGCTGTTTTGGAATGCAGTGAGGAAATGACTCGCTACAAGAGGTGAAGCTTAAAAAAAAAAGGTGTCTAGTTGAGGCCACTTTCAGGACATTGATAAATGAGAGCCTTCAGTGAAAATTATGCCCGGAGACCTCTTTTAAGCCCAGCTGTAATGACTATAGCATGAATAGCCATACTGACGTTTTTTCCTTGCAGCCAAGGTTTATGTGATGAGCTGATGCTTTCTCGGGCCAGAGACAGCTGCAGATCATCATCTGTGCAATTTTCATCTATTTACGGATAACCGTGAATGGGCCGGGCGAGACGTGATTGTGTGTGAAAGAAGAAACGCTCTCATCAGTGATGATTGCATACATACATATATATAGTATATAAGGGGCAGAGTTATGCTGCATTCTTGATTACACATGAAGTCCCCAGAGACGTCTGGATAAGGTCACACAGCAGAGGTCATACTCTCGTTACCATAGCTCAGTATAGGTTACTCCTGTACTGCATCACGCTATTACAATCAAGCAATGCTTAGTTCATTCAAAAACAGTTAACAAAATGGGGTCAAGCATGCTGACATTCTTGTTCAGTGTCCTTTTGCACCCGCTTGCGTTACCTTTTTTTGTGTACAGTTTTAGTAAGTCCTTTGGCGGCTTTTAAGGGAGAACTACTGAATCGATATATGTGGTATAATCATACCCTCCTACTCATCTGTTAGGGCCGGTTCAGACAGACGGCTGCTGGAGATTTCCCCTGTCGTTTTGAGATTAATGGAAGTGGTCATGTCAATGCGTTTACTGTTGATTTCTGGCAATTGCGCTCGTGCTGTGATCGATCCAATTTTCCGAGGTGCTGTGTGTAGCTTCTAGTGTCATTTCTGTTTGTGGTTGCCCAAACCCCTATGGGCTCGAAAGGCAGCAAAACGTCGGAAACCGCCGCCATACACATTCCTGCTCGGTAGCTGAAAAGCATTTGAGCACGAAACGACCAACCGGTTGGCATTTTTTGAACCGGTCCTTGATTAACATTGTACAGTGTTGGTTGGACAGTCTCAAAGGCAGTAAGAAAGGGCGGTGCAGAGGAAAAGGACAGGATCATACATGATTTCCTATGTAGGGATGGTAATAATTGTGGGAGTTCCGAAATATACTTTTAAGTTTCTCATCGACCAAAGAAAGGTCCACCCTGGGCTTAACCTCAGCTATGATTACTGTGGGTTTCTGGGCCTACAAAAGTCTGTTACACAGTTTGATATTCGAAGTCAATTGATCAAACAGCTCCTACTGGAATTCAATTGGATAGTGATCGATTCCTACTCCACACGACGAAACAAACTTAACCGTGACTTCAGCAGAACTGGTCCCTCACCTCTCCTGCCACCTCTCCTCGTCTGGAGATTTTCCAACATGTCTAATCGCGCTTTTGATAGAAAAAACTGTCCAAAATTAATTAGAAGTGGATCAACTGGATATGTTGGGGCAATATATGAGTGGCAGATTTAATCAAACTGATGATCAGTACAAGCCAAAAGAAATAGATTTGATGCCTGATATGCTAACTTTACACACCATTGCGGTGCAACATCCGGATTAGAAACCACAGACCAATGATTGTGCTCAGAGTATCTTTTTTATCAGCACATGTAGCTTTAGAGCAGCAGGGACAACCATACTATCCCAGGAAAAAAAACACAAATAGAAGTACACAAGTAGATAACTACATGTGGGTTTGATATGGCTGTGTAAAACTTAAAGATATAGGCTTGCTATATACCAGCGGTTCTTGATGCTTGCTTGGCTGAACAAGGGCGAAAAGGGATAATTTGCATATTCAGTAGGGCATTGTGGGTAACCACAAATGTTCACTTATAACTGAATTATTGCAAATTTCCTTCTGTTTTAAGAAGGCAATTACACCAAGCTTCTTCTTACATAACATATGTATTGTACTGTCCTCATATGGATTTCAGTGAATGTTATGTAGTAAATAAAGCGAATTCTGTTTTGGGCATTTGCAATCTTAATTCCCTCTGACTGAAGTCAATACTGATGTCATTTCCTCCATTACTTTTTTTTCTCCTAGAAACTGCACTGTCATAGCTAGCTTGCTTTGTAAACACGTGAGCACAACGTAGATCCGATTTCAGCAGCTCACTGAACTGCCTCAGCCAATCAGTGAAGAACAGGAATGTGGGGGGGGGGGGAGACGACAAGCTTCCCTCTCCCCAGCAATGTACCAGAATAGAGCCAGGCTGAATGAGATAAGATTTATGCCAGCAGAAAGATTTCTGAATAGATTGGAGTGCTTGCAATGCAGGGTGAGGTTCCAGGCTGCACAGTGAACACAGAGCAGTGGGTAAATGGAACTTGATTTTGTGGCTGACAATCTTTGAGAGGTGTGAAGGCGGGTCGACAGTCGTTTTGCCTGCAATGAGAAAGCCCACATTGCAGGGCGAAATGACTGTCGACCCCCCTTTTATTTACTGCTTTGCCTTTATGAAGAAGAGATTAAAGTTTTGAGAAGTTAGCTATTTATATATATATATATATATATATACACACAGCTTGCTGCTCTTGGATGGTCTTTCTATTTGTGCAAAATTGATGATCAGGCCTGAAAAAAGTTGATTCCCATATATTGCCAGCTTTTCCCTGAATTAATTATTCTAAGCGCATTCTCTAACATCTACCCAAGCCTCGCTCAAATGTCCTATAAGGGTGAATTTTTGTTTTTGTCCTAAAACTGCGTTTAACGTTGTTATGGGTGCCAGGAACTAGTGGCGCCTCAGTAACTGCCGCCAGAATTAAGGCTTTAATATTCCGGGGATTCGCTGCTATGCTCAGTGTGTCCTTTCTGCCCCGTCAGCGTCACACGGAGACACAAGCTTCTTATTATCTGTGACTTTTCCTCAACGACCACAAGAAAAGCAGCAAACCACAGGAAAAGTACAGAGGAAGAGAT
This sequence comes from Hyperolius riggenbachi, assembly GCF_040937935.1. Classification (NCBI taxonomy): domain Eukaryota; kingdom Metazoa; phylum Chordata; class Amphibia; order Anura; family Hyperoliidae; genus Hyperolius; species Hyperolius riggenbachi. The sequence continues at coordinate 634,741,122 of NC_090646.1, forward strand.
GATTATGTCCCGCTAACACAGTTCATTTTACGGCTTCTTTTATTGATTCCGGCTTTTACTTCCAATGCTTTTTTTTTTTTTTTTCTTTTGAGGACTTAGAGACACTGAAGCTAAAAAAAAAAAATTATATAATGATTTGTATGTGTAGTACAGCTAAGAAATAAAACATTAGGAGCAGAGACATACCGTATATTCCGGCGTATAAGACGATCCCCCAACTTTTCCAGTTAAAATATAGAGTTTGGGATATACTCGCCGTATAAGACTACCCCTCTTCCAACGCACACCAAATTAAAAAAAATAAAATAAATCATGTACAGTTGCTGTGTATGAACAGATACTGGTGCTGTACTGTATGTGTTACCCAGTATATAACAGTATATAGTCAATTGACTTGTTGCATTGGTCAACTCTCCTGGTCAGCTCTCCTTGTTTACCTGTTTATCAGAGCGGTATGGAAGAATAGATTGCGATCCCTCAGCAGGGAGATCTGAGATGCGGTAACAGGATAGGGCGTATCACCCGGCATCAATGACACCCGGCGTATAAGACGACCCCCAACTTTTCAGAAGATTTTCAAGGGTTAAAAAGTAGTCTTATACGCAGGAATATACAGTAAGTCTAATATTGTTTCCAGCATAGGAAGAGTTAAGAAACTCCAGTTATCTATGCAAAAGAGCCATTGAGCTCCACAGCGTAAGTTGCAGAGAGCTCTGTGTTCTGAAGCTTATTTCAACTGTCAGTCACTGTATTTTTTTTTTTCCTGAAGAGGACAGTTCAAAAATTCACTGGCCTGCTCTGTAAAATCAATTAAACTGCTGAGTAGTGTGTAAACTGCAAATATTAGAGAATGATGCAATGTTGAAAAAAAAACACTATATAACTGAAAAGTATGAGAATATTTTCTTTGCTATTAATGTTCTAGTAAATATCCGTACTACACAACCAATATCATAATTTTTTTTTCTGCTTCAGTTCCTCTTTAAAGTGTAACAGTCTTGCCTTCTTAAAGAGGAAGGTATTCAGATTCTCACTTTTACCTGTCCAAAAGCAAGACATTGATGCAGATGTTTAGGGCAGGGCGCCAGTCTAGCCTACTTTAGGGGATCCAGCGGGAAACCTCATAGGGAAATTCAGGTAATGTGATTAGGTGTTCGGCACCCTCTCCAACGGATAAGGTTCCAATAGGTTGTAGTAAATTAGGCCCGGCCAGAGGATACTGTGATTGGTGAAATACTCCCTATGAAGTTTCCTGCAGCAGCTCCTAAAGTAGACTAGGGCAGACCGATATGGATTATTCCTTTACGTCCCTATAAGCCTGGCATGCATCCAGAATCACAGGCTTACCACACACCAAAGTGACCCTGACATTATGGATTGCATGCAAAAGCATTCTGTACTAACCTCTTTCACCAGCGTTGAGGTTTCCTTCGGTGGAAATGGTCCCTACTCTACCCACACCAGTCAGCAGGAAAATTCTTTATGCTCTTGAACATAAGATTCACGCTATACAGTACACAAGGGTGGACTACAGCTTTTGGGCGTAAACAAATCCGTTACTGATTTTTACATAATGGTGGAAGATTTGTATGCCCGTTACACAGCTTAAAGAAGACCTGTAAAAGAAAAAATGGCCCCGGGGGGTACTTACCTCAGGAGGGAGAAGCCTCTGGATCCTATCGAGGCTTCCCCCCTCCTCCTCCATCCCATGGTGGTCTCGCTGTGCCCCTCTGAACGGCGGGCATGTAAATATTTACCAACCCGGCTCCGGTGCAGGCACAGTTGCGGCTCTCGTCTCGGTATCAGGCGGAAATAGCCGATCTCAGTCGGGTACGGACCTGCTTGGGATCAACTATTTCCTCCTTAGCCCATCAGGGAGCTGCTACTACGCTTGCGCTGGAGCCGGGAAAAGTAAATATTGCAGCGCGACAATTGTCGGCTGTGCTTTCGGAGGGGTCCAGCGAAACCACCGTGGGACGGAGGAGGACAGCATGAATCCAGAGGCTTTCCCCTCCCCAAGGTAAGTACCCCCCAGGGGCACTTTTTTCTGTTGCATAGTCTCTTTGAGACAAAAGGGGAAGAGAGCCCTGGCCAGTCGGCCTTACAGACTTATGGGTTAAGGGATAAAAAGACAATAGGGGAAGGGAAGCTGTGTATGAGATGGTAAAATGGTGGTCATTTGCCAGGGAGTCCTAAGAGAAAGAGTATGCTTGCCTGAAGAGGTGAGTTTACAGATTGCGCTCTATAAAGAGTAAGTGTGAGTGAGTGGCGAATGTGTTGAGGGGAGAGTGTTCCAGAGGAGTGGAGAGGATCAAGAAAAGTCTTGTAAGCGGGAGTGAGAAGTGGTGACCTGGAGAATATTCTTAGTAAAGGGTAGATTGGGTGTCGGATGGTATCTGAAAAACAAAAGTTTGCTTTCCTAAAACAGAAAGAATTTGCAATAATTCAGGTTGGAGTGAGCTCGAGATGTCTCCCAGAGCATCACTGCTGAATATATGCAAATTAACCATTGTACTCTTAGAAGCTAAACACACCTCCAGAACCGCTGGAATGCAATGATGTGTCAGCTTGTTAATTTGTACAGAGCCATAATAATCCAACATGCATACAGACTGTTTCGGATTGTTTGATCCTCATCAGTGCATGGCATGGATTAATTTGGCTCTATGGAGTAGGGCTTGTAAATCCGAGAGGCACAGACTAACCAGCAAGCTCATGGTGACCCAGAACTCATTGGAGTGTGTAAAGGACTACAATGGTCCTAAAAGCCCCCTTACTAAGATGTTAAGAAAAACAAAAGTTTGCTTTCTTAAAACAGAAAGAATTTGCGATAATTCAGGTTGGAGTGAGCTTGAGATGTCTCCCATTGCATCACTGCTGAATATATGCAAATTAACCATTGTACCCTTAGAAGATGGTATCTGGAAATAAGTTTATTTAGATCAGAAGGATCTAGTTTGTAAAGCATCTTGGAACAGTATAAGCAACAAGGAACTAATACATAAAGTGAGGGTTTAACAGGTCAGTACGATTTGTAAAATGTAGCTTTTAATCATCAGCTTAAAATAGGTCAATGCATAGAACAAATATCATCAAAAGTCCATATGTGAATGTATTGAATATCACAATTTTGTGTTTTGCGGCCTTTAAACCAATCACTTCTTCAGAGGAAAAACAAAAGTTTGCTTTCTTAAAACAGAAAGAATTTGCGATAATTCAGGTTGGAGTGAGCTTGAGAAGTCTCCCAGGCATCACTGCTGAATATATGCAAATTAACCATTGTTACCCTTAGAAGCTAAACACACCTCCAGAACCGCTGGAATGCAACGATGTGTCAGCTTGTTAATTTGTACAGAGCCATAATAATCCAACATGCATACAGACAGTTTTGGATTGTTTGATCCTCATCAGTGCATGGCATGGATTAATTTGGCTCTATGGAGTAGGGCTTGTAACACCAAGAGGTACAGACTAGAGGCAAAGTGTTGAAATTTCAATAGTTGTGGCCAACAGGTTTATATAAAAACGTAGTATTTTACATCCACGTTTGATATGCATCGAGCATCCTTTTCATCTAATCAGTAGACGGACAGATAAATCCTAGACCAGTGCTGGCCACTGGCTAAGTGCTGCACCAATTTCTGAAAGGAGCTTGTGGTTAGAATGACTGAGAGTCATCCAGTCAGTGGATGGACATCGTGACCTGTCTTCATGTCCGGGTGTGGCTAGTTGGAGTGCCCAGTTACCCAGTTCTAGGCTTGCAAGCAGTTTGTATTAAAGGACCACTATCGTGAAGAAAGTGGCCAGTTAAAATCTGACAGACAGGTTTTGGGCCAGTTCATCTCCTCATGGGGGATTCTCATGATTTTTATTTTTTTTTCATCAGCATTTCCTGAACAGCAGTTGCAAAGTCTAACTGACAAAATAATTTGCAACGGAGGCTGGGTGGCATCTTACTATTTTGGCAGTTAAACTGCTGTTCAGGAAATGCTGTTGAAAACAAACAAAACCCTGAGAATCCCCCATGAGAAAATGGACTAGCCCAAAACCTGTCGGTTCTGTCAGATTTTAACTGCCTACTTTTTTTTAGCGATAGTGGTCCTGTAAATCTACACGTGAGATTCAATTCGCTCCAGTAAGGGCCCGTTTCCACTGGCGTGTTCTCCGCGCCGAATCCGTAGAGTTTCCCCGCAGGCTGATTGCGCGGGGAAACTCTGCCATAGGGTACAATGGTGCCGCCGGCCGAATTGCTTGCGCTAGCGATTCGGCCGACATTTCCATCCGTTTCGATGCGGGAGGCTGCGAATTGCATAACCGTGCTGCGAATTGCACAACCGAGCAAATACTAAGGGCCGTTTCCACTTGTGCCGCACGCGTCTGCAAGACACACAGCGTCACTTCCTGTGGCTGATGGGATTCGTCTGTGTATCTGCATACCAGGAAGTGACGCTGTGTGTCTTGCAGACGCATGCGGCACAAGTGGAAACGGGCCCTTAGTATTTGCTCGACGGCCCGAATGTGGGCAACCATACATTTCACGTTCTAAGCACAGCCTTCCTTTAAACACATAATTTAAACAAGTTTGGCGTAACTTTCGGAAGGGAGCGGAAATAGCGGGGCCTCCGTGAAATAAAGATAAAGCAGAAATGGGATTTCCATTGTCTGTATACGTTTTTTTTAATTCCAGAGATATAAAAACAGCAGCTCATTCTCAAGCTATAGATAAAAATGGCAGCTAACGGAATAGCAATATAAACCACATGTCTGCTCCGAGCCGCCTTTGTGTTTGTGGCTCTGTACTGTTTCCAGGCGCTGCATGAAGCAGCTGATGACATCCAGAAGGATTCTATCCCGGCCTTCATTTCCGTGCAGATTATTGGGCTTGTGTCCTGCGTTTTATGGAAGATAACCTTTAATATAAAGCTTGTAACTGATTTACCACAAGGATTCAGAGATGTGATTGTCGCATTTCCAGTACCGGGGTCTGCGCTATAAACGACCGACCTGTTCACATTGCTGCTGATCGGATTCACACCTGTGCTGGAAAATGGCAGTCAGGCAGTGGAATCGGGATATCTGACTAGCGCCTGCTGAAAATAACAGCACTTCTACAGTATGTTGGCTGTGACTCCTGTCTTGTCCTCTCGTCAGCCATGATGCTACTGCAGTCAGAGATCCCAATTCCAGGCAGAAACTAAACTTCCAATTTGAAATGTAGGTCCATTCTTGTCAATGTTGTCATTCTTGGCTCATAAAGCTCTAAACAATCATATTAGCAAGGTATCCGGCTAAGCCACCTGGTCCAAAATGGCTCTGCAGAATTTACCGAGGGGATGTCAAACTTGCTGTGACACGGCAAAGCATGAAGGGAGCTGAGTATCTTGAGGGCAGTGGGCGGTCTCATGTTGAGGCGGAGCTCAGCAACTCCAGGAAGACTGATGTTATGACTGATGGGTTGCAGCAGCCTATAAACCCCACCCCATTCCCAGCCTGAAGTAGATGCAGGGGCTGCACACTCCTACATGGTGTTATTTGATTAAAAAGCCAGGGTTCTTGTGATCATGGGACCAGATGTATCTTTATCATTGTAGAATTTATATGGATATGTGGCTGCTGCCTTTTACAACTGAAATGCGGCAGCACAGTGGTATAGTGGTTAGCACTCTCGCAGTGCTGGGTCCCCGCTTTGAATCCCAGCCAGGGCACTATCTGCGTGGAGTTTGTATGTTCTCCCCGTGTCTGGGTGGGTTTCTTCTGGGCACACTACATAATACATACATAGACATATATGGTAGGGATTAGATTGTGAGCTCCTTTGAGGGACAGTTAGGGACAAGACAATATATATATACTGTACAGCGCTGCGTAAGATGTCGGCGCTATATAAATACTAAAAAAAAAATAATAATAAAATAGTAATAAAAAGTAATGAATGAAGGTCAAGTCCAGGTAAAGAAAAGATATGCTACTCCTGTTGCCTTTTTCTCATCCCAGATTAGAAGACTCCAGCTGATACCTGATTGGTTGCTGTAGGTGACACCACTAGCTTATTTTTTATAGATGGGGGACACAGTGGGCAGAGTGTTCTGTGAAGAATGTGCTGTCAGTGTTAGATTTTATCTCACAGAACAGAGTGGGATGGGGGGACAAGGACAATCCTTATGCTGGCTGTTAGCACTACAGCACTTCTCATGCTGCCTGTGTCTGTATGCAGATGTCAGAGCAAGAAATGGATGAAGCCATCACTCGTACTACACATCGTGAGAGCAAGGATGCCGGGACTGCTCATAGTCCAGGTAAGTGGATCACACAGCATCTGATTGGTCAGTCATGGCAGAATATACTAGAATTCAAACTAGTTCCTCTATCATTCAATGTCACAATTTAAAGTGAAACTTTATTTTATTATATCTGCAGTCTTCCTCCTCATTTGTTTCCTTTGTTACCATATGTACTTTTGCATGCCAGATGTGTTTGTCAATCGCTGCATCTTTCAGCTGTTGCATAGGCATGCTCATAGCTTCACATATGCTATCTGTCCATCTTAGCCTCTGTCGTCCAATATGTGACCAAAGTCTTTGAGTTTTAGTAGTAGCATTGACTCTTCTAGTGAACACTCTTTGCTTACTTTTCTAAAGGACCACTGTAGCGAGGGCTATATGGAGGCTGCCATATTTATTTCCTTTTAAGCAATACCAGTTGACTGGCAGCCCTGCTGATTCTCTGCATCTAATACTTCTAGCCATAGACACTGAACAAGCATGCAGCAGACCAACGGTTTCTGACATTATTGTCAGATCTGACAAGATTGGGTGCATGCGTGTTTCTGGTGTGATTCAGACACTACTGCAGCCAAATAGATCAGCAGGGCTGCCAGACAACTGGTATTCTTTAAATGGAAATAAATATGTCAGCCCCCATATTCTTCTCACTTCAGTTGTCCTTAAAGTATTGACTGCTTTGATTTTCTGGCAGTCCAGGGAACTCTCAAAAGCTTTCTTCACACTCACAATATATGCAGTACCCATATTACAAGTTTCAGGTTTTTCACGTTACTTTTACTTGTAGACAGCTAGAACTATGATAACAGGATTGCAGGCAGCACAATGCCTGTTGGGTGTGTTACTCTGCTGACTACTGTAGTTGATCACTGCACAGTGGCAGTGATGTCTGCTTGATGCGGCTGATTACTTATACAAATATATGAGTTACTGGGGCATTGAGTAAGAATGATCATTTTTAATGACATCAAATTGCAATATGACTTATTTAGCTCTGATACATGTAACATCATTTTTTTTAACCCGAATGTCCTCGTCTGAATCACCAAATCAATCCCCCGAGCTGCGATATAAGATGATCATTGGCCAGTGTGATGAGTTGTATAATTGTTGCAGTACAGTAATAGTGGACAGACGTTTACTGGCATCCTGTATCCTCAGGTCTGCATCTGAAGAGCCCGTCTCCCACTGTGAAGCCGAAGCAACCCGACGGTTCCGCCCCGCTGAGCTGGACTATGAAACGCTTCCTGGAGCCTGCAAGCCGGGTACGTGGGCACAACTAGCGAACACGTGAAGTGCAGATCCACTACTTCCCAATTTATTTTTAGTTCATCAGAGCCATCATTAGCAAAACTAGGCCGCCTTCGATCTGTTTATATCTAGCTTCAACTAGACTGACTCATCTTCTATGCGGGACAGGTGATACGCTGGCTTCTGTGCACAGACGCCAGAAAGCCGCTAGGAGCTGCAGAAAGTCTACAAGAAGTCGCTGGAGGCCCGCTAAGTATTTTAATGACTCCCACCCCACCTCTCCCCCCCAAAAAAAACAGTCCCCGTTATCCCCCTCAGGCATGCCAGTTAGTTGAGACCTCCGGTTGCCAGAGTTCAGGATGACGGGGACTTTGCTGTAATAAATTTTATTGAGGAAAATAATAAAAAACAATTTGCGGAACTCGGTAATCGGAAATTCTGATTTCCGCAGGATTTCAAGCAAATTGGCAAGACACTCATTGGAAAGCAGAAATCCTTTAGATTCAGAAATTTCCGGCATTTCCGACCATCCCTAGTGAGTTGGAGAACATTGCCCTTGGGTGGCCGAGGCTTTAGACGCAGATTGGACTTATAGAGGCAGTGGCGAAGCTAGATGTGGAATTGGACCAGGGCCCCACTCCCTTCTAGCTAGATGTGCCCCTTTCCCACTACTATGGTAGCTATATGCTGTCCCCTCCCTCACACCACCTCTCCCTGGTGTGGTATTTAGATGTGCAGCCCTCCCTCACAATCTCTCCCTCCCCCACCCTTCCCTGCTGGAGCTTTACAGAGCCCAGTGGGTAAGATTACAGGCTGCACACACTCACCTCTTACAGCAGGCTTTCTTCAACCCTTGGAACCCCAGGGTTCCTTGAGGACTCTGCTGGGGTTCCTTGGCATTTTTCCCCATTACAGTACCCCATAATAGGGGGTACTGTAAAAAGCACTAAATTGGGGGTCAGAATAATAATGGGCACATAAAAAAACACTAGGATAAGGAGACAGTGTAATAGGGGGTAGTAAAATAAACAGCCGCGCCTACTTTTACAGACCATGCCTCCTGCAAAATAAATGCAGGGGTTCCTCGAGATCAAAAAAATGTTTACTGGGGTTCCATGAGATCCAAAAGTTTTATGCAGGGTTCCTACAGGGTAAGAAGGTTAATAAAAAGGCTTTCTTACAGGTTCCAGGCTCTGGAAGTATCGTCTGTTCGCTTTGCAACACCACCGCTCTGAACCTCCTGCTTTTCAGATCAGGCAATAGAGCCCAAACTGAGAAGGTGGGTGCAGAGTGGACAGGTAGGACCTCCAGCACCAGGAACCTGTAAGAGGTGAGTGTGTGTGCTGCCTCTAATCTTCCCCACTGCACTCTTCAGGAGGGCAATGTGGAGAGGACAAGCGGGCCCCCCAGGAGCACGGACGATCGCAACCCCTACGCCACTGTACAGAGGTGCTCGTCATCTAGGTCTATCAGAAGTGATCAGTGCCAGCCTACTGAGATGTGTGTTTGTATTTCCCACCAGGGTTCGGTGAGCTCGGAGGCAGAGCTGTCCCAGTACTTCTCTCAGGACAGCCACAGCCAGTCTTCCCTCTCTGACACGGTGGTGACCGGCTCCAGCGATGAGGAGCAGCTGCGACTGAGGAGCGCCAGCAGCTCTATGGAGGAAAACACTGCTTCATTCAGTAAGGCTTCCTTTCCCATTGACTCGTGCACAGGCCCTGTCTGTGTGTGACCAGCAGAGAGGGGCTCACATTGCACCTGACATCCGCTCAGCACGGTGGTCTCTCATTCATTTATGTGTGATGGTTTGTGTTGGCCTCTCTGCAAACTCCTCACTGTTTTTCCATGTTGGTAACCTCTGACCTCCATCTCTCCCTTTCTCCCAACAGCCAATGGTCTTCATTTATTATTACAGTATTCGCATACTTATGCATAGATGTGTTTAGAGGTCTTCCAATGGTTTCCAAGCAATAATTAAAGCACGCCTGACGTGAGACATTAAAATGAAATGGAATGGTCCATCCTTGTTAGGATTACTTAAAGGACACCTTTTAGCCATAGCCCCTGAACAAGCATGCTGCAGATTAGGTGTTTGAGACATTATTGTTTGATCTGACTAGATTAGCTGCCTGCTTGTTTCTGGTGTTGATCACACACTGCTGCAGCAAGGCTGATTCTGTGTCTTCTAGGGTCACATGACCAGTCCTGGCCTGTGTGAATGCCAGCTTACATAGCCGGTTACAGAATGTTCTCACACAACAATGGCCAGCCCTGCAGAGAGAAACCTGCTCAGAAATGGATATCGTGTTGGATGAAAACTTCCAACCCATGGGGTCTCTTGCATTGCTGCAGCTAATCTCCTCTGACCTGTTGTTAGGACACTAAGTACTCCTCTCAGGAACACAGAGTCATTGGGGGCCACAAGCAGACGTCGTTCTGCTCCCTGTAACACTGATTGCATAGAAACAAGACTTTACCATATAGTGTATACTGCATATTATACCCTCACAAATTCACACTGATTGGGGCATTTCACTAATAAGCCAGAAGGGAAGGGGACTATCAAGTCTCCACTTAAAGCGGATCCGAGATGAAAAACTAACTATAGCAAGTAACTTGTCTATATATCTTATCTAAAGTTTAGATAGTTTACACAGCAAATCTAGCTGCAAACAGCTTTAATAGAAAATTATTATTTCTTCCTGTGATACAATGACAGCAGCCATGTTGTTTGTAAACATTACACAGAGGCAGGCTTATCTGTATCTTGAGCAAAAATCCGAATCCCCCCTCCTCCCCTCTGCCTCTGAAATCTCTGGCTAGTAATACCTCCCCCTCCTCCTGCCCAGACTGAGCTCCCATGATCCCTTGCTACAGTCTGATAGTGCCTTGACTCTCTGAAAACCTGTGGATGTGGCTTGTTTAGTTTATAGGGAATTAGAGTATTAAAACAAAAAAGTATTTGGCTTGAGGAATGCCCTATAAATAATATCGAAGGAACACTATTATGCAATGAGTTAAAGTTCATCTCGGATCCACTTTAACCACTCACAATGCGACACAAGCGGACCTATCAAACAAGTTACATTGAACTTCATAGGGTAGAGAAAAAATAATTCATTTAAAGCCTCGCTTCATCAATTATCAAAAATAACTATATTGTGAACATCCATAAATTTGTGAACATGAGACAATTAAATTTGGACAGAGGCACCAGGCAGGTTAAAATGATCTAAAAACAACTAAAAAGGAGGAGTACAGGTGGACTTACCTCCTGAAATGATGGACAATGGACAGTGGCGCATTGCCACTATTGGACCTTTTTGAGCTTGCACTCCTTGCCCGATGAAGCGGGTTATACCTGCGAAACGCGTTGCGGAGTGCCAAAATAAATTGTTATTTGCGATTTGAACAATCTCAATTGTCCATCATTTCAGGAGGTAAGTCCACCTGTATTCCTCCTTTTTAGTTGTTTTTAGATCATTTTAACCTGCCTGGCGCCTCTGTCCAAATTTGCACAGTATATAGTCCACCTTGGGTGGAGGGGACTGTCCCCTTCTTTCTATCTACAGAGAACGACTTCTTAAACCTGAGTGGGGTCAGGTTCTAATGCTCCCCACCTGCATTTCAAGTGGTTGCCTATGTGGTAACCCGTGTTTGTGAGTATATCCACATCTGTTAATTATTTCGCCAACAATTGTTAGACTTGCTGCACTATATTGGGCTCTCGGTTTTTCTTTCTTTTTTTTTTTTTTCTTTTTTGTTTCAAGTGCATGAGACAATTAAAAACCATCGAAAATCCATGGAGTAAATACAAGGTCAACCTCACAGATACGTGATGCATGGTCATCCATGCCCCCTCTTATGTCACAAAATCTTGTCAGAACCGGAAAAGATCGACGTTAGAAGAAAATGGTGAGCTTCTGAGAGGAACTGATGGAGAGGTAAGTATGTAATACTTATTTGCAGGTACATCATGGGTTCATTTTAAATCATTTTACTCAGTTCAGGTTCCCTTTAATGGACAACTGAAGCAAGAGGGATATGGAGGCAGCCATATTTATTTCCTTTAAAGTGGATCCGAGATGGACTTTTACTCATTGAATAATTGTTCATTTCCTATTGTTTGTAGGGCATTCCTCAAGTCAAATACTTTTTTGTTTTTTTTAATACTCTTAATTCCCTATAAACTAAACAAGCCACGCCCACAGGTTTTCAGAGAGCCAAGGCACTATCAGACAGTAGCAAGGGCTCATGGGAGCTCAGTCTGGGCAGGAGGAGGGGGAGGTATTACTAGCCAGAGATTTCAGAGGCAGAGCGGAGGAGGAGAGAGGATTAGGTTTTTTTGCTGAAGATACAGATAAGCCTGCCTCTGTGTAATGTTTACAAACAACATGGCTGCTGTCATTGTATCACAGGAAGAAATGAACAAATTCTATTAAAGCTGTTTCCAGCTAGATTTGCTGTGTAAATCTAAACTTTAGATAAGATATATAGACAAGTTACTTGTTATAGTTAGTTTTTCATCTCTATTCTGCTTTAAGCAATACCAGTTGCCTGGCAGTCTTGCTGATCCTCTGCCAATAATACTTTCAGCCATAGACCCCGAACAAGCATGCAGCAGATCAGGTAATTCTGACATTGTCAGACCTGACTGGATTAGCTGCATACTTGTTTTTGGTGTGGTTCAGACACTACTGCAGCCAGATAGACCAGCAGGGCTGCCAGGCAACTGGTTTTGTTTAAAAGGAAATAATTATGGCAGCCCTCATATCCCTCTCACTTCAGTTATCCTTTAAAGGGAACCTAAAGTAAGAGGGATATGGATGTTTCCTTTTAAACAATACCAGTTGCCTGGCAGTCCTGCTGATCTCGTCTCGGCTGCAGTAGTGGCTGAAACAAGCATGCAGCTAATCCAGTTTGACTTCAGTCAGAGCACCTGAATCTGCATGATTGTTTAGGGGCTGTGACTAAAAGTATTAGAGACACAGGATCAGCAGGAGAGTCAGGCAACAACTAATCCGCTTGATTGCTTTGAAAGTTTTGCCTTGTTCGGTGTCGGGTTTAGTCGCCCTTTAATTCACTATACGAGAGGAGGCCAGCGACACTCATATTCTGCGGTGTCTAAGCCAAGCTCATAAAAGGTTTTATGGGTGACTCATCTACCCGCAGTGACAAAAGCTTCTCCAGCTCCATTAGTTTCATAGATAGACGTTTATTGGGGGAAGAGGACGGAAAATAGATTTCCCTGGGAAGCCAGTGTGAGCGCGATAATGTTCTGGCCGGAGGAATTATAGAGCTCTCAGCCTTCCAGCTTGCCTCCGCACTGTTTGAAGTACGCAGCCACGTGGAGAGGTCCTCCCATAAATTAGGAGTAATTCTTTCTCTTGTGTTATAAGCTTAGGCTGTTTCCATGAATTAAAGCCAGAGCTGAGACGTTTTCTTGGAATGAAAAAACAAAACAAAACACTACAATGTCTGTAGTCTGCGCCTCCGAGTCGCCTTCCAGAATAGCTTTGTTTATCTGAAGGAGAATGCGTATATGTGTGGTGACAGATGCAGCACAGGAGGGAGCGAGCGGCTTATACCTGGCAGGAAAGCTAGGCTTAAGGTGGCCATACACTGATAGATTTGCAGCAGATTGTATCAGCAGATAGATTTCTGTCAGGTTGAATCTGACAGGAATCTATTTGATGTGTGCCACACAGTAGGAACAGATTTCCAATAGATTTCAGAATGAAATCTATTGAAAATCGATTGAATGCTGAGCATACATTGTTTGTTTCTGCTGCTTAATTCTCCACTCAATCGTTTTTGCCTTCCATTCTGCAGTTGATTCTCTTAGCTTCCGCTCGTTTTTCTTATCTTTTCCCATTCACTTCTATCAGGAATCGAGCGGCAAAATGATCGAACGGGAGATCGGACAAGTCGGAGATTATCTATCTAACCATCTATCTGCCTCAAAAACAAACAGTGTATTCCCAACATTAATGGATTACTGCACCATTAGATCCAATGCCACTCTATGGACCAAATGCTGCCAGCAGCAGACCGACCTAGATTTTCCATCCTGTCAAATAGATGAAATCGATCGAAATCAGTCAGTATTTTTAAGTTCCTTTTGAATCACTGCAGACAAGGGCCAAAGGAATGGTCTGCAATGCTCTTACCTCTGTCCTGTAGCTCCTGTTTTAAGTCAGTACTGTTCTTGGTTGGTTTTTACATCTCCAGATTTATCAAGTATTTTATATATTGTTCTTTTCTATTTTTTTCTTTCTTCTATGTGCAGGAAATGGTGCCACAAAAGGACAAAGTTCTGTAATTTTCCCACAGAGAAATGGAGGTATCCACAGTTCTGGGACCAAACATATAACATCTCGCCAGTCTAGCATTGATGGAAGTCCACAGTCTATAAGAAGTCCTCTTCAACGGCAAAGAAGAATTGTCTGCTATGATGATGAAGATGCCAGTGAAGATGATGACTTCAGCAAGAAAGAGGAGAGACTCTTCCAAGACACAAGGAAGAAGAATGGCGACGAGGATTCTGGGATTGTCATGACTACGCCATCCTTGGATGTAGACGAAGAAGCCCAGCCCGACGACTTGCCAAGGAGTATGATTGGTGAAATAGGGACATCTCTGTGTGGCAGCTCGGTGGAATCTGAAGAAAGCTCAGTGGAACACATGGTGGACTCCCCGTTTATTGCCATTAAATCTTTTGAATACACCAGTAGGCCTGAGAACCGCCCAAATACTTTGGGAATTAAAGATCCCTTAGAAGGACAGCCTGACAACAAGAGGTCTCCTAAGCTTGAACACAAAGCTGTGACTCGAGTCAAGAGCATGATGAGCACTGAGAATCCCAATGCCGCCAAGCATAAACATGAGGAGAACAAGACTTCTGCAAAGCCTTCTAAACCAGGTCCACCAGTGAGGAAACCAGAAGGAGCAGAGGTGTTGGGGCGGTGCAACACAGAAACTGTTGAGCTGCTCTGCAGTGAATATGAGTCAGTTGGGTTGGATCTTGAAATCAGACAATGTCCTGTTAGAGTTATAATAACTGGATTACGACCACATGGGGAATCTGGCAAGGTGAGTCTACATTTTTCCTTCTACTTCATCATCTATTCTTCAGGAACTGTATTCTTCCATTTCTTTCCTCTATCAGAACTCCTTTCAGAGCATAAATTATTTATTCTAGTTGTGCATGGGCACTCAACTGCAGAACTTGTATTTGTCCACGTAGTATGTCTATGTGCTTTTTTTCAAGTATTTGCTCAGTAGCACATACACTGACCACTTCCTGCATACTGGAATCTCATTGCTATAGACTTTTATGCTCTCAGTGATTCAGTCTGAGCCTGCCGCTTTTCAGTCTGAATAGCAGGATGATGCATAGCCACGCCCACAGAGCCTGAAACTAAAGGTGCGTGCACAAGTTTGCCCACAGGCAGGGGTGCTAATTGGCCCATGCGAGCCAATCATTTTTTCACCTCAGTTCAGGTTCCCTTTAAGTCCCTTTACCCAGCAACTTCTAGTCCTGTGATCAAAATTTTCACACAAAAAGGTCCTGTGTGAACACTTCTTGAGGCTGAAGGCTGCTGTGTGCATTTAATTTCTCTACAGTAGGGGGAAGATAAAGCTATATGCAGCATGTTAAAGGGATGCAGGTAGCTTTTTTTCCATGCAGGTAGTCCTGGTTTCTAGTAGCTGTAGGAGCTGACAACTCCCCCCCCCCCCCCCCCCCCCGCCCTTATTTATCCTGGTCAAAGGTGTGAAAGTAATCAAGTGTGACTTTCTAAACTGTTTGAAGCACAGTGTTTTATTCCCTCCTCCTCCCGCTGATGAAAGCTTTTGTTTGTTCACTGCTACTGCTAATTACAGCAGTCCTTATCTTCCTGCTTTTTCTGGGGACAGCAGGCCAAGGCAGTAGGGTAATAAAAGCCTCTAACAAACATCTATATGTAAAAAGAAGAGATGAAATTGATTTTATTAAGTAATGAGCCACATTGTTAGCATGCTTTTTTAATATGCTATTGAGATGCCCTTGGGGCTAAAAATGCTGCTTGATTCACTTGAAGTTTCCCAGGTTTGACATGAACAAGGAAACCTCTGATAGCAGCCACATCTTGGGAGACATTTAGTGAAGCGCTAATGGCTCAGTGAGCCGCTGCCCCTTCCGATTAAGAAGAGTGACTTTAGGCTCCCGGTGGAGCTGGTGAAGCTGCTGAAGCAGATTCAGAACGTTCTACATTTGTTATGTCTTCCAGCTGACCTGAGAAGGCTTTCCGAGTCTCCAGACTCCGCCAGACTGGTGATGAGGATATGGAGAACCAGACATTTGTTTAGACACTGCGACTGATTGGAGCGCCACCATAGGCTGTAATGCTAACTGCGGCTATAGCGGCGCAGCCCAAATGACTAGAAAATCGCTGTAATTCAGGTGCCGGCAATAGCCGGACCCCGGATTACACGGCCAAAGGAAAAAAAATAGAGGAACAGTAGGGGAACGTATTTTTTATATTCTCTGAGATTACCTAGTCCTTACCTAATTCCTGCTTCACCCTGCGCCCAAATTACACACGGCTGAAACATATGTATCCCCCCCCCTCCCAGCTGTTACAAACCAACTTTCCTCTCATTCCCTTTCCCTTAAAGGACGACTATCGCGAAAATTGTAACATTTAAAATACATGTAAACACAAAGAAGTACGTTTCTTGCAAGGTAAAATGAGCCATAAATGAAAGTGAACCCAAGAGGAAGCACCCTCATGTATTTTACCATATATATCAGTGGGAACATTAGAGAAAACACCTACTCTGCTCTCTGTTTCATTATTTACTGTTCAGATTGCTTCTTGTCAGCCCTGATAAAATCCCTGACTGAGCATTCAGTCTGGCTTTGCTCAGGAATATTTATAGCTCAGTCCATGTTCTCTCATGTCTTTTCAAGTCCAAGCCTGCCCCCTGCTGGCTCTGCTCAGGAATCATTATAGCTGAGTCATTATAGCAAAGCCAGACTGAATGTTCAGTCGGGGATTTTATCAGGTCTGCTAAGAAACAAGCTGTGCAGTGCAGAATGAAACAGAAAGCAAGGTAGGTGTTTTCTCTAATGTTCCCACTGATCTATATGGTAAAATACATGCGGGTGCTTCCTCTTGGGTTCACTTTAATTTTTTCCTATGTTGCTGTCACTTACAGTAAGTAATAGTAATCTGACAGAACCAACAGGTTTTGAACTAGTCCATCTCTTCATGGGGGATTCTCCGCACGGCCTTTAGTATTTCTAAAGAGACAATCCCTGAATGGATTTATATTAAGATGCAGACCGCCTCCCTACCTGTTTGCACACTTTTTTGGGCGATTGGGCAGAGCAACTGCCATTCACTGAATGCTTTTGAAAATAAAGAAAACCCTCAGAATCCCCCGTAAGGAACTGGGCTACTCCAAAACCTGTTGGTTCTGTCAGATTTCTACTATCTACTGAAAGGAACAGCAACATATGAGAAAAGTAATTTGTAGCTTATTTTACTCTGAAAGAAAAGTACTTCTTATTTGTATGTGTTTTTGTTATTTTAAATTTTTACGTTTTTTGTGATAGTGGTCCTTTGAAGGGCAATTGAAGCGAGAGAGATATGGAGGCTGTCATATTTCTTTCCTTTAAGCAATACCAGTTGCCTGGCTGTCCTGCTGATCCTCTGTCAGGCATTTTTGACTTAAGTCTGACTAGATGCTTGTTTCAGGTGTGTGTGATCCAGACACTGCTGCAGCCATAGAGATCAGCAGTGCTGCCAGGAAATACATATGGCAGCCTCTACAAACCTCTCTCTTCAGGTGTCCTTTAACAGTAAACCTCCTATAGTAATTCATAACCAGTAATCCTCTTCCTTCTGTTATACCTAATGTAGAGTACAGCAGCAGAGCCATACATTCCCGGCTTCTGGCGGTGGGACGTCTCCTCCGCACTAATCTTCACTGTACAAGCAGCACCATGTGACTCTCCCCTGTGTGTCACATGACATACAAGGGCGGGAGCCGCATGGTGTTGCACGACGCTCGTACTGAACAGCTGTCCCTCCACCAGAAGCCAGTAATGTATGGCTCTGCTGCTGCTCTGCATTTACCCAGCCAGCCCTCAGTGATGGAGGTTAATACTGTGTGTGTGGAAGGGGTCCAGCCGATAGATCTCTGCAGGAGGGCCTGGCTCGATGTAGTTATCGCCCCTGCTTGCAAAAAAGGTCCTCTAATCACTTCAACTGGGACCTTGCAACGCCAGACAGACACTTGTTAACATGGCAATCATTTGAGCTGATCACTACTTTTATAAAGATGGCAGTCACCTGATCCGCAGAGATGTGCTTTCATTTTAGCAGACATTGGGCATTTTTCTAGCCATCATCTGATTGCCACCATTGTAAACAGGCCTCAGTATACTATGTGTGGTACATAGGCGATGTGAATGGAGAGGGAGTCATTGTCTGTCCTTCTTCCTAATACTCTGCCCATGACACCTGCACTAACCCAGAATGCACTTCAGATCAGGTGTTCTCCCTCCACTGGCAACAGGATCAGAGTCACAACCAAACTGGCTTGTCTTTACGGTTCTCGTCCACACAACTATCTCATTGATCGTCTAACAATTCATGATATGTTTGTTTATTTACACTCAGGAATCGTTGGGAAGATTGGCTCCTGGTGACGAGATCCTGTCCATAAACGGCATCCAGGTTGGCGAGCTTTCTTACCAGGAAACCTGCGACTACGTCCAGTCTCTGCCCTCCGCTGTCACTCTGGAGGTCCGGAAGCCCCTCTCCGGTATGCACCACTCACTCTCTCATATGTTTTCCATAATCATTTTAGGACACAGAGGCGGACATAGTGCCGTGCAGCCGCGTAGTGGCTCCATGTCCTCTAGGCCCCATGCTGCTGTACCACAGTTAGGGACTAATAATCCTCTAGGCCAGCGATGGCTAACCTTGGCACTCCAGCTGTGGTAGAACTACAAGTCCCATGAGGTATTGCAATACTCTGACAGCTTTAAGCATAACTCGAGGAGGCAGAGGCATGATGGGATTTGTAGTTTTGTCACAGCTGGAGTGCCAAGGTTAGCCATCACTGCTCTAGGCTCTTCTCTGTGTATTTCTCTCTGAAACCCATGAGGAACAGTGAGAATTGTTTGTGGTCCGGCCATAGACAAGTATAAAATGTGTGCTACATGTAAGTATACCCAAAGGCGAACCTCGGGTACGAAAGCGCATACTTACCTAAAGAGAGGGAAGCCTCTCTAAATAATAATTATTTTTTATTTATATAGCGCCAACATCTTCTGTAGCGCTGTACATAGTACAAACAAATAATGGGGAACAAATATACATGAGAAGTAAGAGACCGTACAGTCATGACATTGAATAGAATAAGTACAAATACATACATAGTTGATGTGTAGTTGGTACATGTGCATATGTTAAAATTACAGCAGTATGAGAAACACTAGGAGGAGGTCCCTGCCCTTGCAAGCTTACAATCTAGAGGGTAGTGGGGAGGAAACAGGGAAGGAAACACAGGGGTTAGTGGGTGAGCCAGTGTGCCTTCAGTGCTGCCTATAGCAAATTATAGGCTTGTTGGAACAGGTGTGTTTTCAGAGTACGTTTGAAGGTTTCCAGACTCGTGGCGTGACGAACCGGCTGAGGAAGGGAGTTCCAAAGGAAAGGGACAGCCCGTGAGAAGTCTTGGATGCGAGAGTGAGAGGAGGTGACTAGGCTGGAGGACAAAAGGGTCTCCTGTGAGGAACGGAGGGTCCGGCCGAGGAGGTATCTGGAGATTAAAGAGGAAATGTATGGAGGTGATAGCTTGTGTAGAGCTTTGTATGCAAGCGTGAGAAGTTTAAACTGGATCCTTTGGGCAACTGGTAACCAATGGAGGTATTGGCAGAGAGGGGCTGCCTCAGAGGATCTAGAAGAGAGGTGGATGAGACGGGCAGCAGAGTTTAGTAGGGATTGGAGAGGTGCCAGTCTGCTTTTTGGTAGACCACAGAGTAGGGTGTTACAGTAGTCAAGACGGGAGATGATTAGGGCATGCACCAGCATTTTAGTTGCTTCTTGTGACAGGAAGGGGCGGAGTCTGGAAATGTTTTTGAGATGGAAGTAGCAGGAGGTAGTTAATGTGTTGATATGCGGTATAAAGGAGAGGCCAGAGTTACCCCCAGGCAATGAGCTTTAAGGGATGCGCTATCCGGTCCATCGTTGTTGCTCGTGGACCCACCAGAGATTTCCATGAAGGGCTTGTCAGAAATCTAATTGGGGCCACGCTCCTCTTCAGTCACAGTTGGACTGCACAAGTAAAGCCATGCCTGTGCAGTGAACTGGAGCCGCTGGTCCCACTGCGCAGGTGCAACCTGTTAGGGAGGGTCCTAGCGAGCGGCAACAGGAGCGAGGAGGACCCTAAGACTTACCTTTTCTTAAGAGGAAATGTAACCAAGGATTGAACTTCATCCCAATCAGTAGCTGATACCCCCTTTCCCATGAGAAATATTTTCCTTTTCTCAAATGGATCATCAGGGGGCTCTGTATGGCTGATATTGTGGTGAAACCCCTCCCACAATGTGATGTCAGGACCATTGTCCCGATCGTTTCCTGTCTGTGAGCCTTGTTGCATTGTGGGAAATAACAGCTGTTTCCAACTGCCAAGCAACCAGTATCTTCCTCTGTGCATGTGTACGTCTATAAAAACAACAACTTTTTAGCCTATGGCATTGCTAGTGGGTGTGGTTATAGATAATGGCAGTTGGTGCTGTGTGTTTCTTGTCATGTCTGCCAGTAGTAAAGATGATGACCTGCAGGCTGATTGTGGATCAAACAATATGAACAAATTACATGGCAAATATCAATCATTTCTTCATTTCTTTTCTATTTTTTTTACTTCTCCCTTTGCAATGTATTGATTTATTTTTTCTCCCCCTTTTCGTTAAAGTTCCACTTTAGCAAAGTATTTCCTTTTTTGCCCCGAGCTGCAACTCAGCTTAAACGACAACTATCACGAAAAAAATAAAATCTGACAGAACCAACAGGTTTTGCGCCAGTCCATCTCCTCATGGGGGATTCCCAGGGTTTTCTTTGTTTTCAACAGCATTTCCTGAACAGCAGTTGCAAAGTCTAACTAACAAAATAGTGTGCAAGGGAGTAGGGAGGCTGGCTGGTATCTTACTATTTTGGCAGGTAAACTGTTGTTCAGGAAATGCTGTTGAAAACAAAGAAAACCCTGAGAATCCCCCATGAGGAGATGGATAGGCCCAAAACCTGTCGGTTCTGTCAGATTTTAACTGCCTACTTTTTTTTCCAGTAGTGGTTCTTTAACATTAATACAGCGCCAACAGAATGTAACCTAGGCTCATATACTTTTATGTTCTCATTTGGATGCAGCCAGAGATGGATGAAGATGTAATGGGGCTATAGGCAAAGTAATAGATTTAAAGAGAAACTCCGACCAAGAATTGAACTTTTATCCCAATCAGTAGCTGATACCCCCTTTTACATGAGAAATCTATTCCTTTTCACAAATAGACCATCAGGGGGCGCTGTATGGCTGATATTGTGGTGATGCCCCTCCCACAAGAAACTCTAAGGACCATGGTACTCCTAGCAGTTTCCGGTCTGTGAACCTTGTTGCATTGTGGGAAATAGCTGTTTACAGCTGTTTCCAACTGCCAAAACAGCAAGCAGCAGCTACATCACTTGCCAGCATTAAAAATGTCACCATGTAATAAAAGTCAGAATATAAATCAGGGATTTAAAATATTTTACAATGGGCAAACACCGACTAAATCATTTATACATAATTATTGTAAAAATGAACTTTTTTTATTACACTATTTTCACTGGCGTTCCTCTTTAGGGTCTCCTTGTGGTATTTTTGGTAAGCTGAAGTTGAGAGAGGTCAGAGAAGGTGGCTGGTGGGCCCTTTGACACCAACTAGGCCCCAAGCACCTGCCTAGGTCGCCTGGTGGATGATCCTGCTCTGGATGCAGACATCTGTTATGACCACTCCCATGGGACCCCCTTCATTTATTCTGAACAGGGGCAGAGTGTTGGCTTTGCCTGCCTCTGGGTAGCCAGACACCTGGCACATAAATGTGCTGAAGGTTTCCTTTCTGGAATTGGAGATAGTCTCCTTGCCTAATTGTGATATTTCAGCTGGGATTGGATGTGCTTACGTGCGCAGACAATCTGTGTGCTTCCTGAAAGCAGAGGAGGAAGAATGATAGAGGGACACGCAGTCTGCTTCTAGACTAAACCTCAGCTCCCGTACATCAGACTGCTGCTATGTCCTGCCTCTTAGGGAAGCTGCCTGCCTGCTTTACTACTTTTTTTCTCTTTTGCTTCTCTCCTGCACCCACACAGGGTACTTAGTGCTTCTGTTGAACTGGATGAGAGTGGTAGGAAAGTGAGTCTAGGGGTGCTGGGGTTGTAACCTCACCATGCCCCTTTTCTGAGGGCCCAGCCTAAAGATGGAGTAAGAATAACCACTTCAGGACCACAACAGCAAAAAAAAAAAGTCAGCAGTTAAAACCTAAAGGAGTCATCAATCAAAAAAAAAGCTCCTTCTCGTTTTACTTACCTGGGGCTTCCTCCAGCCCCTTGCGGCCTAGAAGCCCTGCCGGTGCAGAGGGTGATCTCCTCTAGTGCGCCTGCGTGAGCGCAGAGTTGCGGTGTGGGACATGTCAGCTGCAAGGGGCTGGAGGAAGCCCTGGGTAAGTAGAGCGGGGGGAGCTTTTTTTTGACTGATGTTTCCTTTAACGGGACCAACAGGTTTTTGACTAGTCTATCTCCTTATGGGGGATTCTCAGGGTTTTCTTTAATTTCAAAAGCATTTCCTGAACAGCAGTTGCAAAGTCTAACTGACAAAATAGTGTGCAAGGGAGAAGGGAGGCTGGCTGGTATCTTACTCATTTAGCAGTTTAACTGCTGTTAAGTAAATGCTTTTGAAAACAAAGAAAACCCTCAGAATCCCTCATGCGGAGACAAACTAGTCCAAAACCTGTCAGATTTTAACTTTCTTTTTTCGCTGGAGTGGTCCTTTAAAAGAGGCCCCAGGCAAGGTTGTAGCTGTGACTTATCTTTATGGGCTTTTTGGTAATCTGAGGGGGGGAATGGGCAAAATAAGTGGCTTTTGGGCCCTTGACACTCACTAGGCCCCAGGCACCTGCCTAGGTTGCCTTTTGGGTGATCCTGCTCTGGCCCAGCCAGGGCTCTGCATCAGCCCTTGAGCCTTCCTTTCGTTAGTTTTGTCCATGCTTTGCATAGTGGTACATACTGTTCTCCGCTCCGTGTCGCTGCACCTCACACCGCTGCTGTCCTTGGTTACACCGCTGCACCTCACACCGCTGCTGTCCTTGGTTGCACCGCTGCACCTCACACCGCTGCTGTCCTTGGTTGCACCGCTGCACCTCACACCGCTGCTGTCCTTGGTTACACCGCTGCTGTCCTTGGTTACACCGCTGCACCTCACACCGCTGCTGTCCTTGGTTACACCGCTGCACCTCACACCGCTGCTGTCCTTGGTTACACCGCTGCTCCTCACACCGCTGCTGTCCTTGGTTGCACCGCTGCACCTCACACCGCTGCTGTTCTTGGTTGCACCGCTGCACCTCACACCGCTGCTGTCTTTGGTTACACCGCTGCTGTCCTTGGTTACACCGCTGCACCTCACACCGCTGCTGTCCTTGGTTACACCGCTGCTGTCCTTGGTTACACCGCTGCTGTCCTTGGTTACACCGCTGCACCTCACACCGCTGCTGTCCTTGGTTACACCGCTGCTGTCCTTGGTTACACCGCTGCTGTCCTTGGTTACACCGCTGCACCTCACACCGCTGCTGTCCTTGGTTACACCGCTGCACCTCACACCGCTGCTGTCCTTGGTTACACCGCTGCTGTCCTTGGTTACACCGCTGCACCTCACACCACTGCTGTCCTTGGTTACACCGCTGCTGTCCTTGGTTACACCGCTGCACCTCACACCGCTGCTGTCCTTGGTTACAACGCTGCACCTCACACCGCTGCTGTCCTTGGTTACACCGCTGCTGTCCTTGGTTACACCGCTGCACCTCACACCGCTGCTGTCCTTGGTTACACCGCTGCTGTCCTTGGTTACACCGCTGCTGTCCTTGGTTACACCGCTGCACCTCACACCGTTGCTGTCCTTGGTTACACCGCTGCTGTCCTTGGTTACACCGCTGCACCTCACACCGCTGCTGTCCTTGGTTACACCGCTGCACCTCACACCGCTGCTGTCCTTGGTTACACCGCTGCTGTCCTTGGTTACACCGCTGCACCTCACACCGTTGCTGTCCTTGGTTACACCGCTGCTGTCCTTGGTTACACCGCTGCACCTCACACCGCTGCTGTCCTTGGTTACATCGCTGCTGGTAAGCTAATTCTGGGGGATGAGGAAGCACGGGGGGGGGGGGGGGGGTCCCCAATGTACGAAGGGACGAGGAAGCACAGGGGGGGGGGGGTCCCCAATGTACGAAGGTGGAGAGAGGCTGCATGGCTGTGTAGCTGAGGCACTCACCGCTCATCTGTCTTCTAGTGCTCATTTATAGGGCATGATCTCACCGAGGTAATGTCTCGTGATGTTACCTTGTCACGACGTAGATGATTTTTACCACTTGCTGCTCGTCATTCTTCATCTGTCACTGTAATGATAACTATTAACAAACTGTATGGCTGTCAGAAGCAAGACTCGCCCAGAGGGCCTGATTCACTGACACATCTTCACTGGAAATATTAGCAAATGTGGAATTAGTTTTGATTGGCTGTGAAAAAAGATTGCATCACCCTTTCTCTCTCCCTCTCTCACTCCCCTCCTTCTCTCTCCCTCTTCTCTGCTTCCTCCTCCCTCTCACCCCCCTTCTCTCTCCCTCTCTCACTCCCCTCCTTCTCTCTCCCTCTTCTCTGCTTCCCCCTCCCTCTCACCCCCCCCCCCTTCTCTCTCACTCTCTCCCCCTCCCTTTCCATCTCTCTCACACTCACACCCCCACACACACACCATGCCCCCCTTTCCCCCCTCCTCCACACTCTCACTCTCTCCCCACCCCCTTTTCTCTCGTTCTCTCACTCCCCTCCTTCTCTCTCCCTCTTCTCTGCTCCCCCCCCCCCCCCCCTCCCTCTCACCCCCCTTCTCTCTCTCTCCCCCTCCCTTTCCATCTCTCTCACACTCACCCCCTTTCCATTTCTCTCACCCCCGCACACACACATACCATGCCACCCTTTCCCCCCCTCCTCCACACTCTCGCTCTCTCCCCACCCCCTTCTATCTCTCTTCTCTGCTTCCCCTCCCTCTCTTCCTCTCTCACCCCCTTCTCTCTCGCCCACTCTCACTACCCCCTTTCTCTCTCTCACTCTCTCCCCTTTCCCTCTCTCTCACACTCCCCCCCCCCACCCCCTTTTCCTCCTCCTCCACACTCTCGCTCTCTCCTCACCCCCTGGAGGATGCATACAGTTGTTTAACTCATCGGTTTATTTTTACCTCCGGTTCACTTTAAAACAACCTGCCACTTTTATCAGGCCTCTGTGCTGGTTCCTTTGGATCATTAGATTGGACTGACACTATTGGATGAAGAGTTTGGTGGTTTGAATTATCCACAATGGAAACCTGTTTTTAGGAATGTGAGATTATCTGCTTGGAGACTAAATGTTCCAGCTATCCCGTCCTTCCATAGCTGAATAGCCCCACTCTTCTTACTGTTATTTTTGGATTTTTTTTCCTGTAAAAGCTAACTTTGCTATAAATGATGGCCAGTTGTGAAATATCAAGGCTGACAAGTCTTAGTGGTTAAAAAAAATATTTTTGTGATAATTTATTGTGAAATTATCGCCCTTCTCTGAAATACTTGAATAAATACCATAAAAATAAACTACACCGTATATACTCGAGTATAAGTCTAGAAATTTAGGTCTGTTTCACTTCATAAAAGTGTAGGGGACGACTTATACACGAGTCATGGGCAACACTGAGTAATGTGTGTACTAATAGTGACATTCCCATTTGCAGCTATGTACCCATTGGTAAGTGATACTGTGAGGAAAGGAAATGCCAAAAAACCACAGGTCTGAAAGTCCTGGCTACAACAATTAATAATGAAAGGGGCAGGGGGGGAAATACTGGGCTGCAGGAAGGGGAGTGAATAATTGCTGCACTTGTGGGCCTGGAGGAGGTATTGGCTGCACTTAAAGAGGAACTCCAGTGAAAATAATGTAGTAAAAAAAGTGCTTCATTTTTTTACCATAATTATGTATAAATGATTTAGTCAGTGTTTGCTCATTGTAAAATCTTTTCTCTCCCCGATTTACATCCTGACATTTATTACATGGTGACATTTTTACTGTGGGCAGGTTATGTAGCTGCTCCTAGCTGTTTTGGCTGTTAGAGACAGCTGTAAACAGCTAATTCTTGTCTGTGAACCTTGTTACATTGTGGCAGTTTGCCCAGAGTACCGCGGTACTCAGAGCTTCTTGTGGGAGGGGTTTCAGCACAAAATCATACAGCGCCCCCTGATGGTCTGTTTGTGAAAAGCATTATGTTTCTCATGTAAAAGGGGGTATCAGCTACTGATTGGGATAAAGTTCAATTCTAGGTTGGAGTTTCTCTTTAAGGGACAGGAGGGATTAAGGCTAGATTTCCACTTGTGTGTTTTGTGTCAGATTTTTCTCTCAGAAAATTTGCATTGATTTGGCAACTAATGTTAGTGAATGGGGCTGTTTCCATTCAATGCAAATTTTTGTACGCATTCGGACGTGTGAAAAAAAAAAATGAGGTCCTGCATCATTTTTTCGGAACATCGCCTACGATCCGCGTTCAATGCTTTAGATAGACAACGCATAGCAACGCACATTTTTGCGTTAATTGCGTGAAAATTCGCATTAGATCCATGGTTACAGGAAGTTGTCAGCAGTCATGACTAAGCTGTTACTAGGCAGATTATGTTTATTTAACTAATGCGAATTTTCGCGTACAAAAATTCGCATAAAAACGCGTAAACTTTTACATGTGAATTTTCACTAAACAGAAAAACCTTACACGATTTTTTGCAGGTGAAAATGTCACGCTACAGTGGAAACATAGTTCAATGGCTGCAATAATGTATGCAGTGCAGTCATAAACCCTTTCTGGTCCCCAAGTGCAGCCATTAACTTTGCTGGGTAGACTTATACTTGAGTCAATAAAATTACAGCTTAAGAGGGTTGAATATTGAAGTCGACTTATACATGAGGTTGACTTGTATTCGAGTATATACAGTAGATGGAATAGTCTGTAAAAGATAGAAAAGGGTGCGTACAGTGAATAGGGGCATCCTTTTAAAAGGGTATCTGAAGTGACATGATGAAATTAACATGAGTACATATCCCACTTAGGGCCCTTTTCCACTAGCAATCGCAAAAGGAAAACCTAAACCCAAGCGATTGTGAATTTTCATCAACTTTGTTGTGCGATTGCAATTTGGATTTATCTTTTAACATGAAGCACAGTCGCAGGTAAAATCGCTCCAAAAAGCGATTGTGATTTTCAGAAAATCGAATCGCGACAGTGGAAAATACTTTTCACGATTCCCATGTTAAAGTAGCAACCCTAACGATTTAAAAATCGTTTTGCGATTTGAAGCAAATCGCTCTGTGGAAAAGGCCCCTTACAACTTGCCCGTGTTCCCATTTATTTCTTTTTTATGAAAGGGTTAATAAACCAGGGCTTTATCTGTGGAGTCAAAGCAGTCCACAGCATGGCCTCTTCTCCCAATAACTAATTAGAGGCCGTAAAACCTTTGTGTAGCAGTGCACACTTTAAGGGACGTTTCCACTACATGCAAATTCGTATGCATTTTCGAAACACAGATTTGCATGGTGATGTATTTCCATAGGACTGTTTCCACTGTATACAGATCTCGCACACAGAAAAAATCTGGACAATTTTTCAGATGTTGCACAGCGTTTCTGCATCTTGTATCTCAATAGAGATAAAAAACAAAAACAAATCTGTGAATTTGCATGCAAAAAAACCGTGGCAAACGCATGCAAATCCATGCACGGCTATAGTGATTCAGCTGTGTGCTGCATAAAACTTCAGCATGCTGTCCAGATTCACACCGCAGTACGATCTAGATGGCAAGCCACTAGTTAGATAGGCAGCGTTTCCCCGCCCCTCTGGTATGTGTGGAAACGCTGCAGATTCGTCACCGATTTAGGCTCAGTGGAAACAGGCCCTAAATGCCAACTTATTTGGCTCAATAAAATAATGTTTTTTTTCTGTTTTTTTGCACAGCGGTTCATAGATTATCTCACATTATCATGGCTTCAGGCACAGAGGGGACCAAGCAAGACCATCTCGAGGAAAAACTCAATGAGAAATACCAGTACAATAGCTACCCTCACCAATTATGTTCTGCTGCTAATGATTTGGCTTCTACGAGTCCTCCTGTAATGGAGAAAACAGGGGAACCCAACCTTTGTTCTTCATCCGCTCAGTCTGTTGGTAGTCTAGTGACCGACATTGATGACTACATAAGTGAGCTGGACCAAATGAGTAACAGGGAAGCAAGGACGGTATCAGAACAGGCTTCATATCCTAAAAATGATTCCCCTTCCATTGAGCTGACGGACATCTCTTCGAGCTTCACACATGATGGAGATGATAATAGTCATCTGGGTTTTTCCATTTTGGACTCCATTCCTATAGACAGTACAGGTGCTGTAAATAAAAGCAGCTTGAGTAGCTATTGTAGACATTTTGCCACCTTAGCCACTGAAGACTTCTCGTTGTCTGAGCAGTTTGAAAGTAGCTCTGTTGATGTCTCAAATTCCATGTATGGAACCGTGGATGACTCGGACAGCGAATCTATACTGGAAATTCCATCAGATTCTACCAGTGATATGATTTCATCCCTACAGAACCAGTCATTTGTGTCTGAAACTCAGGCAACGACAGATTCCGAAGAAGAGCAGATAGAAATTTGTTGCGTCAGCAAAACAGATGATGATAAAATGCATAGGGATCCACATTTCTACCAATCTGCTCAGTCCAATTTCCTTCACGATCCCTTGCAACCAGAGGTAAATTCTATTTGCTTGAACAGTTTACAGGAGTCCAGTTACAGTGACAGGCCAGTAGTTCGGGAATCTTCTGGAAACTTGACAAACATGAATTTTCCAGAAGACCCAATTAAGAAGGATGCTCAGGATCCCCTTAAACAACTTGTTTTTAATGTAGAAGACTGTTTAAAAAAAGATCTACCTGTGGTTAAATGTTCTTCTGAAGAAATGAAGGTGCCTTTGTGTGTTGATAATAATACTATGGACTTTGGCTCCTCGGGTGGTGCTAGTGTTGGTGGTAAAGTGAATGATGCTTCTCTGCAGAGTGACTGTGATAGACAAATATTATTTAATGTAAATACTGGTGTTAGGACTATTAGCTGTATCAGAGAGACTACTGATGCCATACCATCATCTCAAAAGACAACATCAAGCCATCAGACTTCTATATCAGGTGAGAAAAATTTGGATGTTAAAACAGAAATGAAGGGATTAAAAAGTCCTACGATGAAAGCCACTGTTGGCGATAAATGCAAAGTAAATGGAGTTGTCCCCAAGGACAGCAAGAGATCAATGAGCAGTAACCTGGAATTGGTTAGCTCTCAACTGCCTAAACCAGGTCCAAAGCTGAAGGGCCTCACCATTAAAAGTAAAAACCGGCCAAGCTGTGATAATGGAAGATCATATCTCAATAAATCGGAAAACCATGACTACAGAAAATCATCACCGCAACCTTCACCTAAACTTCTTCCAAAGAGGTCCTCCATGACCGATGGGCTGTCTTCACCTAAAGATCTGGGCGGCAGGAGAACAGCACATAAAACTATACTGTCCCAATCTAAGGTTGACTCCAGCTCTTTGATTAATGCCAAGATGGGTCTTGGTAGTAATGAAAAATTGTCACATTTAACAAACAATTGTGCAGATGAAAGCAATGATGAAGTTGAGTCATCAGTGGATATGGATGAAAGCTATGAATCCAGATATAAAGTTACATGTCACCAGGATATAGAGGACAGCAAGTTCTCTGGCAGAAAAAATGATGCCTGCAACAAATTAAAAGGGGATTTAAATAAAGTCTCTACAGCCTCAGGACCTTTGAATGACGCCCTTTGTTTGGCAACTCTCATCAACCTTGAGGAACCGATAGACAGTCATGATG
This sequence comes from Hyperolius riggenbachi, assembly GCF_040937935.1. Taxonomy (NCBI): domain Eukaryota; kingdom Metazoa; phylum Chordata; class Amphibia; order Anura; family Hyperoliidae; genus Hyperolius; species Hyperolius riggenbachi. Next base: position 634,770,893 of record NC_090646.1, read on the forward strand.
TTCGACGTACGTTCATGGAAGTAAAACTCTCTCCTTCCCTGTCCCCTGTCCATAACCCACCTTTGAAACCTGAAAGCCGGAGTAAAACGGACTATACTATATATGACAACTTTGCAATCGTTTACAAATCCCCAGTGGTTAAACGGGATGACCCTCTTATTGAGAAACCACCCAGTGGTTCAAAGTCTGTGACAAGAACTTACTCAATGCCAACACAGCTTCCTAATAGTGTGGATAGTGATGCCAACCACAGAAAGGGAAGTCCTTTAGCGGACCACTTAATATCGGCCTTATCTGATCAAAGCATGGATGACTATGGTACTCGAGACCTATCAAAAATTTGTTATGATGATCAACTTAATAATGAAAAGGGCTCTTTAAGGAATGATGTGTTGAGGACTATTAAACGCAACTATTATTATGAACTCAACTGGCCTCATGAAACGTTATCTGCTCTAACTGTTAAACAAAGGATCAAATCATTTGAGAATCTGGTGAACTTTGACAAAGGTGTAATGAAGATCATTGAAATTAATAACACTCCTTTTTCTTGTAAACCTCCACTAAGTCGGAGATCTTCAGGTTCTATCCCCTCGCATACGCAGTCTACCGATAAGATACTGAGACGCAGCTTGAGCTCCTGCTGTGACAACAAAAGTGAAGTGCCCTTAGCAACACAGATAACAAAATGTCCATCGAGTGTGGCCTTAACCTATGTTGAAAAGACTTCTGTAGACCCTGTGAAAGCAGATCCTGTTCAGGGGTCATCTAGGACTGAGACAGAAGACAGTTCTCCACAGGTTGTGCAGGTCAGAAAACATAGGACAGGGCCAAGCCACATACGTCCATCTTTATCCCGCTCCAAATTACGGGAACTGAGAGCCTTGAGCATGCCGGACCTTGACAAGCTTTGCACTGAAGATTTCTCAGCCGAACCCAAAACTCCACAGTTCAAAACAGAACTTGAGGTCACACCCAGAAAACCTGTAGAAGTCAATGGAGCGTCAACTCAAAATGGGACTCGTTTGAGCTCTAAAGACAGCTATATTCCTGGATTGGTGCAAGAAGGGGATGTAACGCAAGATGGGGAACTCATTAGAAAGTCCTGGTCAGTAAGGTAAGTGTTTTGTTTTTCTTATAAAGAAGCGTAAATGTTTTTTAGCAGTACTATCTAGAAGCCGAAAATCTAGAGTTGCTTTGTTATCATTGGTTTATGTGTTTGTAAAATGCAATGGAAGTGGTGATTTTGACTGCAGTAGCTATTCAGATACTATTAAACTTTAATTTTACTGAGTGTAACTTAGAAACACTGTAACGAAAAAAAAAAACAGCCCCTGTGGGGAACTTAACTCAGGATAGGGAAGCCTATGGATCCTAATGAGGCTTGCCCCGTCCTCTTCACCTTTCGGGACCACTGGATGCGAAAGAATCTTCCCTGTCTTCATACGTTAGCCCTGTTCTAGTGCTGGGACCCCGAAAAGTGTCCTGCATGCGCATTACCACTGTCCCGCTCGGACTCAGAATGGTAAACTGTTTAGCCCAATCGGGTCCAGGCGCACACAGCTAGCGTCTGCGCAGTAGCGTGGACCCGATCTAGCCTGGCTTTTTCTGAAGAAAGCCGAGCAGGGTGGTACTGGTGCACCTGCAGAAGCACTCTTTTTTTTGGGGGGATCCTAGTGCTGGTACAAGCATGTGGAGGAGGACAGGGAATTTTAGGATCCAGAGGCTTCCCCTGCCGGAGGCAAGTACCCCCTAGGGGCACTTTTTCACTACAGTCCACACAAAGTACAAGTATCTACACTGTACACACAGTATGTTAAAGAGGCAGTAATTCAATGGACAGATTGTCGGTAATCGTAGCTGGCAGTCACAACCATGATGGGGATGGGGCAATGGAGGGGGAAAGGGAGTAGAGTTCAAGAGGTTGACAGCAAAGGTGAAGAAAGAGTTTCTGTTTTTAGAGGTCCTAGATGAGATGTCCCAAAACTTCCTGCCTGATGGAAGCCGACTTAAGAAGCAGTGAGTGGGGTCATTGGCAATCCTCAACGCTCTAAAGCTCAACCCAGAGTTGTAGCAGAGGTCAAGTTGGGGAGGGGTTTCCCTATGACCATCTCTGCTGATCAGGTGACCCGCTGTAGACTATATAGGTCACTGGCAAACGAGAGATAACCAGCAGAATATAAGCACAGAAAATTGATAATGTGAAACGTAGAAGCATTCCACATTGTTGGAACCGTAGAAAAGCTTTGCAAATTACACTGTGATGTTTCTGAACCATGAAACTCCCGTGTCTTCCTGGTTCACAAACAGTAGAGCGAGATCAAACGAGTGCAATAACAGTCTCACAAACGATTGGATCTCAGCCGAGGTTTGAGTATCTGATGCTATTTAGTACATTGTCATCAATAACCACATGACTGAGTCAGGGCTCTCCAGAAACATACCAGTGCAGGTGGTTCAGGAAGGGTCCAGGTGAATAAGACGTCAGAATAGCTGGAGACAGTTTGCTTTGCTGTTGCCGGTGTTTTGCTCTGTCTCACGGTGTATTTATGTTTAGCTTGGACCAGCTCACCGTCTCCACCAGGGACCAGCAAAAGCTGCAGGCTGTTTTGACTTCTGTGGCGTCCAAATCTGATATCGTAACCCTCATCCAGGAAGCCAAATCACAAGTTGAGGTGGGTAATGCATTTTTGCTACATTCTGCTGCATATTGAATGGTGAACTGGCGTTTGAAACTCTCCTGTTTTTCAAGGATCTGCTGGAGTTATAGTATGTTAAAGGAAAGGAACGTTTCATATTATGCCATTAACTCTTTAAGCCCTGTTCATAGTTAAAGGTAAATTAATTAAACAGTTTTCATATTTGAGTTCCAATGTTTGATACAGACGTTCCACAGAAATAAACTTTGGAAGTCAGTCATGTGACCCAGGGATCCTTTTAGAAACAGGCAGCTACCAGGAGAGTGGGTGTTCCCTAGCTAATGAGTGGCCCTCCCTCTCAAACACAGAGCAGATCATGTGACACCACTTACCACCTCCTGAGAGAATTTGTGGCTCACACAGCAGAGCCTTCTCAGTATCCTGTATTCCTGCTGAGTGTGTAAATAAGCTTTTAACCACACCCTCCCCAATGAACTTCCCCAGCCAAACCATAAAATATAGGGATGTGCAGATTTATGGACCAATGACATAAAAGCAAGAAATTAGATTTCCGGGTACATTTTTACTTTTTGCCAAGCTTATAGAGTTGACATTTTTTTCTAGTAAGTTTAGAATCAAAAAGATGTTTAGACTGACATTGGCACATAATATGCATGGTATTCTGTTACAAATGGCTTGTGTAGTGGTTATATAGATTTTAGTACTGATGTGGACTCCACTAGAGCTGCCCCTGTCCTGTGGAACTCTTCCCCCACTGCCCATCAGGCTTGCCCCTCCTTCAACACCTTCATACAAGCCCTCAAAACTCACCTCTTCAAGAAGGCCTGCCCGCCAATGCCCTAACTAACTCTCACTGCCGAGAACCTCTTGATGCAGACTCCCTACTTTCATGTCACCACCGCATCCCACTAGATAAGTGGAGTCAAACTCAGATACAACGTGTGCCGAAATTGTACACTGGGACCCAGTTGCTGGCCAACCTCAATATCTACTGGGCACCGTCCTCTCTTATAAAGTTCCCAGGTGTCTAATGGCCCCCTCCAACCCCCATACAGTTCCCTGGTGTCTAGTGGTCCTCCCCATACAGTTCCCTGGTGTCTAGAGGTCCCCACCCCCTCCTATACAGTTCCCTAGTGTTTAGTTCTTTCCCCTTACGTCCCCATATGGCTTCCCTGCTGTTCTAGGGCTTCACCTCCAGTATAGCTACCTTGGTGGTGTAGAGTGGGCGAAACATAATGTAAAGTGGAGAAACCACTTGAGGGCCAAATTTAATGGCTCTGAGGGACAGATTTGGCCCGCGGGCCGGGGTTTGACATGTATGCTCTAGATTGTAAGCCTCTGGCAGTGCCCCTCCCTCCTTGTGTATCATACTTGATTGTGCATCCTGCTCACTGAGGCGCTACACCTGCTATTGCCGGAATTCTGTTTTGTCCCCACGTTTATTGCCTGATGAAGCTAGCTCGGCCTGCGAAACGCGTTGCACTTTTGGGGTACTATATAATAAAGGTGATTGCTACTTTTCAGACAGTCTATCCTGTCTGCTTTATGGAGGTAAGTCCACCACTTCCTCCAAGAAAATTTTAAAGGTTTTATCCACCTTTATTCTGCTGGTGCCTCTGTTCTCCTACTGCAAAATCGTGGCCACCCATGGTGGAGGGGTGATCTACCTCTTTTTCTCATCTACAGAGAGCGACTTCTTATCCCTGAGTGAGGACAGGTCTAATCTCCTCACCTACCTATACAGTGGTTGCCTGTGTGGTAACCCACGTTTGTATATTCTCACTGATTTGCCTTACTTCGTTTATGTTTTAACATACTACACTATATTGGGCTCTCGGTTTCTCTACACTTTATGCTCACAGAATAAGGTGAACTTTTTTTTTTAAACTATTACTCTAGTGTATGATGTGACATTGTGTGTCTTATTGCTTATTACCTGTATTGTGTTATCTGTCACCCCCATTATCATGGTCTGTAACCTTATTTATTGTACAGTACTGCAGAAAAGGGCCCTTATGCTAACACAGTTTTCCATTTGCAGTTCCAACCCTCTTTAAAGGGAACCAGAGAGGAATGGAGGGTGAAAATAGAAAAAGGCTTTTATACATACCTGAGGCTTTTTCCAGCCCCATAAGCCTGGATCGCTCCCACGCCGTCATCCTCCGCTTCCTGGAACCGCCGGTACCGGGTCTCGTCACTTCCGGCGGACGCGGTCAATTGTCCGCATCACAGGGGCTCCCTCCATACCCGTACGCATGCGGCTGCGCAGTAGGCAGCCGCAAACGTAAGTGTATGGAGGGCGCCTCTGTGATGCGGAGAATTGGCCGCGGCCGACTGGCGGCCATGATGGGACCCGGTACCGGCTGATCCAGGCAGCGGAGGACGGCGGCGTGGGAGCGATCCGTGCGTATGGGGCTGGAAGAAGCCCCGGGTATGTATAAAAGCTTTACTTTTCTCCTCTCTGGTTCTCTTTAAACATCCCCTGAAACATCCGTGTATTTGGTGCGGACATTAGGAGAATTTATCCATAGTGGTTCATTTTCCATACAGCCCGTAATTTACTGAAATTCCCTCCCTGACACTATACGGAGCACAGCCGCCTGCAGAGGCGTAGCTAGGGTTTTCAGCGCCCGGGGACAAAGACTATTAATGCGCCCCCTAAGGTGAAGGGTCGTGACCAAATGTGGGCGTGGTTATGGGTACTCCACATTTGGTCACGCCCCTTCAAATGTACGTGGAGGTTAGCAGGCTCACGCTCACCCACCCTCCCTCAGTATGTACCTTCCAGCATGTTCCAAGACAAATTCAGCAATCATGAGCCCCCCACCCCCATCAAGACAAATTCCGCAATCATGAGCAAACATGAGGCCCCCAACAAGACAAATTTAGCAATCCTGAGGCCCCCAACAAGACAAATTCAGCAATCATGAGGCCCCTAACAAGACAAATTCAGCAATCATGAGGCCCCTAACAAGACAAATTCAGCGATCTTGAGGCCCCCAACAAATCATGAGGCCCCCAACAAGACAAATTCAGTAACCATGAGGCCCCCAACAAGACAAATTCAGCAGTCATGAGGCACATAAATAGACAGCATTTCACATAAATAGGCAGAATGTCCCCTTAATATGGTAGACACCTCTCACCTGGAAGCAGTTCCCCAAAATACACTCAATCTGACAGCAATGCTTGCCCAAAAATAGGTAGCCCCAGGTCTATAGGTGTCCCCAGAATAGGTGGCCAGCAGTATAGATGTCCCCAGAACAGGTAGCCAGGGGTATATGTGCCCAGTATATGTAGGCAGGGGTATGTGTCCCCAGTATATGTAGCCAGAGGTATATGTGCCCAGTATATGTAGCCAGGGGTATAAATGCCCAGTATATGTAGCCAGGGGTATATGTACCCAGTATATGTAGTTAGGGGTATATGTGCCCAGTATATGTAGGCAGGGGTATATGTGCCCAGAGTAGGTAGCCAGGGGTATATGTGCCCAGAGTAGGTAGCCAGGGGTATATGTGCCCAGAGTAGGTAGCCAGGGGTATATGCCCAGTATATGTAGGCAGGGGTATATGTGCCCAGAGTAGGTAGCCAGGGGTATATGTGCCCAGAGTAGGTAGCCAGGGGTATATGTGCCCAGAGTAGGTAGCCAGGGGTATATGTGCCCAGAGTAGGTAGCCAGGGGTATATGCCCAGTATATGTAGGCAGGGGTATATGTGCCAAGAGTAGGTAGCCAGGGGTATATGTGCCCAGAGTAGGTAGCCAGGGGTATATGTGCCCAGAGTAGGTAGCCAGGGGTATATGCCCAGTATATGTAGGCAGGGGTATATGTGCCCAGAGTAGGTAGCCAGGGGTATATGTGCCCAGAGTAGGTAGCCAGGGGTATATGTGCCCAGAGTAGGTAGCCAGGGGTATATGCCCAGTATATGTAGGCAGGGGTATATGTGCCCAGAGTAGGTAGCCAGGGGTATATGTGCCCAGAGTAGGTAGCCAGGGGTATATGTGCCCAGTATATGTAGGCAGGGGTATATGTGCCCAGAGTAGGTAGCCAGGGGTATATGTGCCCAGAGTAGGTAGCCAGGGGTATATGCCCAGTATATGTAGGCAGGGGTATATATGCCCAGAGTAGGTAGCCAGGGGTATATGTGCCCAGAGTAGGTAGCCAGGGGTATATGTGCCCAGAGTAGGTAGCCAGGGGTATATGCCCAGTATATGTAGGCAGGGGTATATGTGCCCAGAGTAGGTAGCCAGGGGTATATGTGCCCAGAGTAGGTAGCCAGGGATATATGTCCAGTATATGTAGCCAGGGGTATATGTGCCCAGAGTAGGTAGCCAGGTCAGGTGTCCCCCTCCCCAGCAGGAGGGGAGCAGCGCAGAGAAGAGCTGCTCTCCCTTCCTGGCTGTCCCCTCTAATGTCCGGGTGGCTGGCAGCGGCGGGCGGAACTTACCTCCGTCTCGTCGCAGCGCCGGATGGATCTGCCACTACTCTGGTCTGGTCCAGACCAGAGCAGCGGCTGCGCACTCGAACTTCCGACCGGCGCTGGAGCGAGACGGAGGTGAGTTCCGCCCGCCGCTGCCAGGCCAGCCACCCGGACATTAGAGGGGACAGCGAGGGAGAGAGAGAGCACCTAAGGTGAGGGAAGGAGGGGGGATATGGCCCCCCTTCCCCACCGTCCGCACAGCTCTCCCTCTTCTCTGCGCTGCTCCCCTCCCCTCCGCCGCAAAAAAAAAAAAAACCCGCAGCTCAGCCAGGCTGAGGGCGCCCTCGGGGACCAGGCGCCCCGGGGCACTTGTCCTACCCCGACCCCCCCTAGCTCCGCGCCTGGCCGCCTGTCTGCAGGGAATTATGGGAAGGGCGTGGCACCGGTGCTTGTAAGGTTTTAGTTACCATCCTGTTTTCCTTTGTACATTCTAGACTGAGGAAAATAATATTACATTTCTCAATAAGTGTTTGGAAACCCCACCACACAGGAAGAGGCATGTGGATGGCACTCGGTACGGAGCCCCCGCACCGGATAACATAAATGTTTTTATGCATACTTGAGGTTTGGGGCGTCTGCAGTTTGCTTAACACGTTCTTACGGCTTGGGCCTTTTGCGGTGAGCTGAACGTTGTAATGGCGTTTTTCAGATGAGATTAATTTTGTGCTTTGAGCTGCTCTTACGCAGCTTTTGGTTTGTATAATAGAGAGTTATTGGCGATATCTGGGTGGTAAAGAATTTCACAATTTATTTGGCCTGTCTGATATTTTAAGAAATCTGTTGATCTAAAGAGCGCCTGCCAAAAAACACTTCACAGTTCTGGTGTTAGTTAACGTGCAGATAATTGAAGAAAGGCTGGCTTGCTGCTCTGGTTCTTGTAAAGGCGCCGTACAGCGAATTGTATAACAGTAAAGCTTCACTCCAGGTATATGTCAGTGGCAGGGCATGTTTTAATGTTGTATAAGCGCTTTGACTAACTGATGTCAACTCCCTTTCAAACTACTCAGCCAGTAGCTCTTTCACCAGCCGCTTCCTGTGGTACAGACTTATAAAGCTGGAAGCAGCAGTCTGCTCAGGGAATTCGGTCTGCTCCCCGCCCCTCAGTCTCGATAGGACAATAATGCACTGCTAAGCAGCAGAAGCCCCTCCCACATACATCCTCGGATCCTTTGTGCCTAATATAAGGTCTGTCAGCTCTGGGTGACCTGGGGACTCAGCATGCAGTTTGCACAGATTTTCAATACATTTCATGCTATTGGTTGTGCAGTGTGTGAAAGGATTCAATGAGATAGTTAATCTGTTTGGCACACCAACTAGTATATGTCCAGCATAAAGAGGAACTGTAACCAAGAATTGAACTTCATCCCAATCCGTAGCTGATCACCCCTTTCCTACAAGAAATCTTTACTTTTTTCTCAAACGGATCATCAGGGGGTTCTGTATGGCTGATATTGTGGGGAAACCCCTCCCACAGTGTGATGTCACGTCCTAGGTCCTGACCGTTTCCTGTCTGTGAACAGTGTTGCCTTGTGGGAAAAAAGTTTCCAATTGTCAAGCAACTAGTATCTCCCTCTGTGCATATGTATAGCTAAACCTTTAAGGCCTTGTTTCCACTTGTGCGCGGCTTGTGTCTTTCGAGACGTGATGCCGGCACAGCTGGGACGTGTCTCGCAGCCGAATCCCTCTATCCGTACTATGCACGGCTATGGGATTCGGACGGGTGACTAGTGTTGCCAACTCATCCCTTTAAATAAGGACACTTATGAATTATACATGTCCTGTGGCTAGTTAGAGGCAGTTTAGGCACTGATTATGTGTGAGAAGCCCCAGAACCTGTATAACTTAGATGTGTCAGTATTTAAATGGATGAAATGTCAACCCTGCGGGTGACATGAGCATCATGCTGCAGGGCCTCAGATTTTTCCCCGGCCACGAATTTGGATGCTCTGCATAGACTTCTACAGGCTGCCAAATTCCATCTGAATTTGTGTCTGAGGAATAGGCCCGTTTTCACATAAAATGAAACCCAGCCTTAAAGAGGAGCTGTCAGCCATACTATCTCAGGAAAAAAAAAACAAATATATAAGTAGATGAATACTTGCTCTACTTGCATAACAGATGTATTGTACTGTCCACGTTATGATTCCTGTGAATTTTATAAAGGAAAAGTAGAGAATCCTATTCTAGACAGTTTCCATATTTACTGTGGCTATTTTGAAGCCAGTCCTGATGTAATATCCACCCTTAGTCTCCTCTACCTGATTTGCCCGCCCTTCACTATAGAAAGTGCATTGTTTCAGCCTGAGAAATGTTGGCCGGTCAGAGAGGAACAGAGGTGTGGGAGGGGAAAACAGGAGGGAAAGAGGCTTCAGCCAATCAGGCTGCATTAGTTAAGTCTGAGGGGACGTAGCGAAGCAAAAAAGGACAACCCAGCATGCCCTGCAACTTCTCTTTTGTGTACCAAATAAAAGTCAGGTAAACTGGGGAATGATAATTTATCAACAAGAAAAGTAATAGTGATTTTGATTTTTGGATTGTATGGTTAGCTTCCTTATTACTTGTTTACCAGATAAAAATAAAGAATTGCTTTTTTATTTTATGCCCGACAGTTACACTTTAACCGCATTGTTAGGGGGTGTGGCTATAGATAATGGCAGTTGATGCTGTCTTTTTTTTTTTTCATGTGTACCAGTAGTAGAGATGATTATGTGCAGGCTGATTGTGGATCAAACTATATAAACAATTTACATATTATATGAACAATTTACGTGGCAAATATCAATCATTTCTTGATCTCTCCTCTAATTTTTAACTTCTCACTTTACAATGTATTGATTTTATTGTTTTCCCCTTTTTGCTAAAGTTCCTCTTTAAAGCTGATAGCAGAAAGCACAAGTCCACAAAGTACATTTAAAGAGACTGAAGCGGAAAAAAAAAATGATGATATAATGAATTTTATGTGTAGTACAGATAATTACTAGAACATTAGTAGCAAAGAAAATATTATCATATTTGTATTTTCAGTTATATAGTGTTTTTTATAACATTGCATCATTCTCTAATATTTGCAGTTTACAAACTACTCAGCATTCTAAGTTATTTTACAGAGCAGGCTTGTGAACTATTGACCTGTCCTCTGCAGAGGAAAAAAAAACAATACAGTTCCAGACACTTGAGATAACAAGCTTCAGAAGACAGAGCTCTCTGCGACTTTGAGGGCCCATTCACACTAGAAGCGCTTTTCTGAGCGTTTTGCGATTGATTAGCATTTTTTAAAATCGCTCCCATTCACTTTCATTAAAATCGTGGAAAACGCGGTTTCACGCATACGCGAGAATAGTGGCAATTTTTACCGCGATTTTGCATAGATAACTGGAGTTTCTTAACTTTTCCTGTAGTGGAAACCATATTAGACTTATGTCTCTGCTCCTAATGTTTTATTTCTTAGCTGTACTACACATACAAATCATTATATCATAATATATTTTTCGATTCAGTGTCTCTTTAAATACTGACTTGTACTGAGGGAAGGGACTGCAGCTTTGTAGAGTCCTCTAATCCTCATATGCAAAGCTCATTACTGTACATGGGATCACAGGAGGCTTTCTGCTCAGACTTGGAGCGTGCCCTGCATGTACACTTCACAGGTTTGGTTTGGTTTAGCGGGAACTAATGTGAAGTCATGAGCAGGGCAGCCAGTTGTGGGTGGATCAGAGCCTCAGTGGAAGGCCAGGGTAAAGAGATTGAGACATTTATGGTTTGGACAAGCGAGGGCGCCTGTCTGGCACACATTGAAAGTACATTTTTGAGGTCCACGTTAAAAACGTGAGACTCCAGTTCTTCGCAGAACTGGCTGTGCTGGGAGCTGCGTGTGCTGACCCAGTGAATTCTAATTGTTTTCTGGAAGTGGAATGCCACATCGCCTGCGAAAAGGGGTGTGGGGGGGGGGGAAATCACTACATTGCAAAGTGAGAAGTTAGAGAATAGAAGAGAGAATCAGAAATGATTGATATTCCTACATCAGCCTGCACAACATCATCTTCACTACTGGCAGACATGAAAAAAAAAAGAATGCATCAACTGCCATTAACTATAACCACACCTCCTAACATTGTGATAGGCTAAGAGGTTGTTGTTGTTTTTTATAGCTATACATATAATGCAGATGTACATGCTGGTTACTTGGCAGTTGGAAACAGCTGTTATTTCCTACAATGCAAAAAAAAGTTCACAGACAGGAAACTGTCAGGACCCAGGTCTTGACATCACACTGTGGGAGGGGTTTCACCACATCATCAGCCATACAGACCCCTCTGATGATCTATTTGAGAAAAGGTAATGATTTCTCATGGGAAAGAGGGTATCGGCTACTGATTGGGATGAAGTTCAATCCTGGGTTACAGTTCCTCTTTAAAGTACCAAAGTGCTATAACAAATGTAGAAACCTGTTTTTGTTGCCATTATTATAAACTATAAAAACATGTTGTAAACAACATAGTTCCAATCTTCAAACAATGTTGTAGCTTCACTGGTTATGTGTATTTTTTAAAAGGAAATAAAGGCCAGCCCATATTATTATTATTATCTAGTATTTGTATAGCGCCGACATATTACGCAGCGCTGTACAGTGTATATATATATCTTGTCACTATCTGTCCCTCAAAGGAGCTCACAATCTAATCCCTACCATTGCCATATATCTATATTATGTAGTGTAAGTACTGTAGTCTAGGGCCAATTTTTAGGGGGAGCCAATTAACTTATCTGTATGTTTTTTTAATGTGGGAGGAAACCGGAGTGCCCGGAGGAAACCGGCGCAGACACAGAGAGAACATACAAACTCTTTGCAGATAGTGCCCTGGCTGGGATTCGAACCAGGGACCCAGCGCTGCAAGGCGAGAGAGGTAACCACTAAGCCACCGTGCTGCCTGTATGTTTATCACCTCGGGTTCCCTTTTAAATCAGGGGTGTCAAAACTCAAATACAGAGTGGGCCAAAATTGTACACTGGGACCTAGTCGTGGGCCAACCTCAATGTCTAATGGGCACCTTATAAAGTTCACAGATGTCTAATGATCCCCCTCTAACCCTTATACAGTTCCCGGGTATCTAGTAGTTCTCCACCCTTTACAGTTCCCTGGTGTCTAATGATCCTCCTTCAACCCTTATACAGTTCCTGGGTATCTAGTAGTTCTCCCCCCTTTACAGTTCCCTGGTGTCTAGTGGCCCCCACCCTCTCCTATACAGTTCCCTAGTGTTTAGTGATTTATCCCTACCTCCCACATATGGCTTCTCCACCAATTTAGCTTCCCTGGTGGACTAGAATGGGCCAAACATAATGCAAAGTAGGGAAATCACTTGAGGGACAAATGTAATGGCTCTGAGGGCCAGATTTGGCCTGCGGGCTGAAGTTTGACTTGTATACTTTAAAGAGAACTTGAAGTGAGAGGAATGTGGAGGCTGACATTTTCATTTTCTAATTAACAATTCCAATTGCCTGACTTATGTGCTGATGCTCCGACTCTAATACTAGAAGTCACTGGCCTACAATGAGCAGCAGATCAGAGGCTTTGACTCTGCTCCAACTCCACTACCTAGCCTGGCAACAGGCATTGTTTATAAGGGAAAGAAGATGGCAGCTTCCATATTTCTCTCACTTCAGGTTCCCTTTAGGCGGGTTTCAGACTACCGGCTGGGGTCAGCAGTGTGGTCCGCACCATCAAAAACATGCCTCCGGGGATTACCTCGTTAAATATGCGGTAATCCCCTTCTGGCTCAAAGCCAAACAGGAAGTGATGCTCACTTGCGCTCACTTCCTGTTTTGGAAATACGGACGTTCACAGAAGCGTATTGTGAAAATACGCTTGCGTTCATGTTCGCCGCTACGCCAATGAGTGAATTTTTTCAACCGCCTGCGTCGCGCAGCAATGTAGGTATGCACTCACGGTACATTGGCGACTTCCGGTGCACCGCATGCTGTATGAAAGCACCCATAGGCTTTCATTGGCATAGCAGTGAGGTGCGGTAAAATGACCCACCGCACCGCACCAGTGTGAAAAGCCCCTCAGAGTCTACTAGACATGTATGCAGACTTCCAAAAGGGTCTTGAGATACAATGGCCACAGTGTGGAACACCTGGTAAAAATTTGCTACATTAATGGGACAACTAATGAAATGGGTTTCAGACGCTAAACATTCTAAAGTGTGTTGACTTGACGGAGCTTGGACTAAAGGTTGGCAGTTCATTCAGTTGAATTTTCCATCCCCGATTTGCTGAGGCATTAGTCATATTGAGTTTGTGGTATGCAAGCTATTTCTCAGGCTCAGTCAAAGACATTACATTATTATCTTGGGATTCGGTGGTATAAACCAAGGTGTACAGCGATTGCCATGAGACTGCGGCCTCTCGTCGACCCCCATTGCGGATCACTAGATGTTTACATTTAATGCGCTCTGATTTCAGTCTCTCTCATTTCTCCTCGCTTGACAAATCCACGTCCGTTACCTTCTGCTGCCGGGACTCCGTAAATCTTTCTCTCACTCGATGATAATGCGTCTCATTTGTGGCTTACAGTCCATGTTTCGGCTACTAATATTTTGAGGTTTATGGCCAGGGTTGGGTTACTGTCTGCAATAAATACAGTCCAGCGTTGGCAGGGTAACATCTGCGGTGTTTTATGTCTTTCTTTTGCTGTGGCTTAGCGGTCAAGTTGATTCTTCTTCATCGGGGCTGCGATTAACCATATGGACAACCTCGTATAATTACAGCTGTGGGCTCCACACACATTCACTTGTTCTGAGAATATGGGGCTAAACGCTTAGATTTTTCTTCGGTTTCATTCCTGCTTTATGTGCGACTTTTAATGGTGGTTATTTTATTTTTTTATGCCTTTCCTTCATTCAGCAAGAATCAGCATTTTACGTAAATATACCCTTTAACTTCAGAAAGAATGGTTCTTAGAGTCCGATAAGGGTATCCTGTGTCATAATCGGGTCTCGCGTAGGAAAAATGATCTCTCTTTTTGACAAGGTTATCATCATAATTTGTAGATTCATTTCCTCGATTTATGTGGAATACAGTTTATGTGCTTGTTTTGGCAGCAGCATTCGAATGAAGGTAACGTTTTGTTTCCCCGCATAGAGGAAGTCCTGCCCTGTGCGGCTTTTTATCGAAACAGTATATGCGAATGTTTTTTTTACATACCAAGCCATTCTGAATGGTTTTTAGGAATCCAGTGTGCAAATTAGGTATGGTTAGGTTGGTTTTTAGGAATTTCCGTCTGTCTTCAGGTGTTTGTGGAAAAGGAGTACAAAAGAACTCGGTTAGAATAAGGCCTTTCACAAAATACAGCACTTAAAGCAGAACTGAATATTAAAAAAAATAAAGTGTTTCACTTACCTGGGGCTTCTCCCAGCCCCTTGCAGCCTTCCTGTCCCGCGCCAGTCCTCCACCACCCTCTGTTCTCCCGCCGCCAGCTAGTTTCCTTGCCATTGTAAGTCGACGACAACTGCGCCTGCGCGCCCCGAGCCACACTAATCTTTCTTTGCGTTCCACCTCGCTATAGCATCCTGCACCAATAGCGCAGGACGCTTTTGTGGGCTAGAACGGAAAGAAAGATACGCATGGCTGGGGCGTGCGGGCGTCTTTGCCACGTCAACGATAACAAAACTAGCTGGCGGCGGGAGAACAGAGGATGGTGGAGGACCGGCGCGGAAGGCTGCTGGGGGCTGGGAGAAGCTCCAGGTGAGTGAAACACTTTAATTTTTTTTAATATTCAGTTCCGCTTTAAACTATGATTTTCCACTTTAACCCCTTCGAATTCCTGGGTTTATACTGTGTGTTCCGGACAATTTTGACACGAGCTGTATTGCTATTAAAACAGCAATAACTTTTTTTCATTATTTATCACATGTATTGTTTGTTTTTTTTCAGGACAATCTAGGCTTTCTATTGGAAATATTTTTTGTACCTGGTAGGTCGACAGTTTGGGGGTCCCAGCACTGTACAGATGCATTGCTAGGCAATGGCAGACCAATAAATCTGTAGAGCATTAGGTCCCCGAACTGCTGTCCTAACAATCACAACAAGTCATTACTGGTGTATAAACAGGCATAGGTATTACAGGCGGAACAGGCAAAAATGGCGCACAGCGCCAACAGTATTAAAGTGGCATAAAACGATATTTATAGTTTTATATTGCAACAAATGTTAGGCAGCAGGGATCGGGGAGAAAGGCAACAGGACACTAGGCAGCGGGGTGGAGGGAGGATGATTAGGTGGAGGGAGTATTGGGTAGCATTGGTATACATTACCTTATCCCCGCTGGCGATCGCCCCTTCACTTCATACTTAGCTTGCAGTAGTCCTGCATTCAGCCAATCACCATGCAGCTTCAGTTTCCGCATGGTGATTAGCTGGATGCAGGACTCCTGCAAGCGAAGTATGAAGTGAAGGAGCGATCGCCAGCTGGGACACGGTAATGTATACCAATGCTACCCAATACTCCCTCCACCTAATCCTACTCCCTCCACCCCGCTGCCTAGTGTCCCGCTGCCTCTCCATCCTGACCCTCGCTACCTCACTAGCCACCCTGAATTTTTCAATGGCGCCCCGTTCTGCTTATAAATGTTTTATAAAACGCTGTTTACCGTTTTAATGTATTTACATTAAAACGGTGAATAGCTTTTTATGATCGGCGGAACGGTGCGCCATTTTTCACTCTGCACCATTTTTAACTGTATGCATTACAGGGGTTACAAAGAAGTTAACAGGCTAAAACTGAACTGAAAGACAACTCTATTTTTTATTGTGACCTTGTCACTTTACTTTTTTTTTAACTTGTAGAACTTTTTTTTGCATAACTTTATTGAATGATTGCTGCTATTTGCAATAGCATCTATCATTCACTGTTGAACCTGATTGTGCACGAGCATGCAGGCGCAGCGGTTGGCAACCCTTTAAATCATGGACATAGATTGTACACCCAGGAACACAGCAGGGGACTTTTTACAAATGTACAATCTATGTAGGATAACATTAGTAATGCTTTTATGACCGTCTGTGAAAACGTTGTTGAATTCTGGACTGCACTGGGTTAGGGAGTAAGCTTGCTATTTAAATAACAATGGTTGAAGCCCAGATGTTAATAAAAATCTTGAGAACAGTCTAAAAAGGAGAGATAGTGTTGGTTTTACCGCTCCTGAAGAACTAGGCCAGTCTAACTGTAAAAGGTTTTTAGTCAAGCTAATGAAAGACAGTGTTTCGCAGGTACTTGCCTGCTTCCTCGGGTCAGTTCAGATCAAAACGTGACTTTCTGTCTGGCTGTATCGACCATGAGCACTTCTACCTCTATCATCATAGCCAATTTTGCTTTATAAGTAAGCCCTTTAGAAGTAAGTTCTCCCTGTGCGTGGGTTTTCTGCGGGCACTCCAGTTTCCTCCCATTTTCCCAAAACATACGGATAAGTTCATTGGCTTCCCCTAAATTGGCCCTAGACTACGATACATACACTGTACAATACATACATAGACATATGACTAGGGTAGGGATTAGATTGTGGGCCACTCTGAGGGATAATCAAAGGACCACTATCGTAGGCAGTTAAAAATTGACAGAGCCGTCAGGTTTTGAGCCAGTCCGTCTCCTCATGGGGGATTCTCAGGGTTTTCTTTGTTTTCAACAGCATTTTCCTGCTAAAATAGTAAGACACCAGCCAACCTTCCTACTCACTTGCACACAGTTTCGTCAGTTAGATTTTGCAACTTCTGTTCAGGAAATGCTGTTGAAAACAAAGAAGACCAAGAGAATCCACCATGAGGAGATGGACTGGCCAAAAACATGTCAGTTCTGTCAGATTTTAACTGCCTACTTTTTTCGCAATAGTGGTCCTTTAAAGTGGACCCAAACTAAAAATACAAGATTTCAGAAATAAAATCTATTTTCTAAATTATAATAATAAATAGCAGCCTTTTTTCAGCTGCATGATGATAAATATAAACCCCTCCCTTCTTTTCAAATTGCTGGGACAAAATCCGGCAAACTGATGGAGTAAGTGGTGTCTGGCAAAGGAGGAATTGCTAATGGCTGCCCCCAGTATAACACTAGTTATGAAAAGAGAAGGGTGAAAAGCATGCACTGAAATGCTCATAGGTTTGAAGGAGTGTTTATTTATCTTTGTATGTGTCAGAGTGGTGCAACTAAATATTTTTAATTAAAAAAAAGTTTGGTTTGGGTCCGCTTTAAGTGACAAGACAATATACTCTGTACAGCACTGTGGAAGATGTCAGCACTATATAATAATATGCTGTGATATGATTGGGGACTGAGCCCAGCATTGCTAATGATGTGTGTCTGTGTTGTTTGTCAGCAGAAGAAGGAAGATGTCTACTTTGTGGTGCTGAATAAAGAGGAAGGTGCTGGTCTGGGCTTCAGCATTGCCGGAGGAGTGGATCTGGAGCAGAAAGTGGTCACTGTAAGTAATGTGCACGTGTGTCTTCCCTGCAGCTGGGATCTAAATCTCCATTATGTATTATGCAGCGGCCATCAGCCTCCCGCCTGCCTGGCCAATTACTCTCCAAGGCAGAACCGACACCTGCCCAGCTGTGGCCAGACAGAGCTGCAGTCACATATTAACAGCACGTCATAAATATGTCTGATGGGAAAGGGCCTGTGCTCATAACTCCCACGAATGGTTTAAGCATTAGGTGTAATAGCTGAATGGCAATGTACTCTGCGCAGGCAACAAAACCACCTCTGTCTATGGAAGGGGATCTTCAGAAACCAATCTGCCAAAGGATTTAAAGTGTACCTAAAGTTTTGAAATGTTTTAAAGGACAACTGAAACACTGAAACAAGAGGTATATGGAGGCTGCCATAGTTATTTCCTTTTAAACAATACCATTTGCCTGGCAGCCCTGCTGGTCTATTTGGCTGCAGTAGTGTTTGAATCACACCAGAAACAAGCATGCAGCTAATCTTGTCATATCTGATCTGTTGCATGCTTGTTCAGGGTCTATGGCTAAAAGTATTAGAGGCAGAGGATAAGCAGTACAGCCAGGCAACTGGTATTGCTTAATGGGAACCAGAGACGTTGAGGGAAAGCTGGTATACATACCTGGGGCTTCCTCCAGCCCCATACGCACGGTTCGCTCCCACGCCGCCGTCCTCAACTGCCTGGATCCGCCGGCACCGGGTCCCGTCATTACCGCCTGTCGGGCCGTCTGTCGGGCGGCAGACGCGGCCAATTGTCCGCATCACAGGGGGCTCCCTCCATATAAGTACGCATGAGGCTGCATACTGCGCAGCCGCATGCGTAAGGGTATGGAGGGAGCCCCTGTGATGCGGACAGTTGGCCGCGTCCGCCGGAAGTGACGTGACCCGGTACCGCCGATACAGGAAGTGGTGGATGGTGGCGTGGGAGCGATCCATGCGTATGGGGCTGGAAGAAGCCCCGGGTATGTATAAAAGCTTTTACTGGTTTTAACCAGCGTTCCTCTCTGGTTCCCTTTAAAAGGAAATAAATATGGCAGCCTCCAAATCCCTTTCGCTTCAGTTGTCCTTTAAAGAGAGATTGTCAGCCACAAAATCAAATCCCTTTTACCCACTGCTCTGTGTTTATTATGCAGCCTGCAGCCTCACCCTGCATTGCAAGCACTCCAATCTATTCAGAAATAATTTTTATCGTAATAAATCTTATCTCAGTCAGCCTTGCTCTATTTGTTCCATTGCTGACGAGAAGGAAGCATGTCTTCGCCCCTCCCACATTCCTGCTCCTCACTGATTGGCTGAGGGCGGTTCAGTGAGCTGCTGAAATCTGATCTATGCTGTGCTTGCTTTACAAAGCAAGCTAGCTATGACAGTGCAATTTCTAGGAGACGAAAAAAGTAAGGGAGGAAATGACATCAGGATTGGCTTCAGTTAGAGGGAATTAAGATGGCACATGCCTGAAACAGAATTCTCTTTATTTACTATATCAAATTCACTGAAATCAAAACATGGACAGTACAACACATGTTATATAAGTAGAACAAGTAGTTATCTACTTCTATATGTGCTTTTCCCCTGGGATAATATGGCTGTCCCTGTGGATTTAAAGGACCACTGCTGTGAAAATGTAAAATACGTACTGTACATATTAAATGTAAAATGCACTGTACATTACTTTTTTTCCTATGTTGCTGTCACTTAAAGTAGGTAGTAAAATGCTGGCAGATCTGATTATGGACAAATCCATTTCCTCATGTGAGATTACCTTTGTTCTTGCAAAATCATTCTCTGGAAAAAATCTATACAAAGATGTCAGCCGGCTTCCATACTCGTTAGCAAACTATTTGGGCAGTTGGACTTTACAACTACCATTCAGTAAGTGTTTTTGTAGATAAATAACTGAGCAACCCCCATGAGGAGATGAACTAGTTCAAAACCTGACAGATCTGTCAGATTTTCACTACCTACTGTAGGTGACAGCAACATAGGAAAAAAGTAATTTATAGTGCATGTATTTTAAATTTTAGCAATAGTTGCTTAGTAAGATGACTGATTGGCTCAGTAAGCCAATGTTAAGTGTTAAGTAGCGGTGAAAGTAGCAGAGTTATGGAGTCTTGCCCAAGGTCTCCTCATTGAATAGGTGTTGGCTTACTGAACAGGAAGAACTGATTTTCGAGCCCTGGCCTCCTGTGTCTTTTACTTGCAAAGCACCCTCTGCTACATCACCCACTTACTCCCCCTAATACTCCTGTGAGTGGCTCTAGCCTTTGCTTAAAGCACACCAGAAATGACACGATGAGATAAACATGTACACATATAGTACTATCCCTACGAAGAAATCAGAAGTCCCTTTATTTTACCATTATGCCAAGAGTTAAGGTAGCCATACACTGGTCGATTTGCCATCAGATTCGACCAACAGATAGATCCCTCTCTGATCGAATCTGATCAGAGAGGGATCGTATGGCTGCCTTTACTGCAAACAGATTGTGAATCGATTTCAGCCTGAAACCGTTCACAACAATCTGTGGTGGTGGTGCTGCCGCTGCCCCTCGCACACATTACCTGCTCCGGCCGGTGCTTGTCACCGCTGTCTTCTTCTCCACTGGGTTCCAGACCGGCTGGCTTCACTTCTTCCTGTCCGGGTAAGTTTAAACAGTAGAGGGCGCTCGACTGTTTAAACTTCCTGCCGGGACAGGAAGTAGCCAGCCGGAACCGGAATCCAGCGGAGAAGAGACAGCGGTGACATCGGAGACACGCGCCGGCCGGAGCAGGTAATGTATTGCCGCTAGCGTCGGTCGCCGGGCATTCAAACGCCGCTATCAACGCACTCCCGACCCGCCGGCGATCGAGCAAAATCTTCCGCACGGACTGCTTGACGGGAATTGACAGGAACGATTGATTTCTGGCGGAAGTCAATCGTTTGCGTTTGCGCAACAATTTCACAGCAGATTCGATCACAGTGATCGAATCTGCTGTGTATCGGCGGGAAAATCGTTAGTTGTATGGGCCCCTTTAAAAAAAAAACTTGTATTCTTTGCAAAAGCGCTTGCGACAGCTTGTCAGTCTAGTTTCCTGAACAGTGAATAGAAGACAAAAGAGCTGAAAAACAGTGAGATAAGAATTGCAATGAGATTTTACTGCAGGAAAGTTCAAAGGTTCATTAGTTTTGTATCTTTTTCAGGCAACAAAAGCAGAGCGTGGATTCTGCCGCAGCAGTGACAACCACTGCTACACAGCTTTCCAAATGAAATATTGTCAACGTACATTGTACTAGGAACATAATTTCAATGTTGTAATAAGTAGGACAAATAGGCGACTAAAATATTATGTAGGTGGGCAACTAAAAGATTGTGGGTTTTATCTACAGTAACACTTTTTATTTTCAAACTATAATGGCTGAAAACTGAGAAATAGTTTATTTTATTTTTTCATAAAAATGCATAAGGAATAAAATAATTCTTAACAAAAATTACCACCTTATGAAAGTCTTGTTTGTCCCATGAAAAACAATATACAGTATAGATCATTTAGGTGTGATAAGTAGTGATAAAGTTATTTGGCAAATAATTGGGAGAAGCGTGAAATGTGAAAATTGCTTTACTTTTTAAGGGTAAATAACCTGTGTTAAGGTCCGTACACACGTCGGACTGCAGGCAACGACGGGTCTGTCGTCACCTCCCGCTGGGCGGGTTTTCAGCAGACAGTCCGGCGTGTGTACCGTCTGTCGGCGGACTGATACGGCTGTTTCTGAGCGATCTGCCAGGCGGAATGCCCACCCAGCGGGAGGTGACGATGGACCCGTCGTTGACTGCAGTCCGGCGTGTGTACGGACCTTTAGGGAAGTTAATAGTACACCACGACTTTAAATCTGGACGTGCCATTGTTGTTTGAGTAATGCTATAAATGTCCCATTTCAGGTGCACAGAGTTTTCTCAAAGGCCGTTTCCTCAAGAGACGTGACTGTGGAGAGAGGTGACCGCATACTGTCTATCAATGGCTGCTCGCTGCTTGGCGCGGCCCACGGCGACGCCCTGAGCGCTCTGCACCGAGCCAAGCTGCACAGAGAGGCCGTCGTCGTCATCCGAAAGGAGAGCGACCGAGAGAAGCCGAGCCGGCCAGACAAGTCCCCGGCAACGGGAGGGAGGCATTCCGCCTCTGGAAGGGAGGTCTCCATGGCGACACAACCAGGTAGGAGGTGAAGCCCAGGACATGTGGAAAGTATTAATGAGTCACATTTGTTTCGTATTATCTCCAGGAGACGTTCCTGCAGTCTCTGGATATGTACTCCATCAGCAGTCCTCCTCTCCTCCAGCCATCATTCTTGGGTTTCTCCTCTGGCTCGGCTCACTGTCCTGTCTGCCTAATGGCTTCACAGCACTCCTCTGCTGCACTTCCACACACAAAACTCTGCACTCAGCAGACAGGCCTGAGTGGAAATCTATGACTAGTGTCCAGAAACGCCTCCAGTCTCACTGCCGGGAATTCCAGCCTCAGCAAAATGAGTTCTCCCTACCGTGGCCAAAGCGTTCCGACTGCTGTCACCAAGTACATTCCTTTGCCGGGACGCCCGCTTCTATCTGCCCGTTTGTGGCAGTCTCATTGAAGCGGACCTGAACTCAAAACTTCCTCTCTGCTCCAAAAGATAAACCTCAGCATAATAATCCTTAAAGAAAAAACATTTCTTCGTTACAGCTGATACAAACCCTGCAATAAATCTGCAGTGTGTCTACTTCCTGCTTTCATGAAAGCAGACAAAGTATTAACATCCTATGTTTACAAATTAGCTGGTGCTGTCAAGTCAGCTGCCGGGACTCTTAGATCACCCCCTCAACTTTATAGTGCTTTTTGTCAGCATAGCGACTCACCTGTCCCGGCCGCCACATTGCTCCATTAGTTCGTATGCTGTTGTCTTCATCCTCGCAGGGAGCCATATTATTACGTAATGGCATGCATGGGGCATTGAGAAGATGAGGCCAGTGGAGGTGAGGGCGAGAGCAGCACACTGGCCAGGACAGGTGAGTTGCTATGCTGCCAAACATTTTGCAGTGGCCCCGGGTAGTACAAGCCGGGGGGAGGGTTTTAAATCAGACATGTGTACAGCGGCCCGCAACACGCAAGAAGTCCGCCCTATTGACGCTCCGTGGCTCCGTTCAGTAATAGTCTATGGCACCGATGGTGAATCTTTCCGAGACTGACTGCCCAATCTGCAACCCAAAACCCACTTATTAATCGCAAAGTGCCAGCATGGCAATTCAACCTAAATACTGAGGTATAGGTAAGTATAGGTACCCCCAAATATTAGGTAGTCCCCCAGCATACATAACCAGAGGTGCTACCAGTATTAGGAATCCCTAGGTAGCACCCCCCCCCCCTCAGTATGCGTAGCCAGAGAGGCCCCCAGTATAGGTACCCTATCCAGTACACGGTAGAAGACAGTGGCTCCAAGCAGTATATGTAGCAAGAGAAGCGCCCAATATAAGTAGCTAGATGTGCCCCCCAGTGTTGGTAGCAATCATCTGATCCCTACACCACTAGCTGGGGAGACAGCATGTGTGCCCACAGAGAGGGCTCTGAGTTCTGCCTCTTGCCCGTGTGCCATAGGTTCACCACCAGTGGTCTATGGTATTGTTAACATTGTCCATGGCTCCATTCAGTGACAGCATGTGGTGTAGTTAACATTGTCCATTCAGTGACAGTCTGTGGTGTTGCTATGTCCATGGATCCGTGACAGTCTATGGTGTCGCTGACGATGGAGGCATGTATTGCTCTGTCGCCAGTAACTGACATTAGGGAAGGCTTCAGCTAATGATGCCAATAAGCTACTACATTACATGCCACACTGTAGACTGCCTTTGCACTAGGATGCATGCACAAGTACTATTTCTGTCACCCGCAATGATTGGAACCTGATCCCTCAGGTCACAGTTCAGGCCAGCATTCTGTACAGACTAACAATCAGGGCTGGATTTACCATAAGGCACTGTAGGCACGAGCCTACAGGCGCCTGATGATGGAAAGGCGGCCTTTTCCCCTCCCCAAGTGCCTCCCTCCTTCCCTATGCAGTCCAGAGCAAAGCGTAAATGAGCGGTTACTCACTCAGTTCTTGGCATTCCACTGACCAGATCTCTCTTCAGTCGGGGGCACCACTTACTACTTAATACAGAGGATACCTAATGTTAAGGAACACCTGAACCTACCTATGATGGGCAAGGGAATTAAGGGAGAAGTGACAACTGAGCTAGTCGGCAAACTTGTGGGTGTGGTTCAGCAGGGGTTTGACAGTTCATGGAGGGTGAAGTCTAGGGTAGCAGGACATATGTGCCTATAGTCTCCTGTGATGTAAAACCGGGCCTGCTAACAATGTGTTCTGTCGTTATGCTGGGGCAGAGGGACGGTGTGGCGCACGACAGAGCAGGATGGGAATGGCCTTGGCCTGCGCTCGGCTGAAACGACCCTGCAATGCGACTCTCTTTGTGATGCATAACCCTAAAACAAATTGAGAAATGGTTCAAGCACTACACTCTGCACTAAAGGCTCATACACACCTACCAACAATCTTCCAAACTAGGAAGAGAAGTTGGGTTAGGTGGCAAACAACCAGATGACCAACTGAGAACAGGTTGTTTGCCAGATCCAACCGGAGCATCAGTCTGACCAACTATCGGGTAGGTTGGACTGTGTGTACAAGTCTTTTGAACAACTTTATTGTTTTTTGAATGCGGATATGTGCAATTTGTCATTTAGCTTTCGCGCATAGTATTTAAGTGAGTTGGTTGTTTAGTTGGTTGGCGTGTGTGTACGTACTTGTCATGTAAACAACTTGTTGCATGGTTGGTCAAGTTGTGCGCTTGGTTGTGCATTAAGCTGGATGTAGGTACTGTATGTATGAGCCTTTAGATACGCAAGCCTGCAGTAAGATTTGTTGCCGGAGTTCACCTTCCATTGTTGGAAAACCTCCTCTTTTTGCTGACCCATTGAAAATAAGTACATATCAGAAAACATTCCAAAGTCCTGACGACGTCCTTTCATCACCTCCTAATAAGTAAAGCTATATTTTACTGTCTTGATCCTTTAATATTCTCACAATCTGCAGACCTGCCTGGCCCTCTTCCATATCATTCACAGCTTCCTGCAGACCTAATATAAATCCCCCTGACGGCCTGCAAAGGAGGCCCAGCCTCACCGCGGATGTCGCTTAATACCTTTCCCTGTTAGTCTTGGAGAACAAGCAGCGTTGAGCTTGTACAAAGCACAGGAAGGTTCCTCTCATTCTGTACATTAAAGTGTAATGATGTGCCACGCCCGAAGCCTGCACACGCTGCTAGGAGCACCGCTTTGTGCTGGGCGTTTATACTCCACTATTTACACAGGTTGAAGTCTTTAGCTTCCCGCCTGGAATGTTCTGAGGAAAATGCTGAGGGAGGCCATTGTCTCTCGTCTGAGGCCTGCTGAGTCCTTCGTCTCGGGGTCTCATGTGTCAGCTATGCTTTATTATTCACAACAAGAGCACCACCATCTTTCACTTTCTAATAATTCTGGCTTATTAAGCCAAATCAGAATCAACCTATCGGGGCTCTCAGCGTTTTTAAACCGGCATGGCTTCTTGAAGTGAACCTGTATCCTATAAAAACAAAGAGTATGATACTTTTTTGGAGGGGATGGATTTAGTCATGTATGTATTCATAGTGCTATTTCCTACACTTCTATATTGTATGTTATCCAGACCATAAGAAGTGGGAGGGGCACTTTGGCATCTATCCTTTGGCAGTTACAGGACCTGGCACAGTTCATGTATATTCCATGCCTATAGCCAGCCATGTGAGACAAAAGGAGACAACTGAAAGACCCTGATATTAAGTTAGGCAATATTGGCTTTTGAGTTAGGCAATATAATAACTGTATGTATATATAGTGAGATAATACAAAGATGGGTTACCACCAAGGTAACCACTTTATAGATGGGTATGGAGATGAGATTGGACCCCACTCTTGTTAAGATGTCCCTCTCTTGTAGATGTTGTAAAACAACAATAAAGGGGGGTGGTATAACCCCTCCACCAAGGGTGGACTACTGGTAATTGAAAGGCTGGAACAGAGGCATCAAAATAGATTAAAATATGCTAATAACTGTTTAAAAAGCAAGGTATTGGCGGACTTACCTCCCAGAAAAAGACTCAGCAAGTCGAGATTCAGCATAAAATAACACTTTATTTGTAAGCTCCAAACAGGCAACTCGTTTCGTGTGTGTGACTTTTTTCTGCCCCTAGGCCAAGTATGTTGGGGCTACGCTTCCATGGGCAGCAGTGCTCCTCTCATTTCATTTCACTTGCGGCAACCTCTTTCACGTGTATCATCCCTGTACTGCAGTCCCTCTTTCATGCACAGCTCCTTTGGGCATCAGCTTCCCTTTTCATCAGCTGCTCCCCATTTGCAGCCTTCTCTTTTATATAAAGCAACCCCTATTTCATGTCTAGGTGCCGCCTTAGGCTGCAGCCACCCAAGGCCCAGGCCTTTGTGGACGTTTCAGAAATCCAGCCCTGGCTGTAACAGGCCATGTATGGGTAGTTTGGGACCAGACACCTTCACGCATGAAGCAGGGAAGACTCTATAGACTAATGGGAGCCAGATCGCCTCAGCCTGGGATGTGCGTGTCGCATTCCTAGCCGTAAAGGCGATAATGATGGCCATTAACGGCTAATGCCTGCCAGTTTCACATCAGTAATCCGCTATAAAGAGAAAATGAACAATGCTGTTTTCTCAGTCGGATGACGGATTGATGTTGGCCTTATAATGAATTCCAGCCAGCAAATCAGCAGTACGCATTGTTTCATCTCCCTGTAAATTCCTGAAAAATAGGATTATTTTTTATGTAAAACTTCCGTGAGCGCGGCCGCGTCCATTGCAGCGAGCGGCGCACAGATGGGAAGCGTTAGCAGGTCTGATTGAGCCAGGCAGCCGAGGTATGTAATATTATGTGTCTATTGTGTAAGATTAAGATAAATTGCCATTTTTTTCCCTCTATAACCCTTCTGTACCCCTCTCAGTACACTGTGTTTGAATGAATCATCGTCAAACTATCCATGGAAATGGCAAATGTCCCACAGGCCAGGCCAGGGCGCAGATACTCAGCTTCTGAGATGGTTCTTACAATAGGTTAGCAGTCATCCTCAGACTGCTGTGTATACAAACAAAGCTTATCTCACCCCCAATGAGTGTTTCTAATCGGTTTTGGTGTTCGTTACTCGATGCTCATTCCTGCTGTATAAAGGGGGCAGGGGGCAGTTGAGAGATGAACAGGTGGATAGCGAACCTCCCAACTTTTTGAGATGAGAAAGAGGGACACTTAAGCCACGCCCCTGCCACACCTCTGATCACACCCTCGTCACACCCCTAGTCACGCATACCATAAAGATTTTGTAAGAAAAATGTTGTTTTATAATTCAAACCACACTGGTCCTTTCTATCCTGGTTAATTTTCCATCATATTAACATTTAAAAATGAGTACTATATCAATTTAAAGGATGGGAATAAAGTTTAGAGTCAATTAAACAATTTTTTTAGTAGAGAAATATATATATTTACATAGAAAGAGGGACAAAGTCCTGAAAGAGGGACAAATGAGAAGGAAAGAGGGACAGGGCTCCCAAAGAGGGACATTTGGGAGCTATGGTGACAGTAATAGTCGGGCATGGCTTTTGATCCCTTATGACTTGGAGGACACTTATTCGCATTTCTGTTTCAAAACACAAATGTTTGTTTTACTAGTGAGGCTCCAGGACTTCTCCAGAGCTGCCTCTGCTTTATTGAACGCTCTCCCCTTCCCTGTCTCCATTCCTCTCCCTTGGACTTGCACTTCACCACCCCCTTATGTGTCCGTTTCCCCTACCCCTTACAGCGGCGCACACATTTCTGTCGCTGTGCGCTATTTTGGACACGGGTGTAGTAATGAAAAAAAGTGAAGGGAGCATTTTATAGCAGTGGTAAGCTATGTGCAAGTTTACCCTTATTCTACAACCTAATTGAAAATGTGAAATATCGACAATATTTCACTATGACCTAATCTCTCACACAGAACCCTTCCCTGGTGGGCAGCTAACAACCCCCCCCAGGGAACTAATAGCCCGCCCCCCCTCCCCCACCGCACTTCCCCACCACGACAGAAAATGATGGCTCACTATGGGAACTGCGGCTACTGATAGCGGACGCTTCCTGCCCGCTATGGTAGCCACAGTTCCCATAGCGGGCGTATCCGGCAGCTGCTGTTTAGCACGCACTCATTTTTTCGTCATGCTACAGATAGCTGCTCTGCTTACAGCATAAGCCTGTTTGGCAGGACCCTCTTCCCTATATGCTCTTCTCCACCACCAAATGGACTCAGTGACTCGCTTGCTATAATTATCCTTACAATGTTATGACAATGTTTTTTATACCACTTGAAGCTATAATGTCCCTGTGTAAAACTGTTTAATGTTGTAATGCCTCTCCTATCTATTGAACATCGCTGTGCAATACGCTAGCACTTTATAAATAAAGCGTAATAATAATGACAGTCTATGTAATGCAGTGCTTATGAGCAAATGCTGATTAGAAAAAAATAGATTCATCTACAAATTTAAATGCAACCAGGAGGTCAGAATAATCCCTACCATAATCCTAATATCCTTCCATAGTATTATTATTATCTAGTACCGACACCTTCTGCAACACTTTACAGAGCAAACTGCTGCACGACATGTCAGTGCTATATAAATACATGATATGGTAGGACATTAGACTATGACTGTGCTAGGAATTAGATTATGGACTCCTCTGAGGACAGCCAGTGACGTGACTATGTACTCTAAGGTGATTCAGGAGATGTCAGTGCTATATAAATACATAATAATAATATGGTAGGGCATTAGACTATGGTAAGATTAGATTGTGGGCTCCTCTGAGGACAGTCAGTGACATGACTATGTATGTACTCTGTAATGTGCTGCAGAAGGTGCCAGTGCTATATAAATACATAATAATAATATGGTAGGGCATTAGACTATGGTAAGATTAGATTGTGGGCTCCTCTGAGGACAGTCAGTGACATGACTATGTACTCTGTAATGTACTGCAGAAGAGGTCAGTGCTATATAAATACATAATAATAATATGGTAGGGCATTAGACTATGGTAAGATTAGATTGTGGGCTCCTCTGAGGACAGTCAGTGACATGACTATGTATGTACTCTGTAATGTGCTGCAGAAGGTGCCAGTGCTATATAAATACATAGTAATAATATGGTAGGACATTAGACTATGGTAAGATTAGACTGTGAGCTCCTCTGAGGACAGTCAGTGGCATGAATATGTACTGTATGTACTCTGCAAAGTGCTGCAGAAGATCTCAAGGCTATATACGGTAAATACATAATTTTCTTTGATTTTTGTTTTAGATTAATGGCAGTAAGTGTATGTGTGTGTGTGGCCCAGCTGTGCAGTTAGAAGTCATAAACCAGCCTTTCCCCCCATAAAGCGGTTTTACAGGAGGTGTAGCAGACAGCGGCGCAGGTACACAATGGCCATTAACCACCTGTTGATGTTTTGTTGCAGCGAATGTGGATCTGCGTGACGCGGTGTGCGTGGAACTTCACAAGACCTCGGCCGGGCTGGGCTTCAGCTTGGATGGTGGGAAGGCTTCTATATACGGGGACAGGCCGCTCTTCATCAAAAGGATCTTCAAAGGTAAGCTTTATGTTGTCCTCCGCCTTCCTTCTCAAAGCTTCGCTGTTGTTTTAAAGGCTCAGCGATGGTTTAGGCTTTGTGCTTCTCCTTTTGGGACTTAGGGACAGACTTGAGAAGCAGTGATTAAGAGCCTAGCTAAAGTCTTTACAATAGAAAACACCAAAAAACAGAGGGGGGCCCATGCTGATGACTGCAGCACTGTACCGAGGAGGACGCATAGTACTGGACTTGCCTGAGAGGTGAGATCTGCTCTGCTGCGGAGGAGGAGCTCTGTGGGACACACCAGGGAAATAGTATGGGCCTGTGTGGCAGTCGGATGCCAGTATTGGCCTTAGTGACAGTCTGATGCTAGTATTGGCCTTAGTGACAGTCTGATGCCAGTATTGGCCTTAGTGAAAGTCTGATGCCAGTATTGGCCTTAGTGCCAGTCTGATGCCAGTATTGGCCTTAGTGCCAGTCTGATTCCAGTATTGGCCTTAGTGATAGTCTGATGCCAGTATTGGTCCATGGACCAGTCTGATTCCAGTATTGGCCTTAGTGCCATTCTGATGCCAGTATTGGCCTTAGTGCCAGTCTGATGCCAGTATTGGCCTTAGTGCCAGTCTGATGCCAGTATTGGCCTTAGTGCCAGTCTGATGCCAGTATTGGCCTTAGTGCCAGTCTGATTCCAGTATTGGCCTTAGTGACAGTCTGATGCCAGTATTGGTCCATGGACCCGTCTGATTCCAGCATGGGCCTTAGTGGCAGTCTGATGCCAGTATTGGCCTTAGTGGCAGTCTGATTCCAGTATTGGCCTTAGTGGCAGTCTGATGCCAGTATTGGCCTTAGTGGCAGTCTGATGCCAGTATTGGCCTTAGTGACAGTCTGATGCCAGTATTGGCCTTAGTGGCAGTCTGATGCCAGTATTGGCCTTAGTGACAGTCTGATGCCAGTATTGGTCCATGGACCAGTCTGATTCCAGTATTGGCCTTAGTGCCAGTCTGATGCCAGTATTGGCCCATGGACCAGTCTGATTCCAGTATTGGCCTTAGTGACAGTCTGATGCCAGTATTGGCCCACGGACCAGTCTGATTCCAGTATTGGCCTTAGTGATAGTCTGATGCCAGTATTGGTCCATGGACCAGTCCGATTCCAGTATTGGCCTTAGTGCCAGTCTGATGCCAGTATTGGTCCATGGACCAGTCTGATGCCAGTATTGGTCTTAGTGGCAGTCTGATACCAGTATTGGCCTTAGTTACAGTCTGATGCCAGTATTGGTCCATGGACCAGTCTGATACCAGTATTGGCCTTAGTGCCAGTCTGATGCCAGTATTGGTCCATGGACCAGTCTGATTCCAGTATTGGCCTTAGTGCCAGTCTGATGCCAGTATTGGCCTTAGTGACAGTCTGATGCCAGTGTTGGTCCATGGACCAGTCGGATACCAGTATTGGCCTTAGTGGCAGTCTGATGCCAGTATTGGCCTTAGTGATAGTCTGATGCCAGTGTTGGTCCATGGACCAGTTGGATTCCAGTATTGGCCTTAGTGGTAGTCTGATGCCAGTATTGGCCTTAGTGGCAGTCTGATGCCAGTATTGGCCTTAGTGCCAGTCTGATGCCAGTATTGGCCTTAGTACCAGTCTGATTCCAGTATTGGCCTTAGTGCCAGTCTGATGCCAGTATTGGCCTTAGTGACAGTCTGATGCCAGTGTTGGTCCATGGACCAGTCGGATGCCAGTATTGGCCTTAGTGGCAGTCTGATGCCAGTATTGGCCTTAGTGCCAGTCTGATGCCAGTATTGGCCTTAGTGATAGTCTGATGCCAGTGTTGGTCCATGGACCAGTTGGATTCCAGTATTGGCCTTAGTGGTAGTCTGATGCCAGTATTGGCCTTAGTGGCAGTCTGATGCCAGTATTGGCCTTAGTGCCAGTCTGATGCCAGTATTGGCCTTAGTGCCAGTCTGATTCCAGTATTGGCCTTAGTGCCAGTCTGATTCCAGTATTGGCCTTAGTGCCAGTCTGATTCCAGTATTGGCCTTAGTGATAGTCTGATGCCAGTATTGGTCCATGGACCCGTCTGATTCCAGCATTGGCCTTAGTGGCAGTCTGATGCCAGTATTGGCCTTAGTGGCAGTCTGATTCCAGTATTGGCCTTAGTGGCAGTCTGATGCCAGTATTGGCCTTAGTGGCAGTCTGATGCCAGTATTGGCCTTAGTGACAGTCTGATGCCAGTATTGGTCCATGGACTAGTCTGATTCCAGTATTGGCCTTAGTGCCAGTCTGATACCAGTATTGGCCCATGGACCAGTCTGATTCCAGTATTGGCCTTAATGGCAGTCTGATGCCAGTATTGGCCCATGGACCAGTCTGATTCCAGTATTGGCCTTAGTGGCAGTCTGATGCCAGTATTGGCCTTAGTGGCAGTCTGATGCCAGTATTGGCCCATGGACCAGTCTGATTCCAGTATTGGCCTTAGTGACAGTCTGATGCCAGTATTGGTCCATGGACCAGTCCGATTCCAGTATTGGCCTTAGTGGCAGTCTGATGCCAGTATTGGCCTTAGTGGCAGTCTGATGCCAGTATTGGCCTTAGTGCCAGTCTGATGCCAGTATTGGCCTTAGTGCCAGTCTGATTCCAGTATTGGCCTTAGTGCCAGTCTGATTCCAGTATTGGCCTTAGTGCCAGTCTGATGCCAGTATTGGCCTTAGTGACAGTCTGATGCCAGTGTTGGTCCATGGACCAGTCGGATACCAGTATTGGCCTTAGTGGCAGTCTGATGCCAGTATTGGCCTTAGTGATAGTCTGATGCCAGTGTTGGTCCATGGACCAGTTGGATTCCAGTATTGGCCTTAGTGGTAGTCTGATGCCAGTATTGGCCTTAGTGGCAGTCTGATGCCAGTATTGGCCTTAGTGGCAGTCTGATGCTAGTATTGGCCTTAGTGGCAGTCTGATTCCAGTATTGGCCTTAGTGCCAGTCTGATTCCAGTATTGGCCTTAGTGCCAGTCTGATGCCAGTATTGGCCTTAGTGCCAGTCTGATGCCAGTATCGGCCTTAGTGCCAGTCTGATGCCAGTATTGGCCTTAGTGCCAGTCTGATTCCAGTATTGGCCTTAGTGGCAGACTGATTCCAGTATTGGCCTTAGTGACAGTCTGATGCCAGTATTGGTCCATGGACCCGTCTGATTCCAGCATTGGCCTTAGTGGCAGTCTGATGCCAGTATTGGCCTTAGTGGCAGTCTGATTCCAGTATTGGCCTTAGTGGCAGTCTGATGCCAGTATTGGCCTTAGTGGCAGTCTGATGCCAGTATTGGCCTTAGTGACAGTCTGATGCCAGTATTGGCCTTAGTGGCAGTCTGATGCCAGTATTGGCCTTAGTGACAGTCTGATGCCAGTATTGGTCCATGGACCAGTCTGATTCCAGTATTGGCCTTAGTGCCAGTCTGATGCCAGTATTGGCCCATGGACCAGTCTGATTCCAGTATTGGCCTTAGTGGCAGTCTGATGCCAGTATTGGCCTTAGTGGCAGTCTGATGCCAGTATTGGCCTTAGTGCCAGTCTGATGCCAGTATTGGCCTTAGTGCCAGTCTGATTCCAGTATTGGCCTTAGTGCCAGTCTGATTCCAGTATTGGCCTTAGTGCCAGTCTGATGCCAGTATTGGCCTTAGTGACAGTCTGATGCCAGTGTTGGTCCATGGACCAGTCGGATACCAGTATTGGCCTTAGTGGCAGTCTGATGCCAGTATTGGCCTTAGTGATAGTCTGATGCCAGTGTTGGTCCATGGACCAGTTGGATTCCAGTATCGGCCTTAGTGGTAGTCTGATGCCAGTATTGGCCTTAGTGGCAGTCTGATGCCAGTATTGGCCTTAGTGGCAGTCTGATGCCAGTATTGGCCTTAGTGGCAGTCTGATTCCAGTATTGGCCTTAGTGCCAGTCTGATTCCAGTATTGGCCTTAGTGCCAGTCTGATTCCAGTATTGGCCTTAGTGCCAGTCTGATTCCAGTATTGGCCTTAGTGCCAGTCTGATGCCAGTATTGGCCTTAGTGCCAGTCTGATGCCAGTATTGGCCTTAGTGCCAGTCTGATGCCAGTATTGGCCTTAGTGCCAGTCTGATTCCAGTATTGGCCTTAGTGGCAGACTGATTCCAGTATTGGCCTTAGTGACAGTCTGATGCCAGTATTGGTCCATGGACCCGTCTGATTCCAGCATTGGCCTTAGTGGCAGTCTGATGCCAGTATTGGCCTTAGTGGCAGTCTGATTCCAGTATTGGCCTTAGTGGCAGTCTGATGCCAGTATTGGCCTTAGTGGCAGTCTGATGCCAGTATTGGCCTTAGTGACAGTCTGATGCCAGTATTGGCCTTAGTGGCAGTCTGATGCCAGTATTGGCCTTAGTGACAGTCTGATGCCAGTATTGGTCCATGGACCAGTCTGATTCCAGTATTGGCCTTAGTGCCAGTCTGATGCCAGTATTGGCCCATGGACCAGTCTGATTCCAGTATTGGCCTTAGTGACAGTCTGATGCCAGTATTGGTCCATGGACCAGTCTGATTCCAGTATTGGCCTTAGTGGCAGTCTGATGCCAGTATTGGGCCACGGACCAGTCTGATTCCAGTATTGGCCTTAGTGACAGTCTGATGCCAGTATTGGTCCATGGACCAGTCCGATTCCAGTATTGGCCTTAGTGCCAGTCTGATGCCAGTATTGGTCCATGGACCAGTCTGATGCCAGTATTGGTCTTAGTGGCAGTCTGATACCAGTATTGGCCTTAGTGACAGTCTGATGCCAGTATTGATCCATGGACCAGTCTGATACCAGTATTGGCCTTAGTGCCAGTCTGATGCCAGTATTGGCCCATGGACCAGTCCGATTCCAGTATTGGCCTTAGTGCCAGTCTGATGCCAGTATTGGTCCATGGACCAGTCTGATGCCAGTATTGGTCTTAGTGGCAGTCTGATACCAGTATTGGCCTTAGTGGCAGTCTGATGCCACTATTGGCCCATGGACCAGTCTGATTCCAGTATTGGCCTTAGTGACAGTCTGATGCCAGTATTGGTCCATGAACCAGTCCGATTCCAGTATTGGCCTTAGTGGCAGTCTGATGCCAGTATTGGCCTTAGTGCCAGTCTGATGCCAGTATTGGCCTTAGTGCCAGTCTGATGCCAGTATTGGCCTTAGTGCCAGTCTGATGCCAGTATTGGCCTTAGTGCCAGTCTGATTCCAGTATTGGCCTTAGTGCCAGTCTGATGCCAGTATTGGCCTTAGTGACAGTCTGATGCCAGTGTTGGTCCATGGACCAGTCGGATACCAGTATTGGCCTTAGTGGCAGTCTGATGCCAGTATTGGCCTTAGTGCCAGTCTGATGCCAGTATTGGCCTTAGTGATAGTCTGATGCCAGTGTTGGTCCATGGACCAGTTGGATTCCAGTATTGGCCTTAGTGGTAGTCTGATGCCAGTATTGGCCTTAGTGGCAGTCTGATGCCAGTATTGGCCTTAGTGCCAGTCTGATGCCAGTATTGGCCTTAGTGCCAGTCTGATGCCAGTATTGGCCTTAGTGCCAGTCTGATTCCAGTATTGGCCTTAGTGGCAGTCTGATTCCAGTATTGGCCTTAGTGATAGTCTGATGCCAGTATTGGTCCATGGACCCGTCATATTCCAGCATTGGCCTTAGTGGCAGTCTGATGCCAGTATTGGCCTTAGTGGCAGTCTGATGCCAGTATTGGCCTTAGTGCCAGTCTGATGCCAGTATTGGCCTTAGTGCCAGTCTGATGCCAGTATTGGCCTTAGTGCCAGTCTGATTCCAGTATTGGCCTTAGTGGCAGTCTGATTCCAGTATTGGCCTTAGTGATAGTCTGATGCCAGTATTGGTCCATGGACCCGTCATATTCCAGCATTGGCCTTAGTGGCAGTCTGATGCCAGTATTGGCCTTAGTGGCAGTCTGATTCCAGTATTGGCCTTAGTGGCAGTCTGATGCCAGTATTGGCCTTAGTGGCAGTCTGATGCCAGTATTGGCCTTAGTGACAGTCTGATGCCAGTATTGGTCCATGGACCAGTCTGATTCCAGTATTGGCCTTAGTGCCAGTCTGATGCCAGTATTGGCCCATGGACCAGTCTGATTCCAGTATTGGCCTTAGTGCCAGTCTGATCCCAGTATTGGCCCACGGACCAGTCTGATTCCAGTATTGGCCTTAGTGGCAGTCTGATGCCAGTATTGGCCTTAGTGGCAGTCTGATGCCAGTATTGGCCCATGGACCAGTCTGATTCCAGTATTGGCCTTAGTGACAGTCTGATGCCAGTATTGGTTCATGGACCAGTCCGATTCCAGTATTGGCCTTAGTGCCAGTCTGATGCCAGTATTGGTCCATGGACCAGTCTGATGCCAGTATTGGTCTTAGTGGCAGTCTGATTCCAGTATTGGCCTTAGTGCCAGTCTGATGCCAGTATTGGTCCATGGACCAGTCTGATACCAGTATTGGCCTTAGTGCCAGTCTGATGCCAGTATTGGCCCATGGACCAGTCTGATACTAGTATTGGCCTTAGTGGCAGTCTCATGCCAGTACTGTCCAGTGTCTGGCTTATTTTACACTAAAGATCACTTACCTTTTTTTTCGTGTTTGAGCTGCATTTCTAAAGTGCTTCAAAGGCATTTTAAAGCAGGATTTGAATCTTGTGTAAGATGTTAAGGGGCGCAGTTTATGTTGCACTCATATTTCATATAACACAGTCATATTTGGCTTGTGTTCTGCCCTGTTTGCTGTCAGGCCCTGATGGCTTGAACTCGATGGGTGGTTGGCTAGCCGAGATCAAACGCATTCCTAACGCATCACAAACACAACACATTTCCAGCATATTCGAGATGCGTTTGAATAAACGCTACAGAGCGCCTCAGTGTTCCCATAATCGGCAGTGACCCTCCACTGTCACATGACAAGCTCTCCTCTCTCCAGCGGGGTCTGACATGATTGATGAACGCTCTGCCCTTTATTATTCCTCCACACAGATCCTCCTTTTATCCTGTGGCGTTACCGGCCCATCGCTGGTGCTAACTACGTGTTTTACACTCTGCCCCAGGGGCGGTTCTATATATTAAAGCAAGATGTTCTGGCCGATGACATCACGCGGCGCTTCGCCCGCAATTAGGAAGGTTCTGTTATTCCGAGACCTGAGCTGAGACTAATGAAATTAATTTGTGCGTTTCTGCACGGAACGAGAGAGATTTCCAGCGTTAATTGCTTATTAAGGGCGCTGGGAGAGAATGGCCGGGGCAATTATCATTCCAGCCTGATAAGTGATGGATGGAATGGACTCGCCTATGTTCTTGCTTAAAAAAATATTCCATCTGTAATTAAGAAGCAGAAATGCATTAAGAAAACGTTAGACACGCTTCAATCAGTATTGAAAGCACATCTGTGATGTACAGAGATCTGGAGAGGGGGGTGGTATGAAGAATGCTGGAACGGGCCTTCTGTTTTTCCTATATGGGGGGGCTGTAATGTATTCTGCAACACTTCTGCTTGTAGTCCAATTCTAGGATTTGTTTTTATGGTTTCCCCCTTCCCACACCCCAAGTTACAGGTGTACTCCTTACCCCAAAAACGGGATATGGAGGCTGCCATATTTATTTCCTTTTTAAACAAAACCAGTTGCCTGGCAGTATAAAAGCAGCATAAAAAGTTATGCCGTATTTTTCGGACTATAAGACGCACCTAGGTTTAGAGGACAGAAACCAGGGGGGAAAATATATATTTGTATACTAAACCTGGTGCATCCTTGATGAAAGGGCATCTTGTGAATTATGGCCCCTTTGTAACTCTTGTGCCTCCCTCTATTCTCCTCTGTCCCCTTTGTATCCTCCTGTGTGCCCCATGTTTCCACCTCTGTCCTCTGTGTCCTCCTCTATGCCCCCTTGTGTCCTTCTATGCCCCTTTGTGTCCCCCTTGTGTCTTTCTATGCCCCTTTGTGTCCCCCTTGTTTCCTCCTCTATGCCCTTTTGTGTCCCCCTTGTTTCCTCCTCTATGCCCCTTTGTGTCCCCCTTGTTTCCTCCCCTATGCCCCTTTGTGTCCCCCTTGTTTCCTCCTCTATGCCCCTTTGTGTCCCCCTTGTTTCCTCCTCTATGCCCCTTTGTGTCCCCCTTGTTTCCTCCCCTATGCCCCTTTGTGTCCCCCTTGTTTCCTCCTCTACGCCCCTTTGTGTCCCCCTTGTTTCCTCCCCTATGCCCCTTTGTGTCCCCCTTTGTCCCCCTGCATCCTCCTCTGCATGGGCACAGTACAGGGAGTCCCCGACATTACTGTGGGTTGGAGGTTAGTATTGGCAGGCGTTCACAAGTCAGGAACTCCCTGCATTTGCACTAAAAGACGCAGTGACTTTTTCCCCACTTTTGGGTAGAAAAAGTGAGTCTTATAGTTCCCCCAAAAATAGTAAATTACCTGCCGGGTCTTTTCTGTTCTTCTCTCTCCCAGAGCCCTGTATGCGCCACTTCCGGCGAGTAGCCCCGCCCTATGCAGATGAGCGCTGTGGTACTCTCTGTATCACAGATTGAGTGTCATGGAAGCACCACAGGACTCATCTGGCGCTATGGACCGGAAGTGGTGCATACAGAGCTCCGGGGGAGGGATGAACAGAAAAGACCTGGCAGGTAATTGTAACTTTTCATGCTAACGGAATATGTGCAATGTGTGTTTTAGACTTTATAGTCTATTTAACTTACTTGACTATAGGGGAGACATTTGTTTAATTGTACAAGACAAGACACAGAACATTTATATTGCGTGTTTCTCCTGGCGGACGCAAAGCACCAGAGCTGCAGCCACTAGGCCACGCTCTACAGGCAGCAGCAGTGTTATGGAGTCTCGCCCAAGGCCTCATTACTGAATAAGTGCTGGCTTACTGAACCGGAAATGCTGAGATTTGAACCCTGGTCTCCGGCGTCAGAGGCAGAGCCAGTACACTAGCCACAGCAAAAGCTTTAAAGAGGAGCTGTCAGCCATATTATGGCAGAAAAAAAAACACGTAGATAAATATTTGCTCTACTTACACTTACTCTGTCTGTGTATGCATTGCCCGCCCTCCTCCCAGTCTTCAGACACACCCACCAAGCTCTGCAATAGAAAGTGCATTGTCATTGTCTAGAGCTTCTCAGCATGAGAAATATTGGCCAATCAGAGAGGAACAGAGGTGTGGGAGGGGAAAACAGGAGGGAAAGAGGCTTCAGCCAATCAGGCTGCAATAGTTATGTGTGAGAGGAAAGTAAAGAAGAAAAAAAGAAAACCCAGCATGCCCTGAGACTTTCTTTGTGCAGCAGATGTACCAAATAAGAGGCAGGGAAACTGGGGAATGATGTTTTATTGAGAAGAGAATTAAGAGTGATTTTTTTAACTTTTTGATTGCCTGGTTAGCACCCTTATTACTTGTTTACCAGATAAAAAGAAATAATTGATTTTTGATTTTATGCCCTACAGTTACGTTTTAAATTTTGAATTGACTAGTGCAGCACTGATCTGTGACTTTTCCTCTGTCTCGTCTGTAGGTGGTGCTGCTGAGCAGGCTGGGAGGATAGAAGCTGGGGATGAAATCATTTCGATTGGTGGGAAAGCCTTGATTGGCCTCATGCACTATGACGCCTGGAATATCATTAAGTCTGTTCCAGAGGGGCCTGTCCAGTTACTGATCAGGAAACACAGGACTGCGGTGTGATCAGTGCTCTGACTCGGACAGCGGACCTCCCTCCAGCACTGCCACAGCGGGCAGCCATGAATTTACTGTACAGAACTGGGCTATGCTAACAGGCGTGGCCTCTGTGTCTGTGGTACTGTGGAAGTACTTATCATGCTACAGTATGCAGTGATGTGTGACCACTGTCAGATTTTATATTTCATCAGGTTTATCCTCATATCACATCACATTGGATGCCACTGGAATTCAGAGAGTACCTGTCATGCCAATCATAAAGCAGTCATCTGTGTGATGGACCAACTGAGAACTCTGTCAGCCAATCACAAAGCAGCAAGAGATACTTTCCTGCCAACTGCTTGGTTTAGGTGATCGGTATGAGATAACTCGCCTGTCTTTCAAGAGACAACTTGGATATAATCATGGCAGCACCCTAGCTAACACTACTAAGGGGGCAAGATCAGGTAATGGTTTCATCTTAACAGAATAGATCTTGCTCAGGTTGAGGTTAATGGGAAACTTCAGGTTGCGTTGAGCAAAAAATATATTTAATTGAAACAGATTTGCTGCGGATGTGTGTCCTGGCTTGAGCTGAAACTTTTGGAAGGTGTTTTACCTATCCTGCTGTGTTAAAACAATAATATTGTATTTCTTCCAGTGAGAAAACCAGCCATTCTCTTGTCTTTTACAGATAATATTTCTCTCTTGGAATTGTTAACCAAGCAATCTGTTTCTTTACTTTTACTCACAGGCTCATTGAAATAGCTTACGTCAGTCCACATGCCATAGAAATAGTTAGAGGCATGGTTTTGAAGGCCAAAACATTTTTTAAGTAATGCTGTAAATTACAATTGTTACTACTTACCAATGTAGTAAATATCAATTCATTATGAGTCCCTCTTTTAAAGCCTGTAAAAAATGACAACAGCGCTAATGCTGTCAGTACATCACTGCCCAGCCTGCCTCACATTGCAAGACAGAAATTTTCCATTGGGTAGAAGTGTGTGTGATTTGCTCCATCTCTGACCACAGCTCACTTCTAGGGATAGTCCAGCCTAGGGGGAACTCATGAAGAAGCATGTGATCAGTTTGATCATCAGCCGATAGATTTGTAAGGTTCTGATTTGCTGGTCATGATCATGTGTTAAATAAGGAAGTCATCACAGCAAATCAGAGGCTTACAAATCAGCTGATCAGACTGATCACATGCTTCTCCATGAGTTCTCCTTGGCTGGGCCATCCATACTCACTTCCAGCTACAACCTAACTCCCATTCGCTAATGTATCTTGTGTACATGCCTGACACCTAGTGTTAGACTGCAGATTGGCAGGCTGTGCGAGGAGTGCTGTGGTCAGGGTTCAGCTGTGAGCCATGTGACGGAGAGGGGAGGAGACCCTGCACACCCACTCCACTACTGAAAATAACTTTTTTGGTCAGGGCAGTGCTGCACTCACAGCACTAGCTCAGCAGTCAGCTTTGCCTTTAGATGGGCATTATTTATCAGGTGAAAATGGTAAACAACGCATTTGAGCTGCATATGCCGTTAACATGTCAGTAATAACTACAGTGTAATCTTGTTATTGCAAACTCCAAGGGACCTGGAAAAGTGGTTCACTTTATCAGAAGTTTACTATATCAGAAATTGTCCTACAAATGGCCCAGCATGCACTGGTACATTCCCTGCTGCACAGGAGCAACTCTGTTCTCCCATTGGAGGTACAGTACAAGCACTTGCACATTTGTTGGACTACAAGGTTAAGTCTTCCTTAGGGCTGCATAGCCAGGCTGGACAAATTGCTGGTAAAATATGCACGGCTGCTTAGAAGTTGCAGCCGTCACTAAATAGAGGCAGCCACTCGCTTCCTGTGAGTGGCTCCAATGCCTCAGTGGGTGGGACTTCCAGCACCAGCCTAAAGAGAGCAGCTGACCAGGGGTTTCACACTGATACATAACGCTTGCACTGCCCACTGACAAATGACACATGCACCGCCCACTTTTTACTATATCCAGAGTCAGCATCACATAGGGGCCAAAAAACATTTTTACTATAACAGAAGTTTTATTATATCCAGGTTTACTATACCAGTCGTTGCTCCCATAAAGTGGACCCAAACCAAAAATACAAGATTTCAGAAATAAAATCTATTTTCTAAATTATAATAATAAATAGCAGCCTTTTTTCAGCTTTTTT
This sequence comes from Hyperolius riggenbachi, assembly GCF_040937935.1. Taxonomy (NCBI): domain Eukaryota; kingdom Metazoa; phylum Chordata; class Amphibia; order Anura; family Hyperoliidae; genus Hyperolius; species Hyperolius riggenbachi. Next base: position 634,812,074 of record NC_090646.1, read on the forward strand.
CAGCTGCATGATGACAAATATAAAATATTTTACATTTATTGGAGAAACCCCTCCCTTCCTTTCATATTGCTGGCAAATAATCCGGCAAACTGGTTTAGTAGATGGTCTCCAGCAAAGGAGGAATTGCTAATGGCTGCCACCTGTATAACCCTAGTTATGAAAAGAGAAGGGTGAAAAGCATGCACTGAAATGCTCATAGGCTTGAAGGAGTGTTTATTTATATTGTAAGTGTCAGAGTGGTGCAACTAAATATTTTGAATAAAAAAAAATGTTGGGTTTGGGCCTGCTTTAACCTACTATCAACTACTGAATCTGAGAGAGCCTAAGCGCTTTGAGTCCTATGGAAGAAAAGCGCTATAGAAATGTTATTGTATTGTATAATGGTGATTGAATGGGACCTGGAGAGGTAGTTTACTATACCCGAATGTTTACTATACACAAGATTATACTGTAGTGCACCTGACTCCTTTGCTGACCTTATGGTAGGCAGAGATTTTAGGGCAAGTCTCATTGACTGTTATGCCATATATGTTTACCATAACTTGTGAAAACTTCCAACACTGTTGCGTTAACTTAAAAGTAGATAGTCTCGAAAAATGAGTCTGTAGCACCATCTGCTGGTGAGTTTTCAGTATTGCACCAGTTACATTTTCTCCAAACCATTCACCACTACTCAAAAAAAGTCTGTAAATTTTGCCATATATGTTTTATATAGAGCACTAGCCTAGAACCACCTGAACTATTTTTTGGGGGGGAGGGAGGGTTTACAAAAAAGGTTTAAAAAAACAAACAAAATAGAAATAATTATTATAACAGATGATGTATTGTTACAGAGAAAAAAAACTATTTTTTACATAAAAACATCTCATGCCATCTCTATAAATCACAAATAGAAGCGCAGGGAGAGTTCAGAATGAAATTTTATAGGGCAGAGAGCTGCGCTACAGCGACCAATCAGATTGCTATTTACAAAGCAGTTCATAGGTTATTTGTTGCCTTAAAGGACACCTGAAGTGAGGAGCACTTGGCATATGGAAGCTGCCATATTTAATACCTTTTAAACAATACCAGTTGCCTGTCAGTCCTGCTGATCTATTTGGCTGCAGTGGTGTCTGAATAACACCAGAAACAAGCATGCAACTAATCTTGTCAGATCTAATAATGTCAGAGGCACCTGATCTGCTGCATGCTTGTTCAGGGGCTGTGGCTAAAAGTATTATAAGCAGAGGATCAGCAGGGCAGCCAGGCAACTGGTATTGCTTAAAAGGTAATACATATGGCAGCCTCCATATCCTTCTCGCTTCAGATGTCCTTTAAAGGGACAATATAATGATTTTTCATTTTATTTTGACTTCATAGTAAAAATAGTATTTTTGAAAATATATTTTTACTCTGGAAAATATGAAATATCAGAAATATAAATGTTATATTTGATCCACTTGCATGTCTGACAGGTTTAAAGAGACACTGAAGCGAAAAAAAAATGATATAATTTGTATGTGTAGTACAGCTAAGAAATAAAACATTAGGAGCAAAGACATAAGCCTAATATTGTTTCCAGTACAGGAAGAGTTAACAGTTGTTATCTATGCAAATAAGCCACTGAGGGCCACTTTTCAAAGTCACAGAGAGCTCTGTCTTCTGAAGCTTTTTATCTCAACTGTTAATCACTGTTTTTTCTTCAGCACAGGACAGGTCAAAAGTTCACTGCCTGCTCTGTAAAAATGATTTAGAATGCTGAGTAGTGTTTTAAATGCAAATATTAGAGAATGATGCATTGTTATTAAAAAAAACACTAACTGAAAATAAAAATATGAGAATATTTTCTTTGCTTCTAATATTCTAGTAATTATCCGTACTACACAACCAATTCTTTATACAGTATAATCATTTTTTTCGCGTCAGTGTCTCTTACAAACTAACCAAAAATTATGACATAAACAAAGAACTAACAATGTTACAAGATACCTATGGAGGGAGACCAATCTGCATGTCTTTCCACATACATCTGGGTCATTTACGTCCAATAGCTGGATCATGGGCACAGCTTATGGCTATTTACTAGAATGGATGGAGAAGAATGACTAAAATTGTTCTTGGAGATGTCTGTTGGAGAGAACAGATATGACCCTCCCTTCTATACTTTTCCTGCAATACTGTTGTTTAACACGGTTTCCTCCTCCAGTCCTTGTGCAAGAGTGTCTGACCATAACATCAGGCAACATAACAAGTCCAAGTTCAACGGTGACTATTAAGATGTCATACACGGTTAGATTGCCAAACAATGTGACAGGCAGATCAATCCTTCTCTGATCTGAATGTGATCACAGAGGGATTGAATCCCTCCTTACACTTCATAGATTTGTAATAGATTTCTTTAGTATATCAGTCACCATCAAAACCTTTTTAATGCTTCATATTTTCTGATTTAAAGCTAAGACAGAGAATATACTGAATATAGAAGAAGAGTACAAACCCTAAAAAATAATCATGTAAAGTAAAAATGTACAGTATGCCCCCCCCCCCCCCCCCTATAGAATAGGTACCCTCATTACAGAATTTGTTTTTAAACATGCAGATTCCAGGGCCATAACCCTGGTTCTGGCTTCCGTTCCTACTGAGTCCATCTGAGCTGGGGCAGGCATGCGTGCAGCCTGCGGAGTCTTGAAAAATTTTCATACTTGTTCCACGGCAGTGGGAGAAGAGGCAGTGAGGTCATTGCCCTGGATCCTGCATGTTTAATAAGAAATGGCACCTCCCATATCTTCGTCCTCACAGGGGCATTACATATAAGCTGCACAGAGAGAGATAATTTGCTGGTATTTTTGGTATTCCTACAGTTACATATATAGAAAATAATATGCAAAAGTCTACTTGTAAATGTGAAATATTGATATAGTATTTTTCTGAACAGACAAGAAAGGTTTAATCTTTAGAAGAGCTTTATTGACACAGGTGCCAGTTGTAGTGCTGCTTCTCCCGGATCAGATGGAGCTTTAGAAAACGTTGTGCACTTTGTCACTACGGAGGCTGTAAAGGGATTTATAGCTCTCCCTTTATTTTATAGTAGAACTAAGGGCTGCGCAGAGGTGCATTTAGGTGAAGTGGGGCATTAGGCACTTTTTCTCCCCCTACTGGCCACTTGATATATTTTTTTTTGTTAAAGTGGCTCTGAGCTCAAAACTTTCACTCTGCTCTAAAAGATTAGGCACAGTATGAAAACAATCAGAGAAAAACATTTCTTTGTTATAATGCACAGAAAACCCCCAAAATCCCAGAAATTTTACTGGATGAACTTCCAGGGAGCAAAGAAAGGGTTAAAGCATCTGTCCTTCCTGTACAGCTGCCACCGAGGCGCTGTGAGTCATGCCTACTGATAACACGCTCCTACAGATAATTACACTCAACTGTAGCTAAATAAACAAACACAGCTCAATGCAGCTGATTTCTACGGCATTTCTATGTGGAATGAACACTTTTCAGTCTGTTCTTTGCAAAAGCTCGGGTCTACTGTTAAGGCGAGGTAAGGGATGGGGAGTGTGTACTAGATAGCCCCTGGACACCTAACACCTGCCTACGCGCCTTCATGAATTATTACATAATGCCAAAGCCCAAAAACAGCTGTGCCAGTTATGGGTTGGTTGTGGTTGGAGGTGCCCTCATAGATGCATATAGGGCTCCATTTACAGATTGTGGCCCCACAGAATAGATTGCCTGTTCACATGAGAGCATTGTGGTTGTTTGTTGAGATGTAGTCATCCCCAAGCTGGCTGCAGTGTAGATCCTGCAGACTTGGACTGTCCATGTCCACATAGCAGCTCTACAGTTTAACCACTGGTGTGGAGGGCGGATCACACGCCAAATCACCAAGCGAGGTACACCCCGGGTGGCTCTACTAACAATGGACATGTTCTTGTTTGAATGAGTTTAGTAAAAGAGATTGGGAGGTCACACTCCAAGAAGATATAGTGTCGACTAATGGCTAGAAAAAGAATGATGAACCTTGAGTGGTAGAGTGGGGAATGGCGTAGCACCCACGACAAACAATCTGGACCAGCCTGTGATTTGGTTAATCCCTTTAGAAACTGCTTTGGTGTTCAGTTATGTAACAGGTTCTCTTTAACGAGGAGCAGCTACAATGCCAGATGACACTATTAGGAGTAGTATTGGCCTCGGATCAGCAGGGTCTAGACCATACATGTCAAACTCCGGCCCGTGGGCCAAATCTGGCCCTCAGAGCCTTTAAATTTGGCCCTCAAGTGGTTTCCCCACTTTGCATTATGTTTGGCCCAATCTAGACCACCAGTGTAGCTATATTGGAGGTGAAGCCCTAGAACACCTGGGAAACTATATGGGGAGGGAGGGGGTAGAACTAAACACCAGGGAACTGTATGGGTGGGCGGGCACCTAGGAACTTTCTAAGATAGGGAGTTGGCCAGTAGACATTGAGGTTGGCCCACGACTAGGTCCCAGGGTACAATTTCGGCCCACTTTGTATTTGAGTTTGACACCCCTGCTCTAGACCGATACAAGGTGAGGTCCACTTATTCCATGAGTTTGGGCATAGATGAGGGATTTCTAAATAGGCTGGAAGGTGTTTCATAGTAAGAGATATTTGTATTCACAGAGATCACCTGTAAGCTCTTTGCACTGTTCCTTCTTTATAGATCATCTCACAGTGTTGTTAATGCATCACTCTCGTACTGTAATGTATGCTTAATAAGCTCCTTCTCATCGGTATGTCTTAGCTGTGGACAATCTAAGCTGGTTCTTTGTTGGTCTGTCTGCTGTGGGATGTATTGCCTGGGTTTATACCTCCGATCATGAAATGTGGTTACTCCCATGGATTATACCTCCATGCACAAGGCTACATCTCCATGCTTACTGCTTCTCGTGATGTCATTTCCTAGGTGCAACCCCTTGATTGGCTGATTCTGTCTCCACCAGAGCAACACTGGTATCTGCAAGATTTTGAGGCAGATATGAAATCATTACAGTGCAATTATGTTTTAAGACTTAAAGGGGAACTTCAGCCTAAACAAACATACTGTCATTTAGTTACATTAGTTATGTTAATTAGAATAGATAAGTAATATAATCTCTTACCCACCCTGTTTTAAAAGAACAGGCAAAGGTTTGTGATTCATGGGGGCTGCCATCTTTGTCATGAGGGCAGCCATCTTTTTGGTTGAAAGGAGGTGACAAGGAGCTGGAGACACAGTTCCAACTGTCCTGTGTCCTGATAACCCCTCCCAGCTGCGCACTCTAGGCTTCAAATGTCAAATTCAAAATGTAAAAAAAAAAAAAATTGCACCAAAACAGCAGAACTAGAACAACAAAATCAGAAATCCCATCATGCTTTGCACAGCTTCAGGGGAAAAAAGCCAGGGCAGTTTTCTTCTGTGCAGCTAAAAATGAGGCTTGTATAAGAGAAACAAAGTTCTGATGCTGTGAAACTGTTAAAGAAACACAAAGCCTTTTCAGTGCTGCTGAGTCGATTTTTAGTCCGGAGGTTCACTTTGACTCCAGGCACAGATGCACCTGTGTTTCAACCCCTCCCCAAAGTACATAATTATTATTATTATTTTTAAACTGGACCCTTCTCATAGATTGCCTGGATACAGAGATCAGACCACTGTGGCATAGTCCCCCTCCCCCCCTTTAATTCACACAAGCAGTTGTATTAAAGAGTGGCATCATCTCCTTTCTATCATAAGAAGCTAGGAGATAAACAGGAAGTAGGGATTTTGGTGGAAGGCTTTCCTCTCCTCAAGGAAGGGTTTCCAACATCACAGCCATAAACTGTGATTGCCACGTCTCCCTACCATCAGACGGTCTTCCTTGTTGCTTCCTAGCTTTTTAAAATGAACAAGAGATGGGGATCACTGTTGGTTACCCATGCCAATGTGGATTGGAGGATCACTAGGCCACTATGGTCAGATCTCTGTATCTGGACATCTACGGTAAGACGTCTAGGAGAGATAATTGTTTATGTATGCTTTAAGTGGTACCTGTGATGGATAATGAGGGGTTTCATAAAAACCTTTCAACCAATAGTTGGCTGTTTGGAGAAAACACCTGCACAGCATTGCCTTTCTCTACACATCTCATTTACTAAATAAACCCTACTGCATCTCAAAGGAAACATGAGGTTTAAAAAAAAGAAAAGAAAAAAAGATATCTACATAGGGGGAAGCCTCTGGATGCTCCACCCCCATTGGCCGGACCAAAAACTCACAAGTTCCTTTAAACCCATTAGTAGCCAATAGCCTTATCTCATTTGAGGTAAGTGAGGTAAGCTTTTGGCCTCAGCTGGCCGAAGTTGTTGTGCTGTAAATTCTTGGAATCCTTTGATCTCTCCCGGCTAGCAGAAAATACAGAAACTGAAAGCAGAAGTCCTCTATTATTGTCTCACACTGGCCCCTAGTGGCCAGTGGCCATACACCTCACAGCAGTACTAATTAGAAGTAAGGAAATATAGTAAGTAAGAAATAAACAAAAATGTGGCAAAATAAATTGGCCTGGAGCATTTGCAAGCCTCTAAATAAATTGACCGCAAAAGGGTTAATACATTTTACACTTTGAATACAGATATTAAAAAAAAAAATCAGTGGAGTCCCTTATCAAGTGAAAAGCTATAGACCCCGCAGCAGACAGGCCCCAACAAAGGCCAATGTAATGTGAATATGATAAGTTCTGAATGGAATATGGTATTTGTTACAGAAGAATTATGATAAATTGTGCCCGAATCCAAACTCTTTCTTGTAACACGTAGTGAACCTGTATTTCCTCACCAGACACAGACATTTGTTGTGTTATCAGTTCTACCATAATCACAGTTGTATCATATTGTACATTGTATATTTTGTTTATATAACTCTGTTGATTGTCAAGATGCCTTGTACATGACACAAAAAATGCGTGAAGATAACACTAAATAGACTGTACATTTTTATTGCTGCTTTTTTTTCCTCAGCTATGTAAATCGGATATTGTATCTTGTTTTTAGTAGTTTTTTTGCAAAAAAATAAAATAAAAAAATGTACCTGTGTTTCTTTCTTTATTTATTATTATGTTTAGCTTGGGGTAAATATGCGGTTAGACTGCCATCTACTGGTACAAAGTGATATTTTATTTTGGAATATGCAAGTATACTGTACAGTATAACTGCGTTATAGTACACTTCAAGGGACCAGGAAATCAGAAGTTTACTATATCAGAAATTGTCCTAGAAATGGCTCAACATGCCCTGGTACATTCTCTGCTGCACAGGACAACTCTGTCCTCCCATTGGAGGTACAGTACAAGCACTTGCACATTTGGTGGACTACAAGGTTAAGTATACCTTAGGGCTGCATAGCCAGGCTGGACAAATTGATGGTACAGTATGCAGGGCTCCTTAAAAAATTCAGCCATCACTGAATAGAGGCAGCCAATCTCTTCCTGTGAGGGGGGGGGGGGGGGGGGGCTAGAGTTATGGACTTGCAGCATGTTTCCTGCAAACTTCCTGCTCACACTTGAGCCAATCATGATGCCTCTCTTCAAAATGCAGCCAATCACAATAAGTCACTCACATATATAATGTGAGTGGCTCCGATATCTCTGCTGGCTGAACTTAGCACTCTCCTCTCCACTCTCCTTAGTTTTGCAGCTAGTATGCCCACTCTGTTCTGCACTACAAGTGAGAGCGCTACCAGGAGCGTCATTGCTAACAAGGGTAGAGAAACCTGGGAGTGTGTATAATTGTGGGAGGACTGTGATGATACTTTTATCAGTGATTGCAAAGTGGAAGTGGTAACACTGCATCCTCTTGTTTACGTTCACATTATTCCTCATTTTCCCCAGGCTGCTTCATTGTACAGTACTGTATATCCAGCGCCGGTGCCATTCTTCTTGTCTTACAAACATTATCAGGCATCAACTCACCTGCAGCCAGCCTGAAGAGAGCAGCTGACCATTCACTGACATATGAGGCATGCGCCGCCCACTGTTTACTACATCCAGAGTCAGTGTCACGTAGGGGCCAAAAAACACAGAGGCATTACAGTGAACGTGCCTCTGCGTCCTGTCTGATCCCCCACCCGCTGCAACGCCTCAGGTACTCTTTAACCTTCTGCCGACCCCGTCACGCCAATGGGCGTGGCCGCGGCGGCAGCCCCAGGACCGCCTAACGCCAATTGGCGTAAAGTCCCGGGGCTCTGTTTTGCAGGAGATTGCGCGCAGGCTGCCGCTCGGGAGACTGTTAGACGGCGTGATCGCCGTCTATTTACAAGGTGCAGTGCTGCGATCAGCAGCAGCGCTGCACTGGGGACAGCCGTGTGACACGGCTGTCCCCCTGGGGGACAAGAGAGCGATCGGCTCTCATAGGCAGAAGCCTATGACAGCCGATCGCTATAATTGGCTGGCTGTGGGGAGGGAGGGAAGAAATTTAAAGAAACGTGTTTTTTTTTACAAAAAAAAATATTTATTCTAAAAAAAATAAACATGGGGGAGCAATCAGACCCCACCAACAGAGAACTCTGTTGGTGGGGAGAAAGGAGGGGGGGGGGGGGGGAATCACTTGTGTGCTGAGTTGTGCGGCCCTGCAGCTTGGCCTTAAGGGAGTTATCAGGGATTTTTATAGAAAATAAACGCTACTTACCGGGGGCTTCCTCCAGCCCCAAGCTCCCAGGACCTCCCTCGCCGCAGCTCTGCCTTCAGCCATTCGCCGCAGCTCCGTCCTGGTCCCCGGTGATGACGTCAGAGCGACCTCCAGGTCGCTCTGTACTGCGCCTGCGCGAGCGCCGCTGTCAATCATTGCCACGTGGGCCGAAGCGGACTGCGCAGGCGCAGAACTACTGCCAGAGGGAGGTCCTGGGAGCTTGGGGCTGGAGGAAGCCCCCGGTAAGTAGCGTTTATTTTCTATAAAAATCCCTGATAACTTAAAGCTGCAGTGGCCAATTTTGCTAAAAATGGCCTGGTCACTAGGGGGGTTTAGCACTGCAGTCCTCAAGTGGTTAAAGGGGCGTTATGGTGAAAAATTGTAAAATATGTACAAACATAGACAAATAAGAAGTGCATTTCTTCCAGAGTAAAATGAGTCATAAATTACTTTTCTCCTATGTTGCTGTCACTTACAGTATGTAGTAGTAATCTGACAGAAGTGACAGGTTTTGGACTAGTCCATCTCTCCATAGGGCAGTGATGGCTAACCTTGGCACTCCAGCTGTGGTGGAACTACAGGTCCCATGAGGCAATGCAATACTCTGACAGCTCTAAGCATAAGTCGGGGAGGCAGAGGCATGATGGGTTTGTAGTTTTGTCACAGCTGGAGTGCCAAGGTTAGCCATCACTGCCATAGGGGATTCTCAGCAAGGCTTTTATTATTTATAAAGCCATTTCCTAAAAAGGATTTAAACAATGATGCTGGCCAGCTTTTCTGCTTGCTACGCAGTTTTTTGGCAGTTGGACAGAGCAACAGCCATTCACTAAGTGCTTTTGAAAATAAATAAATCCCTGAGAATCACCTATGAAGAGATGGACTAGTCCAAAACCTGTCACGTATTCTGTCAGATTTCTACTACTTACTGTAAGTGACAACAACATAGGAGAAAAGTAATTTATGGCTCATTTTACTCTGGAAAAAAGTACTTCTTATTTGTATATGTTTGCACATATTTTACATTTTACAGTGTTTCGCCATAGTGCCCCTTTAAAGTGTAACTGAAGTGAAATGTAACATGATGCTATAAATGTTTATTTACACCCCCATAACTACTTAAAGGGGAACTGAAGAGAGGGGTATATGGAGGCTGTCATGTTTATTTCCTTTTAATCAATACCAGTTGCCTGGCAGCCCTGCTGGTCTATTTCTCTGCAGTAGTATCTGATTAAAACCAGAAACAAGCATGCAGCTAGTCTTGTCAGATCAGACTTATAAGTCTGAAACACCTGATCTGCTGCATGCTTGTTCAGGGGCTATGGCTAATAATATTAGAGGCAGAGGATCAGCAGGGCTGCCAGGCAACTGGTATTGTCTAAAAGGAAATAAACATGACAGCCTCCATATACCTCTCTCTTCAGTTCCCCTTTAACCACTTCCCAACTGAGGGGTTTTACCCCTTGACCACCAGAGCAATTTTTCACCTTTCAGCGCTCCTTCCATTCATTCGTCTATAACTTTATAATTACTTATCACAATGAAATCAACTATATCTTGTTCTTTTCGCCACCAATTAGGCTTTCTTTAGGTTGGACATTATGCCAAGAATTATTTTATTCTAAATGTTTTTTAATGGGAAAAAAGGAAAAAATGTGGGAAAAAATTTATTTTTCAGTTTTCGGCCTTTATAGTTTTTAAATAATGCATGCTACTGTAATTAAAACCCATGAAATGTATTTGCCCTTTTGTCCTGGTTATAAAACCGTTTAAATTATGTCCCTATCACAATGTTTGGCGCCAATATTTTATTTGGAAATAAAGGTGCATTTTTTCAGTTTTGCGTCCATCCCTAATTACAAGTCCATAGTTTATAAAGTAACAGTGTTGTACCCTCCTGACATAAATATTTTAAAAGTTCAGTCCCTAAGGTAACTATTTGTTTTTTTTTTAATTGTAAATTTTAAAAAAAAAATTTAATTAAAAAAAAAAAATGGGGAGTGTGGGAGGTAATGAGTTAATTTTTTGTGTTTAAAGCGGAATATAACTCTGCATTTCAACTTTGCTCTAAAACATTATTTACAGTATATTATATGCAACCAGCATTTTATTTTTTTTTACTAGACCAGCATTGGAAGGGTTACACAGGGCTTTAAAGTTCCTGGAGATTTCTGCAGATGCATCCAAAGCTGACATAGATACATTTTGTTTACATAAATGTATCTAAGGGCTGGTGCACACCGAGCGGCTTTTTCAGCGTTTCTGCAGCCGCTTGCGGCTGCGGATACGCTTGGTCAATGTATCTCAATGAGGTGGTTCACACCAGAGCGGGAGGCGTTTTGCAGAAACTAATCCTCCCGGGGTGAGGCATTTTTTGGATTGCGGATGCGTTTCTGCCTCAATGTTAAGTATAGGAAAAACGCAAACCGCTCTGAAAAACGCCTGTTCAGAGCGGTTTCGCTGAAAGTTGGCTGCATGAAAGCCCACTAGAGGGCGCTCCGGAGGCGTTCTTCTGATCGCCTCTGGCGGCCAAAAGTAACACGGAAGGCCGCAATGAGCGGCCTTCCGTGTTTTGCTTACTTCGTCGCCATGTCGACCAGCGGAGTGACGTCATGGACGTCAGCCTGACGTCCTGACGTTAGCCGCCTCCGATCCAGCCCTTAGCGCTGGCCGGAACTATTTGTTCCGTCTGCGCAGGGCTCAGGCGGCTGGGGGGACCCTCTTTCGCCGCTGCTCGCGGCGGATCGCCGCAGAGCGGCGGCGATCAGGCAGCACACGCGGCTGGAAAAGTGCCGGCTGCGTGTGCTGCACTTTATTTCATTAAAATCGGCCCAGCAGGGCCTGAGCGGCACCCTCTGGCGGTAATGGACGAGCTGAGCTCGTCCATACCGCTAAGGTGGTTAATGCGACCTCCAAGCGTCCTTCCGGACTAGGAGGCTGGGTAAGTTTTTTTTTCACAATGATCGCACTGCTTAGCAGATCATTGCGGGGCTTAGATCAACGAACAGGAATGGATATTCCCGTTCATTGATCTCCGGGCGAGCGGCAGGCGGCGTGTTTACCCGCGGGAGTGCACGCTAGAGTGAGCGGGAGCGCGGGCAGCGGCGGGAGCGTGGAAAGTACGGATTTCTCCGTCCCTGGGGGTTAAAGGATGGAAAAAGGGACGGAGAAATTGGTACGGGCGGGGGTAAAGTGGTTAAAGAGACTCTGAAGCACCTTACATAGTGCTAAACCGCCGCTATCCCGCGGCAAAATGAGGGGTCTTTACCCCCCAGATCCCCTCTGTAAATCTCGGGGGAGGGCTTCCTGAAGAGGCAGAGCTTAGCCCTGTAGCTCTGCCTCTCAGCGCGTCAATCCGCGCTGATCGCCGCCTTTCCCCGCCCCTCTCAGTCTTCCTTCACAGAGAGGGGCGGGGAGAAGCAGAGATCCGCGCGGTGGATTGATACGCATGGAGGCAGAGCTGCAGCTCATAGCACGTGGCATAGTGGTTAGCGCTGTCGCCTTGCAGCGCTGGGTCCCTGGTTCGAATCCCAGCCAGGGAACTATCTGCATGGAGTTTGTATGTTCTCCCCATGTCTGCATGAGTTTCCTCTGGGAACTATGGTTTCCTCCCACATCCCAAAAACGTACAGATAGGTTAATTGGTTCCCCCCTAAATTGGCCCTAGACTACAATACATACCCACAGAGTTCCCCAACCCCATCCTCAAGGGCCACCAACAATACATGTTTTGCCGAAAACCACAACATGCACAGGTGAGGTAATTAGTGTCTCAGCAGAGCTGATTACCTCTGTGGATTTCCACAAAACATGCACTGTTGGTGGGCATTGAGGACAGGGTTGGGGAACACTGCGACTACACAATAGACATAGGACTATGGTAGGGAACTAGATTGTGAGCTCCTCTGAGGGACAGTTACTGACAAGACTATGTACTCTGTACAGCGCTGCGGAAGATGTTGGCGCTATATAAATACTAAATAATAATAATAATAATGAGCAGCAAAATCCACAACCAAGAAAGTCGTGGATTTTGCAGGGGGGATTTGGGGGGTAAAGACCCCTCGTTTTGCCGCGGGATAGCGGCAGTTTAGCACTATGTAAGGTGCTTTACAGTAATAACATGCTTGTAGACTGGAACTTTCTCTGTATTTTTTTTTCCAGAAAATCTTAGCTAACTGAAAACAGAAATGAAAAGATAATTTTTAGCTACATTCTCTTCCAAACCAGCTTGTATAGCCACCATGGTATGTCATTTGCTTTTGAAAAATGTTAGCTTTCATTCTTGTATTGTATTTTTTTATGTAAATTGAGGTTTCCTTTTTTTATTCTTTAGGACTGTCCGCAATGCTCCAAAGCCACCAGCAGGGGGCGAAATAGCTTGTGAAATTGCTGCTCTTCCAGGATCTGTTCTACCAATACCATGCGCAGGCTGTTATGGAAATAACATGTATAATATACATATATTATACCAGGGGTGCCCATTAGGTAGATCGCGAAGGACTTCGTGGTAGATCTCGACCCCACTACATTTTCCATTCTGTATATACAAATGTGCTCCTAAAATTGTACATAGGTAGATCATTTTGACTTGTTAATTTTTTAAAGTAGCTCACAAGCCGAAAAAGTGTGGGCACCTACGTATTCTACGTGTGTGTGTGTAGTGTGTGTAGTGTGTGTGTGTAGTGTGTGTGTGTAGTGTGTGTAGTGTGTGTGTGTAGTGTGTGTGTGTAGTGTGTGTGTGTGTGTGTAGTGTGTGTGTAGTGTGTGTGTAGTGTGTGTGTAGTGTGTGTGTGTGTGTGTGTAGTGTGTGTGTAGTGTGTGTGTGTGTGTGTGTGTGTGTGTGTGCATATATATATATATATATATATATATATATATAGTGCCGCCCATAGTCACACTCCTGGCAAATTTTGACTTAAAGTTACCAAGTACATTTTTGACTGCAAATGACATAGGTGTCTCCCAAAAGATAATAAGACAATGTACAAGAGGCATTGTTGTGGGAAAAAAAAACATTTCTCAGCTATTATTTACTTTTGAGCAAAAAGTGTCCAGTCCAAAATTATTCATATCCTTCTCAATAATCAATACAGAAGCGTTTATTGCCTTATATTGGCATTTATTGGCTATTACAGCAATCAAACGCTTCCTATAATTGCAGACCAGCTTTTTGCATGCCTCCACAGGTATTTTTGCCCATTCATCTTTAGCAATAAGCACCAAATCTTTCAGGTTGGAGGGTCTTCTTGTCATCACCCTGATCTTTAGCTCCCTCCACTGATTCTCAATTGGATTCAAGTCAGGACTCTGGCTAGGCCACTCCAAAACATTAATGTTGTTGTCTGCTAACCATTTCTTCACCACTTTTTGATTTGTGTTACGATGCAATGGGGGCAAAGCATGGCACCGCAAACACAATAGCCAGGTGTAAAAACGGCCTCAGGGTTACAGCAGTGTTGGAGGATGCAAGCAGTATCCCTTGTGTGGCCTGTGCTGTCTGTGTGGCTGGTTGAGGGTTGCTCTATCTGCTGAGTGGCCTGTGCTGTCTGTGTGGCTGGATGAGGGTTGCTCTATCTGCTGAGTGGCCTGTGCTGTCTGTGTGGCTGGATGAGGGTTGCTCTATCCGCTGTGTGGCCTGTGCTGTCTGTGTGGCTGGATGAGGGTTGCTCTATCCGCTGTGTGGCCTGTGCTGTCTGTGTGGCTGGATGAGGGTTGCTGTATCCGCTGTGTGGCCTGTGCTCTCTGTGTGGCTGGATGAGGGTTGCTGTATCCGCTGTGTGGCTGGATGAGGGTTGCTGTATCCGCTGAGTGGCCTGTGCTGTCTGTGTGGCTGGATGAGGGTTGCTCTATCCGCTGTGTGGCCTGTGCTGTCTGTGTGGCTGGATGAGGGCAGCTCTATCCGCTGTGTGGCCTGTGCTGTCTGTGTGGCTGGATGAGGGTTGCTCTATCCGCTGTGTGGCCTGTGCTGTCTGTGTGGCTGGATGAGGGTTGCTGTATCCGCTGTGTGGCCTGTGCTGTCTGTGTGGCTGGATGAGGGTTGCTCTATCTGCTGTGTGGCCTGTGCTGTCTGTGTGGCTGGATGAGGGTTGCTGTATCCGCTGTGTGGCCTGTGATGTCTGTGTGGCTGGATGAGGGTTGCTCTATTCCCTGTGTGGCCTGTGCTGTCTGTGTGGCTGGATGAGGGTTGCTCTATCTGCTGTGTGGCCTGTGATGTCTGTGTGGCTGGATGAGGGTTGCTATATCCGCTGAGTGGCCTGTGATGTCTGTGTGGCAGGATGAGGGTTGCTCTATCCGCTGTGTGGCCTGTGCTGTCTGTGTGGCTGGATGAGGGTTGCTCTATCCGCTGTGTGGCCTGTGCTGTCTGTGTGGCTGGATGAGGGTTGCTGTATCCGCTGTGTGGCCTGTGCTGTCTGTGTGGCTGGATGAGGGTTGCTCTATCTGCTGTGTGGCCTGTGCTGTCTGTGTGGCTGGATGAGGGTTGCTGTATCCGCTGTGTGGCCTGTGATGTCTGTGTGGCTGGATGAGGGTTGCTCTATTCCCTGTGTGGCCTGTGCTGTCTGTGTGGCTGGATGAGGGTTGCTCTATCCGCTGTGTGGCCTGTGCTGTCTGTGTGGCTGGATGAGGGTTGCTCTATCCACTGAGTGGCCTGTGCTGTCTGTGTGGCTGGATGAGGGTTGCTCTATATGCTGTGTGGCCTGTGCTGTCTGTGTGGCTGGATGAGGGTTGCTCTATCCGCTGAGTGGCCTGTGCTGTCTGTGTGGCTGGATGAGGGGTTCTCCATCCGCTGAGTGGCCTGTGCTGTCTGTGTGGCTGGATGAGGGCTGCTCTATCCGCTGAGTGGCCTGTGCTGTCTGTGTGGCTGGATGAGGGTTGCTCTATCCGCTGTGTGGCCTGTGCTGTCTGTGTGGCTGGACGAGGGTTGCTCTATTCGCTGTGTGGCCTGTGCTGTCTGTGTGGCTGGATGAGGGTTGCTCTATATGCTGTGTGGCCTGTGCTGTCTGTGTGGCTGGATGAGGGTTGCTCTATCCGCTGTGTGGCCTGTGCTGTCTGTGTGGCTGGACGAGGGTTGCTCTATTCGCTGTGTGGCCTGTGCTGTCTGTGTGGCTGGATGAGGGTTGCTCTATATGCTGTGTGGCCTGTGCTGTCTGTGTGGCTGGATGAGGGCAGCTCTATCCGCTGTGTGGCCTGTGCTGTCTGTGTGGCTGGATGAGGGGTTCTCCATCCGCTGAGTGGCCTGTGCTGTCTGTGTGGCTGGATGAGGGCTGCTCTATCCGCTGAGTGGCCTGTGCTGTCTGTGTGGCTGGACGAGGGTTGCTCTATCCGCTCTGTGGCCTGTGCTGTCTGTGTGGCTGGATGAGGGTTGCTCTATCTGCTGTGTGGCCTGTGCTGTCTGTGTGGCTGGATGAGGGTTGCTGTATCTGCTGTGTGGCCTGTGCTGTCTGTGTGGCTGGATGAGGGTTGCTCTATCTGCTGTGCGGCCTGTGCTGTCTGTGTGGCTGGATGAGGGTTGCTCTATATGCTGTGTGGCCTGTGCTGTCTGTGTGGCTGGATGAGGGCAGCTCTATCCGCTGTGTGGCCTGTGCTGTCTGTGTGGCTGGATGAGGGGTTCTCCATCCGCTGAGTGGCCTGTGCTGTCTGTGTGGCTGGATGAGGGCTGCTCTATCCGCTGAGTGGCCTGTGCTGTCTGTGTGGCTGGACGAGGGTTGCTCTATCCGCTCTGTGGCCTGTGCTGTCTGTGTGGCTGGATGAGGGTTGCTCTATCTGCTGTGTGGCCTGTGCTGTCTGTGTGGCTGGATGAGGGTTGCTGTATCTGCTGTGTGGCCTGTGCTGTCTGTGTGGCTGGATGAGGGTTGCTCTATCTGCTGTGCGGCCTGTGCTGTCTGTGTGGCTGGATGAGGGCAGCTCTATCCGCTGAGTGACCTGTGCTGTCTGTGTGGCTGGATGAGGGTTGCTTTATCCGCTGTGTGGCCTGTGCTGTCTGTGTGGCTGGATGAGGGTTGCTCTATCTGCTGTGTGGCCTGTGCTGTCTGTGTGGCTGAGTGAGGGTTGCTCTATCTGCTGTGTGGCCTGTGCTGTCTGTGTGGCTGGATGAGGGTTGCTCTATCCGCTGTGTGGCCTGTGCTGTCTGTGTGGCTGGATGAGGGTTGCTCTATCTGCTGAGTGGCCTGTGCTGTCTGTGTGGCTGGATGAGGGTTGCTGTATCCGCTGAGTGGCCTGTGCTGTCTGTGTGGCTGGATGAGGGTTGCTCTATATGCTGTGTGGCCTGTGCTGTCTGTGTGGCTGGATGAGGGTTGCTCTATCCGCTGAGTGGCCTGTGCTGTCTGTGTGGCTGGATGAGGGGTTCTCCATCCGCTGAGTGGCCTGTGCTGTCTGTGTGGCTGGATGAGGGCTGCTCTATCCGCTGAGTGGCCTGTGCTGTCTGTGTGGCTGGATGAGGGTTGCTCTATCCGCTGTGTGGCCTGTGCTGTCTGTGTGGCTGGATGAGGGTTGCCTTATCCGCTGTGTGGCCTGTGCTGTCTGTGTGGCTGGATGAGGGTTGCTCTATGCGCTGTGTGGCCTGTGCTGTCTGTGTGGCTGGATGAGGGTTGCTCTATCCGCTGTGTGGCCTGTGCTGTCTGTGTGGCTGGATGAGGGTTGCTCTATCTGCTGAGTGGCCTGTGCTGTCTGTGTGGCTGGATGAGGGTTGCTCTATCTGCTGTGTGGCCTGTGCTGTCTGTGTGGCTGGATGAGGGTTGCCTTATCCGCTGTGTGGCCTGTGCTGTCTGTGTGGCTGGATGAGGGTTGCTCTATCTGCTGTGTGGCCTGTGCTGTCTGTGTGGCTGGATGAGGGTTGCTCTATCTGCTGTGTGGCCTGTGCTGTCTGTGTGGCTGGATGAGGGTTGCTGTATCCGCTGAGTGGCCTGTGCTGTCTGTGTGGCTGGATGAGGGTTGCTCTATCTGCTGTGTGGCCTGTGCTGTCTGTGTGGCTGGATGAGGGTTGCTGTATCCGCTGTGTGGCCTGTGCTGTCTGTGTGGCTGGATGAGGGTTGCTCTATCCGCTGTGTGGCCTGTGCTGTCTGTGTGGCTGGATGAGGGTTGCTCTATCTGCTGTGTGGCCTGTGCTGTCTGTGTGGCTGGATGAGGGCTGCTCTATCCGCTGAGTGGCCTGTGCTGTCTGTGTGGCTGGATGAGGGTTGCTCTATCCGCTGTGTGGCCTGTGCTGTCTGTGTGGCTGGATGAGGGCTGCTCTATCCGCTGAGTGGCCTGTGCTGTCTGTGTGGCTGGATGAGGGTTGCTCTATCCGCTGTGTGGCCTGTGCTGTCTGTGTGGCTGGATGAGGGCTGCTCTATCTGCTGTGTGGCCTGTGCTGTCTGTGTGGCTGGATGAGGGCTGCTCTATCCGCTGAGTGGCCTGTGCTGTCTGTGTGGCTGGATGAGGGTTGCTCTATCCGCTGTGTGGCCTGTGCTGTCTGTGTGGCTGGATGGCGTACGTACAAAAAGGGCGCCTGGACAAAAAGGGCGCGGGGTGTAAACTCTAAATTATAATTAATCATTAATAGGGTTTATAAATATAGTGTGCTATATTTCGTTTACAAATAATGTTTAACAAAATTATAAATCATTAAATAATGTTTATGAAATCGGAAATTGTGAAAACGTTAATCTTCCCTGTTTCAAAAGTTAAACTTATAATTACGTTTATAAAAAAACCAATAATATATGTTTAATTGTTATAATTGTATATTATTGTGAATAACCGTCATTTATGGTTTGTTCTTATAATAAAATCTGAAAATATTGTTTATAAAGATGATATAAATATAACTACGTTCGTAATAAGTGTTGTAATACATTAGTAATTATTACTAAAATTTTACTAAAACTATACCTAAGCCTACTCTTACACAGAACCCTACCTGTACCTATCCCTAACCCCTAGACTCCCCTGTTGGTGCCTAAACCTAAGACCCCCCTATTGGTGCCTAAACCTAAGACCCCCCTGTTGGTGCCTAAACCTAAGACCCCCCTGTTGGTGCCTAAACCTAAGACCCCCCTGTTGGTGCCTAAACCTAAGACCCCCCTGTTGGTGCCTAAACCTAAGACCCCCCTGTTGGTGCCTAAACCTAAGACCCCCCTGTTGGTGCCTAAACCTAAGACCCCCCTGTTGGTGCCTAAACCTAAGACCCCCCTGTTGGTGCCTAAACCTAAGACCCCCCTGTTGGTGCCTAAACCTAAGACCCCCCTGTTGGTGCCTAAACCTAAGACCCCCCTGTTGGTGCCTAAACCTAAGACCCCCCCTGTTGGTGCCTAAGTAACCCTCCCTGTACCTACCCCTAACCCCTAGACCCCCCTCTTGGTGCCTAAACCTAAGACCCCCCCTGTTGTTGCCTAAGTACCCCTCCCTGTACCTACCCCTAACCCCTAGACCCCCCTATTGGTGCCTAAACCTAAGACCCCCCTGTTGGTGCCTAAACCTAAGACCCCCCTTTATTATGTGGATAATAATGTTTTACTAATTGTGGATTCAAAAAATATTTTGCAATTTACGTTACGTACTGATCGCTTTATTTTGTGAATAATAATGTTTTACAAACAGTAAGGGATAAAACTTTAAATAATGTTTTAATTATTTAAATAAGATAAATATGTTTAGTATTTTCATAAACGTTATTCGGCACGGGTGCATTTTATAAACGTAAATCACCACAAGTTCAGTTATAAATCATTAAACATCGCCGGGCGCCGTTTGTAAACTTTATTTAGCTCCTGGCGCCGTTTATAAACTTTATTTAGCTCCGGCGCCCTTTTTTCCTACTCGGCGCCCATTAAACGCTATTTATTATGGGAGTGAATGGCGGCGCCCTTTTTGTCCACTAGCGGCATGCGCCCTTTTTTCCCAGCTCCGGCTGGATGAGGGTTGCTCTATCTGCTGTGTGGCCTGTGCTGTCTGTGTGGCTGGATGAGGGTTGCTCTATTCCCTGTGTGGCCTGTGATGTCTGTGTGGCTGGATGAGGGTTGCTGTATCCGCTGAGTGGCCTGTGCTGTCTGTGTGGCTGGATGAGGGTTGCTATATCCGCTGAGTGGCCTGTGCTGTCTGTGTGGCTGGATGAGGGTTGCTCTATCTGCTGAGTGGCCTGTGCTGTCTGTGTGGCTGGATGAGGGTTGCTATATCCGCTGAGTGGCCTGTGCTGTCTGTGTGGCTGGATGAGGGTTGCTCTATCTGCTGTGTGGCCTGTGCTGTCTGTGTGGCTGGATGAGGATTGCTCTATCTGCTGTGTGGCCTGTGATGTCTGTGTGGCTGGATGAGGGTTGCTCTATCCGCTGAGTGGCCTGTGCTGTGTGGCTGGATGAGGGTTGCTCTATATGCTGTGTGGCCTGTGCTGTCTGTGTGGCTGGATGAGGGTTGCCTTATCCGCTGAGTGGCCAGTGCTGTCTGTGTGGCTGGATGAGGGTTGCTCTATATGCTGAGTGGCCTGTGCTGTCTGTGTGGCTGGATGAGGGTTGCTCTATCCGCTGTGTGGCCTGTGCTGTCTGTGTGGCTGGATGAGGGCAGCTCTATCCGCTGTGTGGCCTGTGCTGTCTGTGTGGCAGGATGAGGGTTGCTCTATCCGCTGTGTGGCCTGTGCTGTCTGTGTGGCTGGATGAGGGCTGCTGTGTGGCCTGTGCTGTCTGTGTGGCTGGATGAGGGCTGCTGTGTGGCCTGTGCTGTCTGTGTGGCTGGATGAGGGTTGCTCTATCCGCTGTGTGGCCTGTGCTGTCTGTGTGGCTGGATGAGGGTTGCTCTATCCGCTGTGTGGCCTGTGCTGTCTGTGTGGCTGGATGGGGGTTGCTCTATCCGCTGTGTGGCCTGTGCTGTCTGTGTGGCTGGATGAGGGCAGCTCTATCTGCTGTGTGGCCTGTGCTGTCTGTGTGGCTGGATGAGGGTTGCCTTATCCGCTGTGTGGCCTGTGCTGTCTGTGTGGCTGGATGAGGGTTGCTCTATCCGCTGTGTGGCCTGTGCTGTCTGTGTGGCTGGATGAGGGTTGCCTTATCCGCTGTGTGGCCTGTGCTGTCTGTGTGGCTGGATGAGGGTTGCTGTATCTGCTGTGTGGCCGGTGCTGTCTGTGTGGCTGGATGAGGGTTGCTCTATCTGCTGTGTGGCCTGTGCTGTCTGTGTGGCTGGATGAGGGTTGCTCTATTCCCTGTGTGGCCTGTGATGTCTGTGTGGCTGGATGAGGGTTGCTGTATCCGCTGAGTGGCCTGTGCTGTCTGTGTGGCTGGATGAGGGTTGCCTTATCCGCTGTGTGGCCTGTGCTGTCTGTGTGGCTGGATGAGGGTTGCTCTATCTGCTGTGTGGCCTGTGCTGTTTGTGTGGCTGGATGAGGGTTGCCTTATCCGCTGTGTGGCCTGTGCTGTCTGTGTGGCTGGATGAGGGTTGCTCTATCCGCTGTGTGGCCTGTGCTGTCTGTGTGGCTGGATGAGGGTTGCTGTATCTGCTGTGTGGCCGGTGCTGTCTGTGTGGCTGGATGAGGGCAGCTCTATCTGCTGTGTGGCCTGTGCTGTCTGTGTGGCTGAATGAGGGTTGCCTTATCCGCTGTGTGGCCTGTGCTGTCTGTGTGGCTGGATGAGGGTTGCTCTATCCGCTGTGTGGCCTGTGCTGTCTGTGTGGCTGGATGAGGGTTGCTGTATCTGCTGTGTGGCCGGTGCTGTCTGTGTGGCTGGATGAGGGTTGCTATATCCGCTGAGTGGCCTGTGCTGTCTGTGTGGCTGGATGAGGGTTGCTCTATCCGCTGTGTGGCCTGTGCTGTCTGTGTGGCTGGATGAGGATTGCTCTATCTGCTGTGTGGCCTGTGCTGTCTGTGTGGCTGGATGAGGGTTGCTATATCCGCTGAGTGGCCTGTGATGTCTGTGTGGCTGGATGAGGGTTGCTCTATCCGCTGTGTGGCCTGTGCTGTCTGTGTGGCTGGATGAGGGTTGCTCTATCCGCTGTGTGGCCTGTGCTGTCTGTGTGGCTGGATGAGGGTTGCTGTATCTGCTGTGTGGCCGGTGCTGTCTGTGTGGCTGGATGAGGGTTGCTATATCCGCTGAGTGGCCTGTGATGTCTGTGTGGCTGGATGAGGGTTGCTCTATGCGCTGTGTGGCCTGTGCTGTCTGTGTGGCTGGATGAGGGTTGCTCTATGCGCTGTGTGGCCTGTGCTGTCTGTGTGGCTGGATGAGGGTTGCTCTATCCGCTGTGTGGCCTGTGCTGTCTGTGTGGCTGGATGAGGGTTGCTCTATCCGCTGTGTGGCCTGTGCTGTCTGTGTGGCTGGATGAGGGTTGCTCTATCTGCTGTGTGGCCTGTGCTGTCTGTGTGGCTGGATGAGGGTTGCTCTATATGCTGTGTGGCCTGTGCTGTCTGTGTGGCTGGATGAGGGTTGCTCTATCCGCTGTGTGGCCTGTGCTGTCTGTGTGGCTGGATGAGGGTTGCTATATCCGCTGAGTGGCCTGTGATGTCTGTGTGGCTGGATGAGGGTTGCTCTATCCGCTGTGTGGCCTGTGCTGTCTGTGTGGCTGGATGAGGGTTGCTCTATTCGCTGTGTGGCCTGTGCTGTCTGTGTGGCTGGATGAGGGCAGCTATATCCGCTCTGTGGCCTGTGCTGTCTGTGTGGCTGGATGAGGGTTGCTCTATCTGCTGTGTGGCCTGTGCTGTCTGTGTGGCTGGATGAGGGCTGCTCTATCTGCTGTGTGGCCTGTGCTGTCTGTGTGGCTGGATGAGGGTTGCTCTATCCGCTGTGTGGCCTGTGCTGTCTGTGTGGCAGGATGAGGGCAGCTCTATCTGCTGTGTGGCCTGTGCTGTCTGTGTGGCTGGATGAGGGTTGCTCTATCCGCTGTGTGGCCTGTGCTGTCTGTGTGGCTGGATGAGGGTTGCTCTATCTGCTGTGTGGCCTGTGCTGTCTGTGTGGCTGGATGAGGGTTGCTATATCCGCTGTGTGGCCTGTGCTGTCTGTGTGGCTGGATGAGGATTGCTCTATCTGCTGTGTGGCCTGTGCTGTCTGTGTGGCTGGATGAGGGTTGCTCTATCCGCTGTGTGGCCTGTGCTGTCTGTGTGGCTGGATGAGGGTTGCTCTATCTGCTGTGTGGCCTGTGCTGTCTGTGTGGCTGGATGAGGGTTGCCGTATCCGCTGTGTGGCCTGTGCTGTCTGTGTGGCTGGATGAGGGTTGCTCTATCCGCTGTGTGGCCTGTGCTGTCTGTGTGGCTGGATGAGGGTTGCTATATCCGCTGAGTGGCCTGTGATGTCTGTGTGGCTGGATGAGGGTTGCTCTATGCGCTGTGTGGCCTGTGCTGTCTGTGTGGCTGGATGAGGGCAGCTATATCCGCTCTGTGGCCTGTGCTGTCTGTGTGGCTGGATGAGGGTTGCTCTATCTGCTGTGTGGCCTGTGCTGTCTGTGTGGCTGGATGAGGGTTGCTCTATCCGCTGTGTGGCCTGTGCTGTCTGTGTGGCTGGATGAGGGTTGCTCTATCTGCTGTGTGGCCTGTGCTGTCTGTGTGGCTGGATGAGGGTTGCCGTATCCGCTGTGTGGCCTGTGCTGTCTGTGTGGCTGGATGAGGGTTGCTCTATCCGCTGTGTGGCCTGTGCTGTCTGTGTGGCTGGATGAGGGTTGCTCTATCTGCTGTGTGGCCTGTGCTGTCTGTGTGGCTGGATGAGGGTTGCTCTATCCGCTGTGTGGCCTGTGCTGTCTGTGTGGCTGGATGAGGGTTGCCTTATCCGCTGTGTGGCCTGTGCTGTCTGTGTGGCTGGATGAGGGCTGCTCTATCCGCTGAGTGGCCTGTGCTGTCTGTGTGGCTGGATGAGGGTTGCTCTATCTGCTGTGTGGCCTGTGCTGTCTGTGTGGCTGGATGAGGGTTGCTCTATCCGCTGTGTGGCCTGTGCTGTCTGTGTGGCTGGATGAGGGCTGCTCTATCTGCTGTGTGGCCTGTGCTGTCTGTGTGGCTGGATGAGGGCTGCTCTATCTGCTGAGTGGCCTGTGCTGTCTGTGTGGCTGGATGAGGGTTGTTCTACCCCCTGTGTGGCCTGTGCTGTCTGTGTGGCTGGATGAGGGTTGCTCTACCCCCTGTGTGGCCTGTGCTGTCTGTGTGGCTGGATGAGGGTTGCTCTATCCGCTGTGTGGCCTGTGCTGTCTGTGTGGCTGGATGAGGGCTGCTCTATCTGCTGTGTGGCTGGATGAGGGTTGCTATATCCGCTGAGTGGCCTGTGCTGTCTGTGTGGCTGGATGAGGGTTGCTATATCCGCTGAGTGGCCTGTGCTGTCTGTGTGGCTGGATGAGGGTTGCTCCATCCGCTGAGTGGCCTGTGCTGTCTCTGTGGCTGGATGAGGGTTGCCTTATCCGCTGTGTGGCCTGTGCTGTCTGTGTGGCTGGATGAGGGCTGCTCTATCTGCTGTGTGGCCTGTCCTGTCTGTGTGGCTGGATGAGGGTTGCTCTACATGCTGTGTGGCCTGTGATGTCTGTGTGGCTGGATGAGGGTTGCTCTATTCCCTGTGTGGCCTGTGATGTCTGTGTGGCTGGATGAGGGTTGCCCTATCTGCTGTGTGGCCTGTGCTGTCTGTGTGGCTGGATGAGGGTTGCTGTTCTGGGGAAGATGTTGTGAAACAGGAGCCATGATGTTGTAGTGCCTTTGCAGTCAGTGAATAGCTCATGTCACAAGCAGCTTGTCAGGGCAAGATTCAGGTTTCAGGAGAGGAAATTCCATGTAGTGTCGGCTGATATCTGCGTCACACCCGAAATACAGGAGAAGCCTGGAGGAGCCGCTCGCTATTTTCTAGCATGCCTGATGAACCTTTTTATTATTATTATTTAGTATGTATATAGCGCCAACATCTTACACAGCGCTGTACAAAGTATGTTGTCTTGTCACTTAACTGTCCCTCAGAGGGGCTCACTATCTAATCCCTGCCATAGTCATATGTCTGTGTATGTTTTGTTTAGTGTTTGTATTTCATAGTTCCCAACTGTCCCTCTTTTGGAGGGACAGTCCCTCTCTGGGAACCCTGTCCCTCTGACCCTCTTTCCTCCTCATTTGTCCCTCTTTCAGGACTTTGTCCCTCTTTCTATGAAAATATTGATTTCTCTACTAAAAAAAAAATGTGTTCGATTGACTCTAAACTATTTCCATCCTTTAAATTGATATATTACTAATTTTAAAATGTTAATATGAAGGAAAACGAACCAGGATAGAAAGGACCAGTGTGGTTTGAATTATAAAACAGTATATTTTTCTTATGAAATCTTTATGATATGTGTGACTAGGGGTGTAATGGGGGCATGATCAGGGGTGTGGCAGGGGCGTGACTTAAGTGTCCCTCTTTCTCATCTCAAAAAGTTGGGAGGTATGGTTGTAGTCTAGGGCCAATGTTTAGGGGAAAGCCAAATAACTTATCTGTATGTGTTTTGGGGATGTGGGAGGAAACCAGAGTGCACAGAGGAAACCCACACAGACACGGGGAGAACATCCAAACTCGTAGCAGATGTTGACTTGGCTGGGATTTGGTTTGAACCGGGGGATCCAGCGCTGCAAGGCGAGAGTGCTAACCGCTATGCCACCGTGCTGAGCTTTTTATGTAAAGCTTCACTCCTGATGTGGGACTGCGCAATACCACGGAGCCCGCGGCTCTGGCTTTCTATGCGCGGGCAGGCTGTGTTGGTTATTGCGCGACTGCGCAATACCACGGAGCCCGCGGCTCTGGCTTTCTATGCGCGGGCAGGCTGTGTTGGTTATTGCGCTGCCACACTGGAGAGCTGCACGGCCCCGATAGGATTAACGACAATGCATTGTTGCTTATCTTCTGGGGGCCGCTCTCAGTGACAGGGGACAACACAGCAGGGAGGAAAGCCTCAATAGGATTCTGAGGCTCCCCTCCCTTTAGGTAAATATCTAATTCTTTGTACTCAAGCTTCGGCTCTGGTACTCTTTAAAGGACAAAAGAAGTGAGAAGTATATGGAAGCTGCCATATTTATTTCCTTTAAGTAATACCAGTTGCCTGGCAATCATGCTGATCTATTTGGCTGCAGTAATGTCTGGATCACACCAGAAACAAGCATGCAGCTAATCTTGTCAGATCTGACAATAATGTCAGAAACACCTTACAGTATATGCCGCATGCTTGTTCAGGGTCCATGGCTAAAAGTATAGGCAGAGAATCAGCAGGATAGCCGGGCAACAGGCATTGCTTAAAGGGACACTTAGGCCCCATTCACACCTAAAAGCGCAAAACACCGGCGATTACCGCTAGCGTTTTGCAGAAGTGATTTTTCCATGATTAACGTGGAAAAATCTCTGGACACTGCAGCGTTTTGGGAGCTATCGGGATTAGCTGTGCTATGCAGGCTTATCGCTAATCGCGAATCGCCAGCAAAACGCTGCATGTTACATGTTTGCAGTTAACACTAACCGCAAACACTGCTATAGGCTTACAAGGGCTAGCGGTTTTTAAAAACCGCTAGCGTTTTGCGCTGAGCGGGAATCTTGTGATTCCTGCTCAAATGTGAATGGGGCCTTAAGACTGAAAAAAATAATAATTTTACTCACCTGGGGCTTCTACCTGCCCTCCCAGTCACTCACGGATCCTCCTGTCCCCGCCGGCAGCTACTTCCGGTTTCGGCCACAGGCCTGGGAACACGAGTGATTCTTTGCATTCCTGGCCGCAATGGCAGTATAGAGGGCGCTATTGCGGCCAGGAATGCGAACAATCACTCGTGTTCCCAGGCCTGTCGCCAAAACCGGAAGTAGCTGATAGCGGGGACAGGAGGGATCCGTGAGTGACTGGGAGGGCAGGTAGAAGCCACAATGCAACATTTTCAATGTGACGATAATGTCGCACTGTTAACGGCCCATAGGATTATTATTGCAGTGCGGTAAGCTGCGTTATAAGACTTTATAATGCAGCTCCACAATGTGGCACTGTGAATGTGACCTAAAAGGAAATAAATATGGCAGCCTCCATATCTATCTCACTTCAGTTTATGTACGAGAAAATAATTAGAAAGGTTGGAACAAACCGAAGTGGGTCATCACCAGATACAATATCACACTACCTGGATTATGACCTGTTAAACAGGAACGCTCGGTCATTAGTCAAAAGCCTATCCAATGCATAACAATGGAAAAATCAAATACAAAGTGGTGACCTACTGTGGTGACCTACTGTGGTGACATACTGAGAGGTGACATACTGAGAGGTGACAAACCTCTTGTTATGAAGAATATGGAAGAGCAGCAAGCTTGGAATACCTGGGATCTGTTATCACTGAAGAGATTGAGGTCAGCCAAGAGACACAGGAATGTATACGCTCTGGTGACGGAAGCTACTTGACCTACAATTCCTTCTATGATCACCTCTATTGCCAAGATTAAAAGTAACTTAAAGAGGAACTCCAGTGAAAATAATGTAATAAAAAAGTGTTTCATTTTTACAATAATTAT
This sequence comes from Hyperolius riggenbachi, assembly GCF_040937935.1. Taxonomy (NCBI): domain Eukaryota; kingdom Metazoa; phylum Chordata; class Amphibia; order Anura; family Hyperoliidae; genus Hyperolius; species Hyperolius riggenbachi. The sequence continues at coordinate 634,839,134 of NC_090646.1, forward strand.
GTATAAATGATTTAGTCAGTGTTTGCCCATTGTAAAATCTATCCACTCCCTGATTTACAGTCTGACATTTACCACATGGTGACATTTTTACTGCTGGCAGGTGATGTCAGTGGAAGGAGATGCTGCTTGCTTTTTTGGCAGTTGAAAACAGCTGTTATTTCCCACAATGCAACAAGGCTCCCACAGTGTGATGTCAAAACCATGGTCCTGCCATCACACTGTGGGAGGGGTTTCACCACAATATCAGCCATACAGACCCCCCTGATGATCCGTTTGTGAAAAGGAAAAGATTTCTCACGGGAAAGGGGGTATCAGCAAATGATTGGGGTGAAGTTCAATTGTTGGTTACGGTTTCTCTTTAAAGTGTACCCTAACAGTACCTCAGGTACAAAATCACGTACTTTCCTAAGGAGAGGCAAGCTGCTGGATCCTAATGAGGCTTCCCATGTAGTTCTCCGGTCCCTCGTTACTGAGCACGAACCATCCAAAGATTAGGGACAAGAGATTGTAGTAATCTGATTGGGGTCACGGCCTTCTTCAAGCACGTGGGGACTATACTGCACCTGTGTGAGCATGGCTGCTCCTGTGCAGTGAGCCAGAGATGGTCGAGCTAATGCCAGTATATGAGCATGTGTACGATCAGCAGGTTTAGTGATCTCACCCTCCTCCCATAGCATTCCCTGTTGGTCAATTGCCCCCCCCACCATATTCCCTGATAGTCTAGTGCCTCTCCCTCCCCAAGTATTTCCTGGTAGCCTAATAGTGGTCCCCTATCCCCCACAGTATACCCTGGTGGTTTAGTGGTCCCCCATGCCCCAACGCTATTCTCTAGTAGTTTTGTGGTTCCCCCAACACACACACACTGTATTCCCTGGTAGACTTGTGGTCTCCCATCCTCTCACAGTAGTGGTCTCCCCATGCCCATACGGTATTCCCTGGTGGTCTAGTGGTCTCCCCATGCCCCTACAGTATTCCCTGGTGGTCTAGTGGTCTCCCCATGCCCCTACAATATTCCCTGGTGGTCTAGTGGTCTCCCATCCTCTCACAGTATTCCCTGGTGGTCTAGTGGTCTCCCCATGCCCCTACAGTATTCCCTGGTGGTCTAGTGGTCTCCCCATGCCCATACAGTATTCCCTGGTGGTCTAGTGGTCTCCCCATGCCCCTACAGTATTCCCTGGTGGTCTAGTGGTCTCCCCATGCCCCTACAGTATTCCCTGGTGGTCTAGTGGTCTCCCCATAACCCTACAGTATTCCCTGGTGGTCTAGTGGTCTCCCTATGCCCCTACAGTATTCTCTGGTGGTCTAGTGGTATCCCCATGCCCATATGGTATTCCCTGGTGGTCTAGTGGTCTCCCCATGCCCATACGGTATTCCCTGGAGGTCTAGTGGTCTCCCCATGCCCCTACAGTATTCCCTGGTGGTCTAGTGGTCTCCCCATACCCCTACAGTATTCTCTGGTGGTCTAGAGGTATCCCCATGCCCCTACAGTATTCCCTGGTGGTCTAGTGGTCTCCCCATGCCCATACGGTATTCCCTGGAGGTCTAGTGGTCTCCCCATAACCCTACAGTATTCCCTGGTGGTCTAGTGGTCTCCCCATGCCCCTACAATATTCCCTGGTGGTCTAGTGGTCTCCCCATGCCCCTACAGTATTCTCTGGTGGTCTAGTGGTATCCCCATGCCCATATGGTATTCCCTGGTGGTCTAGTGGTCTCCCCATGCCCATACGGTATTCCCTGGAGGTCTAGTGGTCTCCCCATGCCTCTACAGTATTCCCTGGTGGTCTAGTGGTCTCCCCATGTCCCTACAGTATTCCCTGGTGGTCTAGTTGTATCCCTATGCCCCTACAGTATTCCCTGGTGGTCTAGTGGTCTCCCCATGCCCATACGGTATTCCCTGGTGGTCTAGTGGTCTCCCCATGCCCCTACAGTATTCCCTGGTGGTCTGGTGGTCTCCCCATGCCCCTACAGTATTCTCTGGTGGTCTAGTGGTCTCCCCATGCCCATACGGTATTCCCTGGTGGTCTCCCCATGCCCCTACAGTATTCCCTGGTGGTCTAGTGGTCTCCCCATGCCCCTACAGTATTCCCTGGAGGTCTAGTGGTCTCCCCATGCTCCTACAGTATTCCCTGGTACCTCCCAACATTTTGAAATAAGAAAGAGGGACACTTAAAGAGAACCAGAGATGAAGAATAAATATATTTATACATACCTGGGGCTTCCTCCAGCCCCATAAGCCTGGATCGCTCCCACGCCGCCATCCTCCGCTGCCTCTGTCCGCCGGTACCGGGTCCAGTAATTTCGGCCAGTCGAGCCAGTCAACACAAGCGCAGTGCGCTCCCTCCGTACTGTGCAGGCGCATGCGTACAAAGCCGGAGGGAGCCCCTGTGCATGCGTACAACTGGTCGCTAGGGCCCTAACACCTTAATCTCTAGTCTGGCTTGCAGTCACTGCCATGTATCCCCTTTTCTTATTTCTTTCTGCTTCAAACACAATAAGGGAATGATAGCTGAGTGAGTTGTGTGCCCCCCTCCTACACTGCGCCCTGAGGCTGGAGCCTCTCTTGCCTCAGCCCAGCCCTGCCCCTAATCATGCCCCCCACCAGGCCCGGATTTACAGCCTATAGGCACAGATATCCTGGCACCTTACACTTCGCCCTCCATGAACCTACAAACACCCGCCGAACGCACCACAAGTGTGCTGGCTGGCCCAGCTGTCACATCTCTCTTCCTTCCCTTGTTCATTACAGCCAGAGCTAACGTTGGTATTAATTAGCTAGAGTTCACCCCAAGTATTAGGAAGCTAGAGGTGCCCCGACTGAAGGGAGATCTGGTCAGTGGAATGCAGAGGGCTGGGTGAGTAATCTCTCATTTACACTTTTTCAGAAGAAAAACGCATATATTCTCATAGATCTCTACATCAGTCCTGAAAGAGTGACAAATGGACAAAGGGACATGGTGCCCAAAGAGGGACAGTCCCTCCAAAAGGGGGACATTTGGGAGCTATGGGTAGCATAGTAGTCCCCCCATGATCCCACAGTATTCCCTGGTAGTCTAGTAGTTCTCTTCCCCCCCCCCCCCACCCCCCACCAGGCCCCTACAGTATGACACAGTAGTGTAGTGGTCCACCAACCACCCAGAGTATTCCCTGATGGTCTAGTGGTCCTCCTCCTGTTACCAATGCACCCCCCCCCCCCCCCATACAGAGCTATGCAGCACACCTCCTCCAGTGTTGGTTGTCCGGTTGCATCTACCGTAGCCACGGCAAGCTTTCTGACTTCCTGTATGCCATGGCGCTATGTACAGGAAATAAGAGAGACAAAGAGCTTGTGGCATCTATTTTAACCCAACTGCTGCGCATAACACGATATAAAGAAGAGCACAGGAAGGGGGCCGTAAGAGAGAGGGAGGAAAGAGGTCACCCCCCTCCCCTTGTGCTGCCCTCCTTGTGCTATCTCCGGTGCCCCTTTTACCAGGCACCTTTGTTACGTGTATGCGTAGTCGTAGAGCCCACTAACATACCTCCCAACTTTTTGAAATGAGACAGAGGGACACTTAAGCCACGCCCCTGCCACACCCCTGATCACGCCCCCAGCACACCCCTGGTCATGAGTACCATGAAGATTTCGTAAGAAAAATGTTTTATTATTCAAAACACACTGGTCCTCTCTATCCTGTTTCATTTTCCTTCATATTAACATTTGAAAATTAGAAATATATTAATTTATAGGATGGGAATAAAGTTTAGAGTCATACACATTTTTCAGTAGAAAAATACCCATATTTATGTAGAAAGAGGGACAAAGTTCTGAAAGAGGGACAAATGAGGAGGAAAGGGGAACAGAGGGACAGTCGGGAGCTAGTATGCACTAATGTTATGGACCATGGATAAGTGTGGACCTTCTCTCCTTTCTTTGATGTTGTGGACCACGCTGGTAGAGACTGCTCAGTGGATGACGCTCCACATTCCACATTTGGTAGCAGAAAAAAGCTTTTGACATCGGCAAAACAAACCGCCGGCAACCAGCCCCGTGACCCGCCACCTAACATACGAATGACACCTTTCAGTAACTATTAGGATTAATGTGAATATTGCAGTGTTATCAGAGTTCCTGCAGCTTGTGTGAGACAGAAATGTGACTCCCATGTGCCCAAAACATAACAGACACACCTTATGTCCTAATCAGCCTGTAACTCACTTCTCTCAATTCCTCTTCCCTGTTTATATAAGCGCAGTGAGTAATGTGTCTGGTGATACCCATTGCCGCCAGCCCAAGACACGTGCTTGTCATTTTTTATTGCAGTTTTTTTTTTAATACCTGCTATTATATTTAGTGATAAGAACTGAACTTTTAAAGAATAACTGAACTAAAAGGAATATGAAGGCTGCCATATTAAATTCCCTTTAAGCAATACCAGTTGCCTGGCAGTCCTGCTGATCCTCCCCTCTAACAGAGGAGTAGCTATGGGTGGGCATATGTCCCTGGGCGCAGTGCTGTGCATGAGCGGCGGCTCACTGGCTGCCCGAAGTGCCCCTGCTTTTCTCCCTGCCTCTGCAGAAGCGTTACCAGCAGCAGAATAAGGCTATCTAAAGGGGGTACATCTGGCTATCTGAATAACTTTTGACTCCACCCATGACCACATTCTGATATGTGGACCTGCTCATTTTGTCCAGGGGGGGGGGGGGGGGGGGGGGACGCTAAAACTGTCTTTGTCCCCGGGCATTGAAAACCCTAGCTACACCTCTGCCCTCTAATCCTTTTAGCCATATCCCCTGAACAAGCATGCATCATGTGTTCCTGACATTTTTGTCAAATCTGACAAGATTAGCTGCATGCTTGTTTGTGGTGTGATTCAGGTTAGGTTCACAGTGCTTGTGTTGCAGAATAATTGTGAATGTCAACTCGCTGCCCATACAATCCTATGGGTCTGTTCACAGTATTGTGTTGTATCGGATCGCGTTATTCTAACTCCCTGAATACAGGCTTTGCTTTAAAGTCTACATAAAGTCTCCATTGCAGTTCACCAGGCCCTGCATTACATCACAGGAGCCTATAGGTACAGATGTCCTGGCACCCTAGACTTTGCCTTCCATGAACCCATAAACTCCCACCAAACTGCTCTGCAAATGTGCTGGCTGGCCCAGCTGTCACGTCTCCCTTACTTCCCCTGCCCGTCATAGGTCGCTACAGGTGTCCCTTAGTATTAGGTGGCCAGACGTACCCTCATTATTAAAGAGACTCAGAGATGAGACATACTGCCGTTTTTTACTTACCCAGGGCTTCCTCCAGCCCCATAAGCATGGATGGGTCCCTCCTCGTCCTCACGCAGTCCTCCATTCAGCCGCAGTTAACCCTCCGGTACACGGCTCAGTCGGACTGAGTGACGTCAGCCGGGGACTTCTGCGCTTGCACAGAAGGTCGGCGCATGTGCAGAAGGCCCCCTGCTGATGTCACTGAGCCGCTTACTGGAGAAGATTGTGGCTTAACGGAGGTGCTAAGGAGGACGGCGAGAGACCCATCCATGCTTATGGGGCTGGAGGAAGCCCCAGGTAAATAAAGAAACGGCAGTATGACTGAACTGTGAGTCTCTTTAATGGATGGGCCAAATTCCACTGGAGCGATTTTGATTACCAAATCGCAAAACGCGGGACATGCATTTTTAGCGGTTAGCATTTCTGCAATTTAAAGTATATAAACGCTGGCGTAATCGCTCATCCAAACCTACACAGAGCGATTTTTCTAACGTTTTGAAATGACTGCACACTGTAAAACAATTAAAATTCATTGAAAGGACCGATCAGAATTAAAAACGCTAATCGCTACACAATCGCTGGCAAAACGCTTACACTTTTTAAAAACGCTACCAAAATCGTTCATAAAATCACTTACTAACCGCTCAATGAAAACGCTAGCGATTGCGATTAGGGGCAACGTTTTGTAGTGGGTTCCAGGCCTAACTGCTGCTAATAGCAGCACTCATTCATGTAAACAGAAAAAAGTAACAGTTTAAAAGAAAATAAAACGTTTTAAAGTGACAGTGTCCCCATTAACACCCCCCCCCCCCCCCCCCCTTACGCCTCTTTTCCACAGGTAGATGAACTGTGTGCTCAGCAAGCAATTGCTAGGCAGCAGTGGGCAGTTACCAAACAGCAGTGAGCAGTTGTGAGAGCTCGAGAGGCATTTCACTGCCTAGCAACTGTCCGTGGAAAAGAGGCCTCAGGCAAATAATTAACGCCTACCCAACCAATTAACCCCTTGTGTTTCCTACTTGTAATGGCTGTCGCCCATAGCAATTGGATGCGATCGCTAGAGCGACACTTCCAAGACCCAACGCTGTACAGATACATTGCTAGGCTGTTGCCTAGCAATGTATCTATACAGCACTGGATTACTCCCACTGCGCCATAGCGATCGGATCCATTCACAACAAACGCACATTGCCAACTAGTGATAAAATAAGGCATGTAGGGTATCATTTTAACCGGAATAAGATAAATAATATATTTTGAGGTCTGTGACACTTGTCATGTGAAAGTTACGAAGGGTGTAAAATGAAAAAATGTGTCTTTTCTGTACTTAAGATTACTTTTTTCCTATAAGATTAAATAATTATTGGAAACAAATATTATCGGAAGAAAGCTTAGATTGTCCTAAAAAAAATAGGTGTTTCACTTTGATGGCATAAGTAATAATAAAAAAAAGTTATTGCTGTATCATTGCAACACAGCTGATTTGCCAAAATAGTCAGGAATCTTAAAGAGGAACTCCAGTGAAAATAATGTAATAAAAAAAGTGCCTCATTTTTACAATACTTACTTACAACACTTACTTTCACATTGCGATTTTGTGTAAGGCGCTTTTCAAAGCGATTTTGCTGAGCGATTTGCTTTTTCACTTCCTGACGCAAGTCAGGAAGTGAACTCTTTGACCCGGAAAAGAAGAAATAAAATGTATTGTGTAAATACAATTGTGAGCGTTTTGCGTTTTTCCTTCCATTGTAGCAAAATCGCCCTAAAAATGGTGCATGCAGCACTTTGCTGAGCGGATGGGAAACAAACCGCTCAGATGTGAACTCTCATAGGGAATGATTGCACAAGCGCTTTTAGTGCGATTTTGGAAATCGCCGGCACTTAAAAAAACGCAAAATGCGCTAGGTGTGAACAAGCCCTTACTGAGAGGGATATGGATGTTTCCTTTTAAACAATACCAGTGCCCTGGCAGTCCTGCTAATCTATTTGGCTGCAGTAGTGGCTGAATCACACACCTGAAACAAGCATGCAGCTAATCCAGTCTGACTTCAGTCAGAGCATCTGATCTGCATGCTTGTTCAGGGGCTGTGGCTAAAAGTATTAGAGACACAGGGTCAGCAGGAGAGTCGGGCAACTGGTATTATTTTAAAGAGGAACTCCAGTGAAAATAATGTGATAAAAAAAGTGATTCATTTTTACAATAATTATGTATAAATGATTTAGTCAGTGTTTGCCCATTGTAAAATCTTTCCTCTCCCTGATTTACATTCTGACATTTTTCACATGGTGACATTATTACTGCTGGCAGGTGATGTCAGTGGAAGGAGATGCTGCTTGCTTTTTTTGGCAGTTGGAAACAGCTGTAAACAGCTATTTCCCACAATGCAACGAGGTTCACAGACAGAAAACTACCAGGACCATGGTCCTGACATCACACTGTGGGAGGGGTTTCACCACAATATCAGCCATACAGAGCCCCCTGATGATCCGTTTGTGAAAAGGAATAGATTTCTCATGGGAAAGGGGGGTATCAGCTACTGATTGGGATGAAGTTCAATTCGGGGTCGCGGTTTCTCTTTGAGGGCCCGTTTCCAAGTCTGCGGTGGGATTTGCCACAGTAAAAATTCTCATGCGGATGCGAATTTTGCATGCGGGTGTATGCGAATTGTCATGCGAATTCGCATGGATGACTATGTATGCGAATTTAACCATGGCAGTGCCTGTGTGCTTTTCCACTGATTCCATGCAAATTCGCATGAAAATGTGCATACCAAAACCGCATGTGAATTCCCTATTAAATACATTGTATGCGAATCGCATAGCGGTATGCGAATTCTGATAGCTCAGCCATGCAGATTTTTTCTGCACAGAAAAACACTCAGAAATCCTGACAAGTGGAAACAGTCCCATCCACTTGTATTGGCTATGCGAATCTGTATGCAGGAAACGCGTGCATATTCGCTCTAGTGGAAATGGGCCCTAAGGGGTAAAAACCCCAGAATGTGAACTGGTTAAGGTAGGCAGTGAACTTCCTACTCACAAGACTGGGGGGATGTTGCTGGGCTGGTGGCTTGCCTTGGGCAACAATGGCCAGGAAAAGCCCTCACGGATTATTTGACATGAGATGTCACTTGTGCTTAGTCACTCTTTTATCTCTTTTTCCTTGGTGCCACTCTTGGGTAACTGAAGCCTTTTGTTTATGGACTGTTACAAGAAAAACTGAAGTTTCTGAGCTTCCTGGAAAAGGAATCTGCTGGTGGCTTCCTGGTGTGAGAAGACTCTGTTAGTTCCGCTTTTCTCACAGCGGATAAAATCACTAGCACCAGAGTGACCTTCAACTTGATGTTGCAACCTCATCTTCATTGTGAGAGACCTGCCCTAAACGGTGCCGCCACAACACAACTGACACAGCTAAGCCACAGATGAAAGGTTTCTGTTCTTCAGTGTGGTTTTCCACAGTACATCATCCCACCCTGCAGCGGGTTACTCACTCAGTACTTTCGTAAACAAAATGACACAAACTCAGGAAAATATATATTCAAAGTTTTCCATGTGGGAAAACACATCATGAGCCTGATTTACTAAAGGCTAGAAGTGCGCAAATATATATATATTTTTTTTGCCCTCAGGTGATTGCGCTCACCTATACATGCTGCAATTGCTTTGTGTGAGAAGTAAACTACATCAAAGGCGGGGAAGAGGGATCTTCCTATCGGAATCTTCATATTTAAATATCAGTGTCTTCTTTTATTTGTATTTGTAGACCTTAAAGAGGAACTGTAGTGAAAATAACTTAAAGGGTGACATAAAGGGCTCCAGAGACGAACGAGTATAATCTATTTTATCTCACCTGGGGCTTCTTCCAGCCCCCATCAGCCCTTTCAGTCCCTTGGCCCAGCTCCGGTCCTCCTCCGTGTCCCGCTGGCTGCCCGCACAGAGCGGTGACCAGCCAGCAGGGTCGTCTCTTCTGCGCCTGCTATAGTGGCTACGTCATCTGGTGCATAATGCACTTGTGCAGTAGTTGTGCGCAGGCGCCAGGGGCGTAGCAATAGGGGTCAGAGGTTACGACCGCATTGAGGTCTTTGGGCCAGAGGTGGTGTGGTGTGGTGTAGTGCGGTGCGTGTGGTGATGAGGTGCATGGCCTACCAACATTGTGGGGGTCGCCGCTGCTTGCCAGAGGGACCCGGACTGACGTTGTGGACACAGGAGGACTCCAGGGGGCTGCAAGAAGCCCCAACCAAGTTAAACTTATCTTTTTATTTGACTTAAGATTCCCTTTAGGCTGCTTTCACAGTAAGACGTTACAGCAGCCAGTAACGCAGCCCACCGCACAGCAATGAAAAATCAATGGGCTGTTCACAGTGCCCACGTTGCGTTACATTGTAACGCAGCACATTCAAACAAAGTGCTGCATGCTGTACGTTATACTGCGCTAAGCCGCGTTAGACTGTGCGCACATGCTCAGTGATGTTGGAGGAGGAGGTCTCCCCTCCTCCTCCGCGGCCAGTCACATGGCTAATTAATATTCACTGCACTCAGTGACGTGCAGTGTTTACTTCCTGGAACTCGCTCTGTGCGGCGATTGGCCGGCGGGACCACGTGATGCGGATCACGTAGTCTCCGCATCCCATAGCATAAAAAAGGCTCACCAAGAGCTGCATAACGCGGCTCTTGGTAGCGTCCTTCTACAACACCACCAGGCGTTGCTTTAGGGGCACGTTATGCGACCTATAACGTCCCCTAAAACGCAACGTCCTGGTGGGAAAGAGGCCTAAATGAATAAAATTGCTTATTTTTTTTACAATATTCATTTATAAATGATTTAGTCATTGTTTGCACATTGTAAAATCTTTCCTCACACTTTCATCACCTTGGTTTAAATTCTTAAACTTACCACAGGTGGCGATATCTTTACTCCTGGCAGGTGCTGCTCTGGGGAATGTTCATTTACTGAGAACTCCGAAGCAAGTACAAAATATACCTGGTTTCCCATAATGCTTTGGGAGGAGGAGAATTCCCTATAGCTAAACAGCCTGGGCTAAGCATCACTGGCAAGGTAGAGTTGCATACCAATATACAGTGATGCCCATAATTATTCATATCCCTGGCAAATTTTGACTTAAAGATACTTTTATTCAACCAGCAAGTATTTTTTGACAGGAAATGACATAGGTGTCTCCCAAAAGATAATAAGACAATGTACACGAGGCATTATTGTGGAAACAAAAAACATTTCTTAGCTTTTATTTACATTTGAGCAAAAGTGTCCAGTCCAAAATTATTCATACCCTTCACAATCTGCCGGAAAATCCAAAGTTCTATACCATTCCAAATAGTCCAAGCTGTTCTCAAGCATCCTAATTACCCTAATTAATTGGGAACAGCTGTTTTAAAGAACTCAACAGGTGAAAATCAGCAGTTTTCTGCAGTTGATTTGTGGACGGTAATGGCTAAGACAAAGGAGCTCAGTGAGGAGGACCCACGGCTGCGCATTGTGGCTGCTCACAAGTCAAGAAAGGGCTACAAGGCAATTTCTAAATGTTTTCAAGTTCCATGGGCTACAGTGCAAAAAAGCATTATTAAAAAAATGCAATATTTTCCGCATTGTGGAAAATTTCAGAGGACGTGGTCAGCAGCCAAAAGTGACACCTGTGCTGGCCAGGAGGATAGTGATAGAGATGATTTAGAATCAAAGGATAACCACTTAGGCCATCCTGGTGAATCTGGGCTCTGCTGGTGGCAATGTCTCAAGGCAGACAATCCAACAGACACTGCACACTGCTTGGTTCCACGAATGCAGACCAAGGAGGATGCCACCTCTCCAGATAAGGAACACAAAAGCTCGCTTGGCCTTTGCAAATGCTCATCTGGACAAAGAAGAAGTCTTCTGGTCTTATGTGTTGTGGTCAGATGAAACAAAAATTGAATTGTTTGGTCACAATGATGTTTCCATCATATGGCATAAAAAAGGAGAAGCCTTCAACCCGAAGAACACCACCCCCCCTGTCAAACATGGTGGTGGGAACCTAATGCTTTAGGCGTGTTTTTTCACCAGTGGACCATGGAACCTAATCACAGTAAACGGCACAATGAAGAAAAGAGCAATACATGAGGATTCTCAACGACAACATCAGCAGAGCAACTTGGCCTTGGGCACCAGTGGATATTTCAGCATGACAATGACCCAAAACACACAGCAAAAGTGGTGAACAAATGGTTAGCAGACAACAACATTAATGTTTTGGAGTGGCCCAGCCAGAGTGCTGAGTGAATCCAATTGAGAATCTGTGGAGGGAGCTAAAGATCAAGGTGACGGCAAGAAGACGCTCCAACCTGAAAGATTTGGAGCTCATTGCTAAAGATAAATGGGCAAACATACCTGTGGAGACATGCAAAAATCTGGTCTGCAATTATAGGAAGCGTTTGATTGCTGTAATAGCCAATAAAGGCTTTACTATTGATTACTGAGAAGGGTATGAATAATTTTGGACTGGACGCTTTTTGCTCAAATGTAAATAAAAACTGAGAAATGATTTTTAAACAATAATGCCTCCTGGACATCGTCTTATTATCTTTTGGGAGACGTTTACCGTATGTCATTTCCCCTCAAAAAATTACTTGCTGGTTGAATAAAAGTAACTTTAAGTCAAAATTTGCCAGGGGTATGAATAATTATGGGCAGCACCAGTGGCATAGCTAAGGAGCTGTGGGCCCCGATGCAAGCTTTACATCGGGCCCCCAAAGCACTCTATACATAACACTTGATACGGCGCACCAAAACCTGCCAATGAAAACTACAGTGTCAGAAGTGCAAGAAGGGGATGGGGAACAGTTTGTTAATGATTATCACTATTAAAAGTATCTATAGAAGTGATTATTATGAGCACAGGACCAATAGAAAGCTAATACTGTAGTTGAGGGAGGGCCCTTTGGGGCCCCTCTGGCCCAAGGGCCCCGATGCGGTCGCTACCTCTGCACCCCCTATTGCTACGCCCCTGGGCAGCACTGTATATATAGGAAGTGTTTCTTTATCTGAAACCAGGAAAATTACTGCAAAATTGGGTATCCTGATAATTGACTGCATTCTACAATATGTCACCGCAGTGCCTCTTTTGTTGCTATGGCTGTAAGCAAGCAGATTCCATTTTTCTAGTGATGAGCTCAAATTTCACATGGTAGTGGTTTGTAGTGAAATATACAATTACAATTTGAAATTGCAATGTGAAATTTCCATCTACTGCAAAATTAATTTCACACACAACTGCCACTTACTCTGACCCCTCTCTCCCTCAGATTACCAAAAGTAGCATAACGGGAGGGGAAACAACTATTACTTTGCCTAGTGCCTCATTTCATCTTAACCACTTCAGTACCAGCGGTCTCTGGCCCCTTAAAGGGGAACTAAAGTGAGAGTGATATGGTGGCTGCCATATTTTTTTCCTTTTAAACAATACCAGTTGCCTGGCATCCCTGCTGATCTATTTGGCTGCAGTAGTGTCTGGATCACATCCGAAACAAGCATGCAGCTAATCCTGTCAGATCTGACAATAATGTCAGAAACACCTGATCTGCTGCATGCTTGTTCAGGGTTTATGGCTAAAAGTATTAGAGGCAGAGGATCAGCAGTATCAGGCAACTGGTATTGTTTAAAATGAAATAAATATGGCAGCTTCCATATCCCTCTTGCTTCAGTTGCGCTATACATTTTCTCCTAGGTGTTATTTTTACATCTATCAATAAAATGCCCAGTGGCGTAGCAATAGGGGGTTTGCAGAGGTCTCGACAGCACCGGGGGCCTTGGGCCAGAGGGCTTCAGCAGGGGCCTCCCTCAACCGCAGTATTAGCTCTTTATTGGTCCTGTGCTTGTAATGATCACTTCTTTAAGGCTTCTTGCACACAGGGACGTTACAGGCGCACGTTAGAGCAGCCTGTAACGCTCCCCCAACGCACAGCAATGTAACACAAGTGGGCTGTTCACACTGCCCACGTTGCGTTACATTGTAACGCAGCAAAGTGCTGCATGCTGTGCGTTCTCCGCGGCTAAGCCGCGTTAGACTGTTTGCACATGCTCAGTCATGTTGGGGAGGAGGGGAGAGCGGCCGGGCACTAGAGTTGGGCCGAACGGTTCGCCTGCGAACGGTTCCATGCGAGCTTCAGTGGTTCGCGTTCGCATCCCGCAGGCGAACCTTTGCGGAAGTTCGGTTTGCCCCATAATGCACATGGAGCGTCAACTTTGACCCTCTACATCACAGTCAGCAGGCCCAGTGTAGCCAATTAGGCTACACTAGCCCCTGGAGCCCTACCCCCCCTTATATAAGGCAGGCAGCAGCGGCCATTACGGTCACTCGTGTGCTGCCTGCGTTAGTGAGAGTAGGGCGAGCTGCTGCAGACTGTCTCTCAGGGAAAGATTAGTTAGGCTTAACTTGTTCCTGTCTGGCTGCATACCTGTGTTGTGAACCCACCACTGCATACCTGTGCTGTGAACCCACCACTGCATACCTGTGCTGTGAACCCACCACTGCATACCTGTGCTGTGAACCCACCACTGCATACCTGTTCAGTGAACCCACCACTGCATACCTGTGCTGTGAACCCACCACTGCATACCTGTTCAGTGAACCTGCCACTGCATACCTGTTCTGTTCAGTGAACCCGCCACTGTATACCTGTTCATTGAACCCACCACTGCATACCTGTGCTGTGAACCCACCACTGCATACCTGTGCTGTGAACCCACCACTACATACCTGTTCTGTGAACCCACCACTGCATACCTGTTCAGTGAACCCGCCACTGCATACCTGTTCTGTTCAATGGACCCGCCACTGTATACCTGTTCAGTGAACCCGCCACTGCATACCTGTTCTGTTCAGTGGACCCGCCACTGTATACCTGTTCTGTGAACCCGCCACTGTATACCTGTTCTGTTTAGTGAACCCGCCACTGTATACCTGTTCTGTTTAGTGAACCCGCCACTGCATACCTGTTCTGTTCAGTGGACCCACCACTGTATACCTGTTCAGTGAACCCGCCACTGCATACCTGTTGTGTTCAGTGAACCCGCCACTGTATACCTGTTCTGTGTAGTGAACCCGCCACTGTATACCTGTTCTGTTTAGTGAACCCGCCACTGCATACCTGTTCTGTTCAGTGGACCCGCCACTGTATACCTGTTCAGTGAACCCGCCACTGCATACCTGTTGTGTTCAGTGAACCTGCCACTGCATACCTGTTCTGTGAACCCGTCACTGTATACCTGTTCTGTTTAGTGAACCCGCCACTGTATACCTGTTCTGTTTAGTGAACCCGCCACTGTATACCTGTTCTGTTTAGTGAACCCGCCACTGCATACCTGTTCTGTTCAGTGGACCCGCCACTGTATACCTGTTCAGTGAACCCGCCACTGCATACCTGTTGTGTTCAGTGAACCTGCCACTGCATACCTGTTCTGTGAACCCGCCACTGTATACCTGTTCTGTTTAGTGAACCCGCCACTGTATACCTGTTCTGTTTAGTGAACCCGCCACTGTATACCTGTTCTGTTTAGTGAACCCGCCACTGCATACCTGTTCTGTTCAGTGGACCCGCCACTGTATACCTGTTCAGTGAACCCGCCACTGCATACCTGTTGTGTTCAGTGAACCTGCCACTGCATACCTGTTCTGTGAACCCGCCACTGCATACCTGTTCTGTGAACCCGCCACTGTATACCTGTTCTGTTTAGTGAACCCGCCACTGTATACCTGTTCTGTTCAGTGAACCCGCCACTGCATACCTGTTCTGTTCAGTGGACCCGCCACTGTATACCTGTTCAGTGAACCCGCCACTGCATACCTGTTGTGTTCAGTGAACCTGCCACTGCATACCTGTTCTGTGAACCCGCCACTGTATACCTGTTCTGTGTAGTGAACCCGCCACTGTATACCTGTTCTGTTTAGTGAACCCGCCACTGCATACCTGTTCTGTTCAGAGGACCCGCCACTGTATACCTGTTCAGTGAACCCGCCACTGCATACCTGTTGTGTTCAGTGAACCTGCCACTGCATACCTGTTCTGTTCAGTGGACCCGCCACTGTATACCTGTTCAGTGAACCCGCCACTGCATACCTGTTCTGTTCAGTGGACCCGCCACTGTATACCTGTTCAGTGAACCCGCCACTGTATACCTGTTGTGTTCAGTGAACCTGCCACTGCATACCTGTTCTGTGAACCCGCCACTGTATACCTGTTCTGTTCAGTGAACCCACCGCATCAGTGCGCATACCTGTGCAGTTAAGTGAACCCACCTACCTACGTGAGTGCACGCAGTGTGATATACCACTCCGTGCATACCCGATATGGACAAAACAGGTAGAGGAAGAGGTAGTGCCAGAGCCAGAGGAAGGCCACCCGGCAGGTCTGCGCGAGGTCGTGTAAATGTAATTTCGTGTGGACCTGGCCCACAGTACAGTGCTCGGAAGAAGGCACGTCCCATCACCTCCCAAGATTGTCAGGACGTGGTTGAGTATTTAGCGACACAGAACACCTCATCTTGCTCAGCCACCAGCGCTACTACTAGCACCACTTCCGCTGCATTTGACACTTTGCAAGAATTATTTAGTGGTGAAATCACTGATGCACAGCCATTGTTGTTACAGCCAGATGAATTTTCACCAGCTAATATGTCTGAGTAACGCGGCAACACTATGGATGTAACGTGTCAGGAGGATGAAGGACCTACTGATGGTGCAAGTTTGGATTTGTCTGAGGCAAGCGAAGCTGGGCAGGATGACTACGATGATGACGGTAATAGGGATCCTCTGTATGTTCCCAATAGAGGAGATGAAGAGGTGGACAGTTCAGAGGGGGAGTCAGAGAGTAGTAGGAGGAGAGAAGTTGCTGAAAGAAGCTGGGGCAGCTCTTCGTCAGAAACAGCTGGTGGCAGAGTCCGGCACCATGTATCGCCACCTATGTACAGCCAGCCAACTTGCCCTTCAGCATCAGCTGCTGAGGTCCCCATAGTGCCCACATCCCAGGGTGGCTCAGCGGTGTGGAAATTTTTTAATGTGTGTGCCTCAGATCGGACCAAAGCCATCTGTTCGCTCTGCCAACAAAAATTGAGCCGTGGAAAGGCCAACACTCACGTAGGGACAAGTGCCTTACGAAGGCACCTGGAGAAAAGGCACAAACAGCAATGGGATGGCCACCTGAGCAAAAGCAGCAGCAGCACACAAAAGCAAAGCCACCCTCCTTCTCCTCTTCCTCCTCCATCAGGTGCATTATCTGCTTCTGCCGCTTACTCCCTTCCACCTTCACAGGCACCCTCCTCCACTCCGCCTCTGCCCTTGAGCGCTTCCTGCTCCTCTGCCCACAGCAGCAGTCAGGTGTCCGTGCAGGAAATGTTTGAGCGGAAGAAGCCAATTTCGGCCAGTCACCCCCTTGCCCGGCGTCTGACAGCTGGCGTGGCGGAACTGTTAGCTCGGCAGCTGTTACCATACCGGCTGGTGGACTCTGAGGCCTTCCGTAAATTTGTGGCCATCGGAACACCGCAGTGGAAGATGCCAGGCCGCACTTATTTTTCGAGAAAGGCCATACCCCAACTGCACCGTGAAGTTGAGAGGCAAGTGGTGTCATCTCTTGCGAAGAGCGTTGGGTCAAGGGTACACCTGACCACGGATGCCTGGTCTGCCAAGCACGGGCAGGGTCGCTACATTACCTACACAGCCCATTGGGTGAACCTGGTGGTGAACTATGGCAAGCAGGGCGCAGCGGACCAAATTGTGACACCTCCACGGCTTGCAGGCAGGCCTCCTGCCACCTCCTCTCCTCCTGCTACATGCTCTTCGCTGTCCTCCTCCTCCTTGGCTGAGTGGCAGTTCTCCTCTCCAGCTACACATCCCCAGCTCCGCAGGGCCTATGCTGCATGCCAGGTAAGACGGTGTCACGCCATCTTAGACATGTCTTGTCTCAAAGCGGAGAGTCACACTGGAGCAGCTCTCCTGGCTGCTCTTAAGAAACAGGTGGATGAGTGGCTGACCCCGCACCACCTGGAGATAGGCAACGTGGTGTGCGACAACGGCAGCAATCTGCTTGCCGCTTTGCATATAGGGAAGCTGACACACATACCCTGCATGGCACATGTCATGAATCTAGTGGTTGAAAGATTTGTGGCAAAGTACCCTGGCTTAGCGAATGTCCTGAAGCAGGCCAGGAAGTTCTGTGGGCATTTGAGGCGGTCTTACACAGCCATGGCACGCTTTGCGGAAATTCAGCGCAAAAACAACATGCCGGTGAGACGCCTCATTTGCGATAGCCCGACTCGCTGGAACTCGACCCTGCTCATGTTCTCCCGCCTGCTAGAACAGAAGAAAGCCGTGACCCACTACCTCTACAACTACAGTAGAATGAAACAGTCTGGGAAGATGGGGATGTTCTGGCCCGACAACTGGACACTGATGGAAAATGCATGCAGGCTCATGCGGCCGTTTGAGGAGGTGACCAACCTGGTGAGCCGCAGTGAGGGCACCATCAGCGACTTAATTCCCTACGCTTACTTCTTGGAGCGTGCTGTGCGTAGAGTGGCGGATGAAGCTGTGAATGAGCGTGACCAGGAACCGTTACGGCAGGAACAGGCATGGGACCAATTTTCATCAGACCCAGCTGTTTCCTCAACACCTGCGGCAGCACAGAGGGGGGAGGAGGAGGAAGAAGAGAAGTCGTGTGCAGAAGACGAGTCAGACTCAGAGGATGATGAGCAAGGTGTTTCTTTGGGGGAGGAGGAGGAGGAGGGGACAGCGGCAGGAGAACAACCTCAGCAGGCATCGCAAGGGGCTTGTGCTGCTCAACCTTCCCGTGGTATTGTTCGCGGCTGGGGGGAGGAGGTTGACTTACCTGACGTCACTGAGGAAGAGCAAGAGAAGATGGAGGGTACTGGATCCGACTTTGTGCAGATGTCGTCTTTTATGCTGTCCTGCCTGTTGAGGGACCCCCGTATAAAAAACCTCAAGGGGAATGAGCTGTACTGGGTGGCCACACTACTAGACCCTCGGTACAGGCACAAAGTGGCGGACCTGTTACCAACTCACCGGAAGGTGGAAAGGATGCAGCACATGCAGAACCAGCTGTCAACTATGCTTTACAATGCCTTTAAGGGTGATGTGACGGCACAACGCCAGCAAGGTACCACTGC
Source organism: Hyperolius riggenbachi (assembly GCF_040937935.1). NCBI lineage: Eukaryota > Metazoa > Chordata > Amphibia > Anura > Hyperoliidae > Hyperolius > Hyperolius riggenbachi. The sequence goes on from NC_090646.1 coordinate 634,857,549, forward strand.
CACTAATCCTCCTCCCGTGTCCACGCAGTCAAAGACAGGACGCTCCAGCGATCTCATGGTGATGTCGGACATGCGGACGTTCTTTAGTCCAACGCCTTGCCGTAGCCCTTCCGGATCCACCCTCCACCAACGCCTGGAACGGCAGGTAGCCAACTACCTGGCCTTAAGTGTGGATGTAGACACTGCTGTGAACAGCGATGAGGAACCCTTGAACTACTGGGTGCGCAGGCTTGACCTGTGGCCAGAGCTGTCCCAATTTGCCATCCAACTTCTCTCCTGCCCTGCCGCAAGCGTCCTGTCAGAAAGGACCTTCAGCGCAGCTGGAGGCATTGTCACAGAGAAGAGAAGTCGCCTAAGTCACAAAAGTGTTAAGTACCTCACCTTTATCAAAATGAATGAGGCATGGATCCTTGAGGGCTGCTGCCCGCCCCAAGACTAAGTCAGTCCCCGCACACACAGCATCTCTGCCTGCACGCCGTGTGACTGGCTGCCTGGCCTGCCCCAAGAAGACTAAGTTGCTCCCAGTCCCTCCACACAGCATGTCTGCCTGCAGGCCGCTTGACTACCTTCTCCGCCACCACCAACAGGGTCCGGGACTCCAGGCGGATTGCTGAATTTTTTAGGCCGCTGCTAGCAGCGGCTGCTAGCAGCGGCCGCTGTAATAATTTTTCTGGTGCGTGTACATGACTGCCTAATTTTTCTGGCTGCACTGCGGGCAGCTGCAACAACAAAAGAAAAGGCACGTACATGCGCCCATTCCCCTTCGTGATCATTACCTTGCCGTGGTGAAGGGGCTTGCGTATCACAATGAAGCAATGACCGGCGCCTAGATGAGTGTCTCGGGGGGCACACCCACGATAATAAGGTCGTTGCCTCATTGTGGTCAGACCAAATTTGATCAGCTGGACAGTCACTGTTCTGTCATTCAGCTACATCAGCCAGGCGACCATATGGGCTGTAAAGCCACCAAAACCTGCACTCTCGCCATGGTGCGCACCAGTCCAGCACGGCTGTCACTACACAAACAGCTGTTTGCGGTGCGTTACACGGTGAGTTTGGTGTGTCAGTGTGAAGCAGTACCTTAATTACACTACCTGATTGATGTATACACATGCAAGATGTTTGAAAGCACTTTAGGCCTGTCATTTAGCATTCAATGTGATTTCTGCCCTTAAAACGCTGCTTTGCGTCAAATCCAGATTTTTCCCCGGGACTTTTGGCATGTATCCCACTCCGCCATGCCCCCCTCCAGGTGTTAGACCCCTTGAAACATCTTTTCCATCACTTTTGTGGCCAGCATAATTATTTTTTTTTTTCAAAGTTCGTATCCCCATTGAAGTCTATTGCGGTTCGCGAACTTTAACGCGAACCGAACCTTCCGCGGAAGTTCGCGAACCAGGTTCGCGAACCTAAAATCGGAGGTTCGGCCCAACTCTACCGGGCACATGGCTAATTAATATTCACTGCACTCAGTGACGCGCAGTGTTTACTTCCTGGAGCGGCCACTCTGTGTGGCGATTGGCCGGGCGGGACCATGTGATGCCGCGTGCGTCCAAGAGTACGCATCACGGCATCACGGACGCCAGAGTGAGCTGCACAACGCGGCTCACTCCGACGTCCACACCAGAGAGCACCAGGCGTTGCGTTAGGGGCACGTTATGTGCCCTATACGTCCCCTAAACGCAACGTCCCGGTGTGTGACTAGCCTAAAGGACCTCTGTCGCAAAAAAACTTAAAATTTAAAACATATACAAATAAGAAGTAGGTTTCTTCCTCAGTAAAATGAGCCATAAATTACTTTTCTCCTATGTTGCTGTCACTTACAGTAAATAGTAAAAATCTGACATTACTGACATATTTTGGACTAGCCCATCTTTTCATGGGGGGTTCTCAGGGTTTACTTTATTTTTTAAAAGCACTTAGTGAATGGCAGTTGCTTCGTCCAACTGCCAAAAAAGTGTGCAGCAAGCAGGGAGGCTGGTCAGCAACTTTGTATAAATCTTTTTAAGGATAAAGGCCATGCTGAGAATCCCCTATGGAGAAATGGGCTAGCCCAAAACATTTCGGTAATGTCAGATTTCTATGACCTACTGTAATTGACAGTAACATAGGAGAAAAGTAATGTATGTCATTTTACTCTGAAAAAAATGAACTTCTTATTTGTATGTGTTTTAAATTTTAAGATTTTCGCGACAGTTCCTCTTTAAATGATTTGAATTATAATTATGATTAACAAACTGTTCCCCACCCCCTTTTTGCTCCTCTGACACTGTGGCTGTCCTAAGCAGGTTTTGGTGCGATGTATCATTTGTTATGTATAGAGTGCTTAGGGCCCTTTCACACCAGAGGCTATTTTCTGCGTTTCAACGGATCATATTTTTTATGCGTTAACCAAGGTAAAATGAAAGTCCATAGACTTTCATTTTACCTTTCACATCTAACGTCGCGTTTTTGTTCCAGGGCACATTTTATCGTCCAACGTCGGCGTTACACGTTGCAATACTAGTCAATGTAAAACGCAAAATTTTTAAAAAGTGTGCGTCTTAACTGCGTTTTTCTCTCCCAGAATTAAATTAGCCTATTTCCTGTGCATCACTTCCTTTTCTGGCTGGCTGAGGAACGAGGAGAGCGCGGAGAGGAGGTTGTGCCGCAGTTTTTAGGTGAAATAGATTGCAGGGCAATCTGAGAGGATCGTGGAGGAAAGAGGCGGAGTCTGACCTTTCAAACCTTTCAAAGAATGTGCATGTAACAAGACCTTATATACTATTCCAAAACCTATCACAAGCCAATCAAATCAACTCAAATAGCAATTGTACATTTAAATAACAAAAACAAAAAAATTAGCAACATTTGTTTACTTTTCAGAACCAATCACTGCATTTAAATCAAAGGGCCAATCATTTCACTTCATTTTGCATCTTTTGGACAGTTGAAGTCAGCGTTTTATATACGTCAAAACGCACAGCAAAACGGAAAACAGTTGCGGTGAAAAGTACCATAACGCTTACAAAACGCAGTAAAACGCAGGGAAAAAACGTCATTAAAACCGTTGCCTACAGATATCGTCAACGTCATGTCAGATGTGAAAGAAGCCTTAAGGCCCCAATGTAAAACTCGCACCGGGACCCATAGCTCCTTAGCTACGCCACTAAAAATGCCCATCTATCAACACAGCCCAGGTCTGAGTATGCTGCCAGTGCCGGTGGCAAGTACTCATCTTCTGCAACCAGCCTCTCTCCATCCCTCCCCCCTCCACCGACATTCTCCAGTGTCAGTATTGCTGCAGTGCCAACATCCCTCCATTTGCCCTACAATGCCTTTCAAGCAGCCAGTAAGCAAAAAAATACTCAGAATGATTTTGATAGTTCCATACCTCCCAACATTTGAAGATGGGAAAGAGGGAAACTTAAGCCACGCCCCCTGTGCAGCCTTAAGCCACACCCCTGCTTTTGCAGGAGGGTGACAATGGGTGGAATGAGTTTGCGGAGGAGGGTGCCAGTGGGTTGGAGAGGGTGACACTGGGTGGAAAGGGGGGTGCCAGTGGGTGGGGGAGGAAGGTGACAGTGGGTAGGAGGAGGGTGTTAGTGGGTAGAAGGGTGACACTGGGTGGGGAGGAGGGTACCTGTGGGTGGAAAGGAGGGTGACACTGGGTGGGGAGGAGGGTGCCAGTGGGTAGGAGGAGGGTGTCAGTGGGTAGGAGGAGGGTGCCAGTGGGTGGGGAGGAGGGTACCTGTGGGTGGAAAGGAGGGTGACACTGGGTGGAGGAGAAAGGTGCCAGTGGGTAGGAGGAGGGTGTCAGTGGGAAGGAGGAGGGTGATACTGGGTGGGGAGGAGGGTACCTGTGGGTGGAAAGGAGGGTGACACTGGGTGGAGGAGAAAGGTGCCAGTGGGTAGGAGGAGGGTGTCAGTGGGAAGGAGGAGGGTGATACTGGGTGGGGAGGAGGGTACCTGTGGGTGGAAAGGAGGGTGACACTGGGTGGGGAGGAGGGTGCCAGTGGGTAGGAGGAGGGTGTCAGTGGGTAGGAGGAGGGTGCCAGTGGGTGGGGGGGAGGGTACCTGTGGGTGGAAAAGAGGGTGACACTGGGTGGGGGAGAAAGGTGCCAGTGGGTAGGAGGATAGTGTCAGTGGGTAGGAGGAGGGTGCCAGTGGGTGGGGAAGAGGGTGCCAGTGGGTAGGGGGGTCGTCAGTGGAGGGGGGAGAATGCCCGTGGGTGGGGAGGTAGGTGCCCCTGTGTGTGAGGAGATTGCCCTGGGGAGAGAAGACAGGAAGAAAATGATCGAGGCGCCAGCCGCGCTAATAAGGAATGCGGGAGCCTGCTTTATTCCTCCCTCCCTCTGAATGCCCCCACCTGCTGTGAATGTCTCCCCCCCCCCCCCCCCCCGTAGGCAGTGTGTGCGGAGCAGAGCGGAGCGGTAGGTCCTCTTACCGCAATCCATGCGCACCGGCAACTAGTCTCCTGCTTCCTGTGATGTCATGGTAAATAGGAAGCAGGAGACTAGTTGCCGGTGCGCATGGATTGCGGTAAGAGGACCTACCGCTCCGCTCCGCATGCACTGCCTACAGGGGGGGGGACATTCACAGCAGGTGGGGGCACTCAGAGGGAGGGAGAGAGGGAGGGAGGGAGGAATAAAGCAGGCTCCCGCATCCCTTATTAGCGCGGCTGGCGCCTCGATCATTTTCTGTCATCTCTTCTCTCCCCAACCGGCTGGGACTTAAGGGGGCCTTCCCGGGATAGTGGGAGAGCCCCCCCAAATCGGGAGAATCCCGACCAATCCGGGACGGTTGGGGGGCATGTAGTTCTTTTCCACCTATGTTTTGATACTTTTTCAATTGCAAAGTGTTGAAAATGAATTTTTAACAGGAGATGAAAAATGATCTCCTAGGAGAAAACTTAGGAGAAAAGGTGAATTCAATCCGCCCCATAATTGTAATTATGAGGTGTTATTTCACAAAGACTCAGGATTTTGCAGACATGTAACTTTCCCACGCTCATAGACTTCAATACATTGATGCGAAAACATGTTTTCTCGTGCCCACAATGTAGCGGATTCCTTGAACGCGAAATTTTCCGCGACATGCGAAAATAACACAGGAAATATGCAAAATCAAGGTTACTCACAAATCGTAATTATGATCAGAATTGTCATTGCATGTTACGATCTGCATCTGCTGGTAAATTCTTGCATGAACTAACTTTGCTTCACCAGCAGATGTCACCAGCCTCCTCCATGAATTTACAGCCTGAACTTTCCTTTGCCCACCAGCAGAGGGTGGACTCTCTGGAGATCTCTTCACTGACAGGGAGGAGGCCTGGACTATCACATGGCCCTTCAGCATGGTATTTAAGCCACACCTGAACACTCAGAACTTGCTAGCTCTTTGTTCCTGATCCTAGCCATCCTGTCCGGAGTTCCCTGTTCCTGATTACCTTGTTCCTTGATTCCCTGCTGTATTGATCTCCCGTGTTTTGACCTTGTGCTTGTATACCGACTACTCTTTGCCTGGCGATTACTGTACTGTTTGATCTCCTGTGTATGACCTCTGCTTGCCGACTATCCGTGTGTCTCCTCCTCGATTGTAATCTGTATTTTGTATATATATTCCTAGGTTTATGTTGTATTACTATTCTGGATCCAGGGTCTGTGTGCACACAATTCTATACACTGGATCTACTCTGCATAACTCGCGTTATGCAGAGAGGTCCTTGTATAAACCCTGATTTTCATACCTTGTATGCTTATTGTATATATCTGCCTGTATTATTTGATGCAGTGTATTGTATGTGTGTGTAGAATACGTTGCCTGCAAGTTGATACTGATTGTTTCCGTGCATGAGGTTAATGCACAGTATTACTTTATTTTCATTTAATAATAAATCCTTATTATTCATTGTACTCCTGGTTTGGCAGTCTTTTCCTAAACAGTGACATCTCTGCCTGGTTGCGGGTTTGTGCGTTGGTTTCTGTTTGCTTCAGGGGCAGCGCACAAACTCCATGCAAATCGTGACATTGCAACAATTGTGCAAAAATTCACAAATGTGATATTACCCATTGCGATGAACATGAATCATTTCTCAACCACTTATAGCTGCCTGTAGACTGAACTGCAAAGTTCATTTCAGGGCCGTTTCTTGGGCAGTGCAGGCAGGGCGACCGCCCTGGACGCAAAACGGCAAGTAGAAAAAGGGGGCGCAGGCAGAAGAACATAACTGCTTGGGAGCTGGTAACACGCTGTGCAGCCAAATGGAATAAGAAAGAAGATTACCAGCGCAATCATCTTCCCTGACTCCTCCTGGGCTGCCCGCGTCAGACGTCAAGTCATCATCACATCACGGCGTGATGACACCTGATGTTCTGTAGCGGTACTGCAGGCTGTCGCGACGCCCATGGAGGAGTCGGCTTTCCAGGCACTTTTCGCATGTGTGTTCTCCTGGTCCCTGCTTCCTCCTGGATGAGCGGCTGGTCACTAGTAAGTAGGCAGATCTACCTGTGACCTGGGGCTGTGTGACTGCCTCTAAAGAGTAAGGGTTAGTGAGTCCACGGGGGTGGAGGGAGGGGGAACAGTTTTTACACCCTCGCCCTGGGTGCAATTTAGCCTAGAAACTGCCCTAGTTCATTTTAATACAATTCAATTGCACATGATTTGTGTATCAATAGGGTTGCTATAGTGAACTTCTCTGGTGCCGTTAATGCCAGGTTTCATCCCTGTTGTTTTTGCCCTATTGGGTTTTTTTTTACCCAAGTTTCATCCCTATTGGTTTTGCTGCTTTCAAAAACATTTAAAGCTGACTTGAACTCTCTGCTCTAAAAGATACACACCAGCATCACAACCAGTAAAGAAGAATCTTTTTTTTTTTTTTACAGCTGATAAAAATCCTGCAATAAATCTGCAGCTTGTCTACTTCCTGCTTTCATGTAAGCAGACATATCTACCAATGATCTGTTCTACCATGGCAGCCAGCTGACACAGACAAGACAAGTAACATTTATATCGCACTTTTCTCCTGGCGGACTCAAAGCACCAGAGCTGCAGCCACTAGGACGCGCTCTATAGGCAGTAGCAATGTTAGGGAGACTTGCCTAAGGTCTCCTACTGAATAGGTGCTGACTTACTGAACAGGCAGAGCCAAGGTTTGAACCCAGGTCTCCGGCGTCAGAGGCAGAGCCCTTAACCATTACACTATCCAGCCAGCTGCAAGATCAAATTACAACTTGTGATTAGTCACAGATGAGGTGGAATTAGACAAGCTAAACTCTGTAAATACACACAGGGTGCATTTCTCTATGTTTTCCTTATATCCAGTGCAAAAGTTCAGGTCCACTCTAACAGTTGCAGGCAAAGTTTTACATGTATACTGTGTATCACCTGATTAAGCACATTCATTACTGTAGCTAGCACATCAATAGTCATTCTTTGAATTACTTAAGTGACTCATGAAACTTACACAGCCGCTTCTAATGCAGTGAAGATGGGCGGAGCTGTGCTCTGTAATGTAAAATCATCCTGCAGCTCAGGGCTGAGTATGTATATTTGAAAAAATAAAATGCAGCATGGCCCATTCCCTTAGGGCTCGTTCACACTATGAGCATTTGCAGATTTTTTTAAGCGTTGGCGATTTTAGAAATCGGCCTAAAAGCACTTGTGCAGTTATTCTCTATGAGAGTGTTAACATGTGCACGTTTCCATTTTACTAAAATCGCAAACGCGCTACATGTACCATTTTGTACCACGTGCCCAGTTATGTTTAAGTGGTACTGCCTATTTATGTGATATGCTGCATTTTTGTGTTTTTGTCTTCTTTTCTGTATTAATGGAGAGGGTGGCTTCATCCAACATTTTGCTGGGCAGGCCGGGCTGAGGCAGAGGTGAGAGAGGCTCCAGCCTCAGGGCGCAGTGTAGGAGGGGGGCACACAACTCACTCATCTATCATTCCCATATTGTGTTTGAAGCAGAGAAAAATAAGAAAAGGGGATACATGGCAGTGACCGCAAGCCAGATGACAAGAGATTAAAAGGTGTGTGTGTGGGGTAGGGGGTTTGCCCTGGGCCGCCTCTAATGCTGGGGATACACGGTACGTTTCTGTACCGCGTATCGACCAGCTGATAATATTCAGCTGGCCCGATCAAGCCGCTCGACTCCCGCCCGCTCGATTCCCGCCCGCGGACAATGGCAGGGAATCGAGCGCTGATAAGGAAGCGCTGGCGGGGGACGAGCGGCAATCGATCCGCGTGGATGAGCGGGGACGCGGCAGGGACGTGGCTGGGGTCGAACCGGCGGCTAACCGGCCGCCGGATCGACCCGTGTATTCCCACCATTAGTCCAGTAGTAATCAGTGTATGACAGCTGGGGTGGGAGGGATGGAGGGGCGCACTTTAGTGTCTCAGCCTTGGGTGCTGGAGGACCTTGTCCCGGCTCTGGGGCAGGCCTTTTTAGACTGCAAATTTACCTCCACCCATGACCACACCCACATTCTGGGACAGGGTCACACCCTTTTTCTGACTGGAGGGCCCCTGTCTAGCAATGATGGGCAGATTCAACCAAGAGACAGATCTCTCTGTAATTGAATCTGAGAGAGATCTGTCGGCTGTCAAGCATACAGATAACTTGCTCTTTTAGATAGCTCTTTTTCTTCTTTCTCTACCTGAAAAAGCGTTGTCATGAGTTAACATTCTGGTAGGCTTATTCCTCACTAGTAAAAAAAATGACACCCATAAAACTCTTGAACACAAACGCAAAACTGAAAAAATGCACCTTAGGGCTCAAACCCTCTAGCAGCCTTTTTTTAAGCGCTAGTGATTTTAAAAAAGCTCTTGCTAATGCAATGCTATGGGGGATTTTTATAATATCACATCCCTCAAGTGGGATCACACGCATAGCATTACATTATTAGCAAGAGCTTTTCACATCACAAAGCGCTCAGAAAAAGCATTCCTAGTGGGTTCCAGACCTTATTCCAAATAAAATATTGGCGCCATACATTGTACTAGGAACATTTTTTAAACGTTGCAATAACTGGAACAAATGGGCAAATAAAATGTGTGGGTTTTAATTAATGGTAGCATGTATTATTTTAAAACTAACTTATTTTTCCTGTTAAAATGCAGTTATAATAAAATAATTCTGAGCAAAAAGTACCCCCAAAGAAAAAGCCTAATTGGTCCCGGAAAAAAAATAGATATAGATTGTTTCATTGTGATAAGTAGTAATAGAGTTATAGGCGAATGAATGGAAGGAGCGCTGACAGGGGAAGATTGCTCTGTTTTTTTAAGGGGAAGAACCCTTGGAGGTGAAGTGGTTAAGTACAAGGCCACATAAAAAGAAAGTTTGAAGTTTGTGAATTATCTAGCACCTGATATTGGTTGCCTGTTGGCCACTCTCCCTATTGTGCTACCAGAGGCTTCTTAGGCCTGACTGTGACCTGGGGCACCAGCATTCCGTGCTTACTCGTCTGTTTATCTGCAGCACTGATCACACCTGACAGGACCGCTTACATCATACTTCTATTTCTGTCAGGGCAAATGTCACAAATGACTCACTCTGCACATTGTTTAACGTGAAAGTTGTTTTTGACTGCAAATCAACAAGTCAGTTGTAGGAACGCTATCTTATAGTGGAGTGTGTGACTGTAAATCATCTACTATAGCAGCCTAACAAGAGTCTGTTATTGCTCTGTGTGATGAGGGGGGGAATCCTTCTAGATTAAGGCCCTATACATGTAATGCGCTTCTCTGGGCCAATGAGATCATCAGAGCATTTTACACCACAGCAATGTATTGTGGGATATCTGCACAGCTCAGGCCATGAGAAACAGGTCAGTTCTGGGATCATAAATGTTCTTCTCAGGTTCAGCGCTACCATTGAGGCAAAGGGGGCAATTGCCCCATGGAGGCAGCAATTCTGGTGGGATACCATACTGAATGTATGCATAGACTCTTTTGGGGCACATTGTTTTAAGTCGGATGTCCTTTAAGGACCAGGGCCAAACTTTCCCTATTTTAAACAGTGATTACTGTGATTGGATCACAGTAATCACGGGGTCTGATCGCTGCACAAAACTCTGATGTCGTAATGACAGCAGAGTGAGTGGACTGCAGGGACGAGACAGCGGTGGGAACGTCAGTAGCGATACGAATGCGAAGAGCTGGGACAAGGTCCTCCAGCACCCAAGGCTGAGACACCAAAGTGCGCCCCTCCATCCCTCCCACCCCAGCCGTCACACACTGATTGCTATTAGACTAAGAGGCGCCCCCAACCCCCCAACACCTTAATCTCTACTTATCTGGCTTGCAGTCACTGCCATGTATCCCCTTTTCTTATTTCTCTCTGCTTCAAACACAATAAGGGAATGATAGCTGAGTGAGTTGTGCTGGAGCCTCTCTCGCCTCTGCCTCGGCCCGACCCTATGAATGTGGGGCACAAGTGATTGAAATCTATGCCCTAGCTGAGATAACTGCTGCCAAACATGGCACAGATTTCAATCACCGCCATCCAGAAAATGGTTAAGCTGCTGTTTTTGTTAACTATTGCAATTCCCATTTATCAGCTCTCCCCTCAAACCGTATTGCTCCTCCTCAATTGGTAATAAATGCAGCAGCCAGACAGATCAACTGCTCTCTCCGCAGCACCTCCACAACTCCCCTCTGTAAAGCCCTTCACCGGCTCCCCATCTGCTTCACGATCAACTTCACAGTTCTGTACTTAAGTTGGCCTACAAATCGGTGCACATGACCTGCCAGACCTATTCTCTGATCTTGTCCACAGGTACTGGCCCACCCCTTCCAAACCTCCAAAAACCTGCGCCTGTTCACACCGCACATACAGTACCTTACTCCCATGCATGATTGCAGGACTTCACTAGGGCTGCCCCAGTTCTCTGGAACTTAATAAACAACAAGTGTCAGCGCCAAGGCAGAAGGCGACCGCAGCCGAGAAGGACAATGTCCAAAAGTCCACACAAGCAATGAATATATAAAGTCAGCGCAGGTCTATAGTAATACAGCTTTCGTCATTTTCTGGTATACAGGATCTTCGAACAAAAAGGTAAAGAAGCAAGGCTTACCAGATTCCAACAACGCACATTATAAGGTTGTAAACGAGTTTGATAGATGATCCGCAGAACTTTCAAATGGTGTCGTTTCACCAGCGATGTTGCACACCACAACTCCCTCCGGAATATAGTAGATATCCTGAGGTCGCAGAGACTCGCCAAAGGGGAGTCCATTAGGATAGTGACATGAAAGAGATGTATGGCACATCTAAGTGTAAACCGTCTTTATTACATAACAAGTAAAACAATTTAAAAACAAGGATAAAAGAAAAACTCACATACGGGGCCCGTGCACTGGGGACCCCGAAATAGTAGCACGCATAAAATGGTCAATAGAAGACCTCAAATAAAATGGCGGCACCATTTTATTTGAGGTCTTCTATTGACCAGGACATCTGTGCCTATAGGCTCCTGTGAGGTAAATCCGGCCCTGCGCCTCATTATGCAGTCTCACTGTCGGACATCTCTCTAGCGGACTATAAGAGACTATGTTTACCAAAGACATTGAACTACTGTTATCAAAGATATTTGCATGATCTTGTTTTGTTGTCAGCTCCTTGTATGTCTTAACTTGTATGTTAACCCATGTATCTATTGTGCATAGGGCCGGATTTCTGGCAAGGCCACATAGGCCATGGCCTAGGGCACTAGAAATTTAGGGGCGGCTCAGTGAAGGGCAGTAAAGCTGTTCTATGCAGCCATCCCTATCTACAAGGACAGCTTTAACATTTGAACTCTCTGTCCTGTACATGTCATCCCTACAAGACATGCAAGCTCTATCCTGAAGGTACTGTACACATCAGACTAACTCACATGGTGACAAAATAAATGGGTCCATCATTAACGAGATGGCAAACATAACTTAAAAGTTCTTAAGGAAAACATAACTTATAATCTAAAATAGCTATTGTCTGTGAAACCAATGATGGAAAATAGGAGAATTCTCATTGGGGCACACAGAGATAACCATACAGATGGTATAGTTGGCCTAGGATGGTAAAAAGTAAAAATCCGGCCCTGCCCACCCCCAGGGTCCACACAATACATTGTCTGCTGCCAGTGCCACACGTCACTCCTCCTACTGCTGCTGTATTTATCCTCCTGCTGTCAGTGGTCCCACCGCCACTTTCCACACAATACATTGCCTGCTGCCAGTGCCACACGTCACTCCTCCTCCTACTGCTGCTGTATTTATCCTCCTGCTGTCAGTGGTCTCACTGCCAGGGTCCACACAATACATTGCTTGCTGCCAGTGCCACACGTCACTCCTCCTCCTACTGCTGTTGTATTTATCCTGCTGCTGTCAGTGGTCCCACCGCCTGGGTCCACACAATACATTGCCTGCTGCCAGTGCAACACGTCACTCCTCCTCCTACTGCTGCATTTATCATCCTGCTGTCAGTGGTCCCACCGCCAGTTTCCACACAATACATTGCCTGCTGCCAGTGCCACACGTCACTCCTCCTCCTACTGCTGCTGTATTTATCCTCCTGCTGTCAGTGGTCCCACCGCCAGGGTCCACACAATACATTGCCTGCTGCCAGTGCCACACGTCACTCCTCCTCCTACTGCTGCTGTATTTATCCTCCTGCTGTCCGTGGTCCCACCGCCAGGGTCCACACAATACATTGCCTGCTGCCAGTGCCACATGTCACTCCTCCTCCTACTGCTGCTGTATTTATCCTCCTGCTATCAGTGGTCCCACCGCCAGTTTCCACACAATACATTGCCTGCTGCCAGTGCCACATGTCACTCCTCCTCCTACTGCTGCTGTATTTATCCTCCTGCTGTCAGTGGTCCCACCGCCAGGGTCCACACAATACATTGCCTGCTGCCAGTGCCACATGTCACTCCTCCTCCTACTGCTGCTGTATTTATCCTCCTGCTGTCAGTGGTCCCACCGCCAGGGTCCACACAATACATTGCCTGCTGCCAGTGCCACATGTCACTCCTCCTCCTACTGCTGCTGTATTTATCCTCCTGCTGTCAGTGGTCCCACCGCCAGGGTCCACACAATACATTGCCTGCTGCCAGTGCCACATGTCACTCCTCCTCCTACTGCTGCTGTATTTATCCTCCTGCTATCAGTGGTCCCACCGCCAGTTTCCACACAATACATTGCCTGCTGCCAGTGCCACATGTCACTCCTCCTCCTACTGCTGCTGTATTTATCCTCCTGCTGTCAGTGGTCCCACCGCCAGGGTCCACACAATACATTGCCTGCTGCCAGTGCCACACGTCACTCCTCCTCCTACTGCTGCTGTATTTATCCTCCTGCTGTCAGTGGTCCCACCGCCAGGGACCACACAATACATTGCCTGCTGCCAGTGCCACACGTCACTCCTCCTCCTACTGCTGCTGTATTTATCCTCCTGCTGTCAGTGGTCCCACCGCCAGGGTCCACACAATACATTGCCTGCTGCCAGTGCCACACGTCACTCCTCCTCCTACTGCTGCTGTATTTATCCTCCTGCTGTCAGTGGTCCCACCGCCAGGGTCCACACAATACATTTCCTGCTGCCAGTGCCACACGTCACTCCTCCTCCTACTGCTGCATTTATCCTCCTGCTGTCAGTGGTCCCACCGCCAGTTTCCACACAATACATTGCCTGCTGCCAGTGGCACACGTCACTCCTCCTCCTACTGCTGCTGTATTTATCCTCCTGCTGTCAGCGGTCCCACCGCCAGGGTCCACACAATACATTGCCTGCTGCCAGTGCCACACGTCACTCCTCCTACAGCTGCTGTATTTATCCTCCTGCTGTCAGTGGTCCCACCGCCAGGGTCCACACAATACATTGCCTGCTGCCAGTGCCACATGTCACTCCACCTACTGCTGCTGTATTTATCCTCCTGCTGTCAGTGGTCCTACCACCAGGGTCCACACAATACATTGCCTGCTGCCAGTGACACACGTCACTCCTTCTCCTACTGCTGCTGTATTTATCCTCCTGCTGTCAGCGGTCCCACCGCCAGGGTCCACACAATACATTGCCTGCTGCCAGTGCCACACATCACTCCTCCTCCTACTGCTGCTGTATTTATCCTCCTGCTGTCAGTGGACCCACCGCCTGGGTCCACACAATACATTGCCTGCTGCCAGTGCCACACGTCACTCCTACTGCTGCTGCTGTATTTATCCTCCTGCTGTCAGTTGTCCCACCGCCAGGGTCCACACAATACATTGTCTTCTTCCAGTGCCACACGTCATTCCTCCTACTGCTGCTGTATTTATTCTCCTGCTGTAAGTGGTCCCACCACCAGGGTCCACACAATACATTGCCTGCTGCCAGTGCCACACGTCACTCCTCCTCCTGCTGCTGCTGTATTTATCCTCCTGCTGTTAGTGACAGCAGGCCTAGGGCACTGGAAAGTACAAATTCGACCCTGATTGTGCAGCCCTGTGTAATATGTTGTTGGCACTGTATAAATACAATAAATAATAATAACTAGCCAACCCGCGTCGTAGCATACGCCACATCTATCTATCTATCTATCTATCTATCTATCTATCTAATAGAGTACGTGCCTCAACCTTGAAGCAAGAAGAAGTAGGCTTTCCATGAGAAAATGTATGCGTGCTCAAACACCAAGTTTAACCCTAGCAAGTCTGGCTTTGCAAATCCGCCCTAATTGGCTGGCTATTCATGAGGCAATGCTCATGCAAATATGCATTTGCTTTCTCATGCCAAACTATGCAGGGTCAAAAAACCAATACTGCAAAGTTCTCTCTCGCTGCCTGGGAACCACAGCGGCACCCCAGAGTGGGAGGCTGGGTGGCGCAGCCGCCCCCCCCCCAAGCGTGGCCAGCGCTGAGGAGAGCCGTCCGCACCCACCTCCTAATATTAAAAACAGCCACTTACCTTAACGTCCATTGGGTTCTGCTACATGCGCATTCATTTTCTCATGGAAAGCATTTTGTGCAGTTTGTATCCTTTGGAGGCAGGTGGTGGATGGCTTGCTCCGGTGGTGTGAACCCTGGAGTGAGTGCGCCTGTCCTCCCCACCCCATCTGAAGTGTTGTATGTGAGCCAGCCCTGAGCTCTAAAGCTCGGGGTGACCCATGCTTCTCTCCTTTCTCATGTGGTGCCCCCAAATTAATGCGCATGTAGCAGAATGCAATGGACGTTAAGGTAAGTGCCTGTTTTTAATATTGGGAGGTGGGTGCAGACGGCTCTCCCCGGCGCTGGCCACACTTGGGGGGGGGGGGTCGTCCACACCACCCAGCCTCCCCCTCCGGGGTGCCGCTGTGGTTTTCAGGCAGTGAGAGAGCCTGGGACCCTGCGGTCCCCCCAGTTGTATAAAAAGGGGGCATTGGGAATCCTCCCCGTGGCGCTCCTGGAGGCCTGGAGCACACCAAAAACTGCTAGCAGATCCGCAAAATGCTAGCAGATTTTGAAACGCTTTTTCTTATTTTTCTGTAGCATTTCACCTAGCATTTTGCGGTTTTGTAAAGCGTTTTTGGTGTAGTAGATTTCATATATTGTTACAGTAAAGCTGTTACTGAACAGCTTCTGTAACAAAAACGCCTGCAAAACCGCTTTGAACTGCCGTTTTTCAGAGCGGTTTGCGCTTTTCCTATACTTTACATTGGAGGCAGAAACGCCTCTGCAATCCAAAAAATGCCTCACCTCAGGAGTATGCGTTTCAGCAAAACGCCTCCCGCTCTGGTGTGCACCAGCCCATTGAAATACATTACCCAAGCGTATCCGCAGCCGCAAGTGGATCGCAAAACGCTGCCGAACCGCTCTGGTGTGCACTAAGCCGGATAGTGCTAATGTAGCATGTAGCAGGGTGACTGCTTTGTGGTATTGGTTTGTGCATGCATTTGCATGAGCATTGCCTCATGAATAGCCAATTAGGCCAGATTTGCAATGTCAGACTTGCTAGGGTAAGGCCTCTTTTCCATGGACTGTGAATAGGCAGTGAAATGGCTCTCAAACTCTCACAACTGCTCACTGCTGCCTGGTAACTGCTTGCTGCTGCCTGGTAACTGCTTGCTGCTGCCTGGTAACTGCTTGCTGCTGCCTGGTAACTGCTTGCTGCTGCCTGGTAACTGCTTGCTGCTGCCTGGTAACTGCTTGCTGCTGCCTGGTAACTGCTTGCTGCTGCCTGGTAACTGCTTGTTGCTGCCTGGTATATGCTCACTGCTGCCTGGTAACTGCTTGCTGCTGCTTGGTAACTGCTTGCTGCTGCTTGGTAACTGCTTGTTGCTGCCTGGTATCTGCTCACTGCTGCCTGGTAACTGCTTGCTGCTGCCTGGTAACTGCTTGCTGCTTCCTGGTATCTGCTCACTGCTGACTGGTAACTGCTTGCTGCTGCCTGGAAATTCCTTAGATGTACTCAGTCCAGCGCACACCCTGAGGCGCAAGGTTCAGTTCCAGTTAGATGTAAAAGTGCCAGAGGTTATGTGACGTCTACCAAACTTTTAGCTGTACTCTCTATCTGCTAGGTTTGTACAAATAGCTTCTAGGAATGTGTCTGAGGCAATTTTTTTGTCTCGTTAATTTTGAAATGCTTAGCCTAAAAGCATTTTCTCTGAAGGGAATTACGTGAGCCCCTGAGGTAGACATTTTTCGCTAATCAGGCAGAGGACGAGCTAAGATTCTGGAATGGATGTAACGTTAAACACAATTTACTGTCATCACATTCTCTATAACAGAATCCCCCAAATTCACTTCTGCATTTATACAGGTAGTCCCCGGTTAATGAACGAGATAGGGACTGTAGGCTCGTTCTTAACGTGAATCCGTCCTTAAGTCGGAACGCTGTGCCTTCTCTGTCCCCTGTGCTTCCCTCTGTGTCATCTCTGCCCCCCTCTGTGTCTCCTTGTGCCTCTCGTGCCCCCTAATGCAGAGTATGCGCAGCAGAAGCCACTACAAGTCTCACCTCATCCATGGCGGCTCCGGGCCAATCAGCAGCGTCCTCTCTCTCTTCACCATTCCACCCAGCGGCTTCACTAGTAGCGTCGCGTAATGACGCAATCAGATGGAGCCGCGGGTGCTCTCTTTGATTGCATCATTACGCGACGCTAGGTAAGCCGCTGGGAGGAACATTGAAGGGAGAGAGGCCGTCTCTGATTGGCCCGGAGCCGCCATGGAAGAGGTGAGACTTGTTGCGCCTTCTGCTGCGTATGCTCTGCATTAGGAAAGGGGGGACAAGAGGTAGTCCCCGGGCTGCGTGACATCATCGCGGCAGGTCGGTGGGCATTCGTATCGGCGGGTCGTTCGTAAGTCGGGCGTTCGTAACCTGGGGAGGGCTACCTGTTATGATTTCCTTGGTGCAAACAGTATGAGTTTTTAAAGTATACCTGTGAGGTTTTGACAGGAAAAAATTGGATACTTCTCTCAGCTGCACAGGTGTCTCTACACACTCTTAGGAGTTCTGGTCAGAGCAGGATCGTCCACCAGGCAACATAGGCAGGTGCTTGGGGCCTAGTGGGTGTTCCCACCTGCCATCTCATTTGACCTCTTTTATCTTCAGCTTACCAAAAGGACCACAAGGAGTCCCCAAACCTACTATCTTGCCTACGGCCCCATAACATCCTAATCCATCTCTGGTTCACCTTGAGCTTTCTTGGCAATCTGTACTTCGGGAGAGAAAAGCCTTTGGATCCTATAGAGCAGTGATGGCTAACCTTGGCACTCCAGCTGTGGTGGAACTACAAGTCCCATGAGGCATTGCAATGCTCTGACAGCTCTAAGCATAACTCGGGGAGGCAAAGGCATGATGGGATTTGTAGTTTTGTCACAGCTGGAGTGCCAAGGTTAGCCATCACTGCTATAGAGGTTTGCCCCAATCTCCTCCGCAGGCTGTTCTAGCACTGAGGCCCCGAAGCTTGCGGGCGTGTGGCCACACTGCACCTGTGCGGTAGCATAGACCTATTCAGGCTCAGCCGGAAAAAGCTGAGCCCCAGGGCCGGGCCGAGGCATAGGCTGGAGAGGCTTCAGCCTCAGGGCGCAGTGTAGGAGGGGGCGCAGAATTCATTCAGCTGTCATTCCCAATTGTGTTTGAAGCAGAAAGAAATAAGAAAAGGGGATACCCATGGCAGTGACTGCAAGCCAGATAACTAGAGATTAAGGTGTTGGGGAGGTTGTGGCCCCTGTGGCGCCTCTTAGTCTATTAGCAATCAGTGTGTGACAGCTGGGGTGGGAGGGATGGAGGGGCGCACTTTGGTGTCTCAGCCTTGGGTGCTGGAGGACCTTGTCCCGCCTCTGCTGAGCCCCATTGGGTCCGTGCTACTGTGCATGCACGAGTCATTGACAAGGGCTTCTCAATGGTGTTTCAGGGGATGCAGCGAATGGGCTGGTAGAGGAAGCAAAGACCTCTGGATTATCCAGAGGCTTCCCTGTATTGAAGTGAGTATCCCTTTTTATTTCTTACAGGTACACTTTAAAGCATATCTGAAGTGAAAATAAACTGATGAGTTAAAGGGACCCTGTGCAGTAATTAAAATAAAAACTTTCACTTACCTGGGACTTCCTCCAGCCCACTGTAGGCCGCGAGGTTCCCCTCCATCCTCCTGGCTCTTCTGCGGGTCCCGCTGGCGGCTCTGTTGCCGGCGACACCCGGGCCGACACTTCCTGATTTTGAATCCTTGGCGCCCGCTTCGCGTCATTGCGCCGGCCACTCAGTGTCATCACGGCGGCCAGATACTGTGCATGTGCAGTTCAGAGGTAGAGATGGCCCAGCCTTGGAGAACTCATGGAGAAGCACATGATCAGTTTGATCAGCTGATAGATTTTTAAGGCTCTGATTTGCTGGTCATGATCATGTGTTAAACCAGGAAGTCATTACAGCAAATAAGAGGCTTACAAATCTATCAGCTGATCAAACTGATCATGTTCTTCTCCATGAGTTCTCCTAGGCTGTGCCATCTCTATTCAGAGGTAGAAAACCGCGCATGCGCAGTACTGTCACACCGCCCGCCGTGATGACGCTGAGCAGCCGGCGTGATGAAGCGAAGCGGGTGCCAAGGATTCAATATCAGGAAGTGTCAAAAATATAGGTTTAAATTTCTGACTGTCTCAAGTAAATGACACAGCTTTTTTCATTTTTATCCAGCTCCCATTCACACAAATGTTGAACTATAAGGGCCCATTTACACTTGAGCGTTTTCAGAGCGATTTCAGCTTTGCTGAAAATCGCTAGCGATTTGAAAAACGTGTGCACAATGAAAGAGTATGAAAGAATGTGCACAATGAAAGAGTATGGAAGTGTTCTCATCTAAGCATTTAGCGATTTGCTGAAACGCGTTGCAAGCAGCGTTTTCTGAGCGATTCTGGAGCGATTAGCGTTTCAATAAAAGTATTTGAATTGAACTAGAAAACGCCAAAACGCTAATCGCTGGAAAAATGCTCTCTATACAGTGCAAAAACGCTAGGAAAAAAACGCCAGAAAAACGCTCAGCGTTTTGCGTTAGCGTTTAGCGATTTCTAGCGTGAATGGGCCCTTAGGGCGGGTTTCCACTATCACCATCCATCAATCCGCAATTACTGTCACCCAGCAGAGATCATGATATGATCCTTCAGCAAACAATTCAGGACTGAGATCTGTACAAACTTGCTGCTGCCCTACAGGCTAGCATCACATCTGTTACCATGGATGGAGGGGGGGGGGGATGATGCGCAGCATATGACTGAGCTTCTTCCTGTGGGTGAGGTGAGTGTAGAGAACAATGCGCTCAGTAGACTGCATCCAGGGCCGCTTCTAGACTTTTTGCTGCCTGAGGCAGACTTGTAAGGATGAGCCCCCACCACTATTTGGAATGACCGCACAGCACCTGACAATTTACTCTGCTTCACTTAATGCTCTTGCATGACATGCTGCAGCTCAACACAATAGCACACTGGCTGGCTGTGAGTGTGTGTGACAAACTACTCACCCTCAGCCACTCCATTCCTCCTCAGTCAGGACAACAGTGCCACCTCCTCCCTTCTGCTTTGCAAGTCAAATGAAACACTGATGCTCTCCTGCCTCCCCCCTCCTCGCTCACTGTCAGACTCCTCACACAGCACTACAAGCTGCTTCCTCACACAGCACTACAAGCTGCTTCCCAAATGATGACCTCTTTACCATGCTTCTCCTCCTATGCCTGGGGTGTCAAACTCAAATACACAGTGGGCCGAAATTGTACACTGGGACCTAATCACGGGCCAACCTCAAGGTCTACTGGCAACCTTTCTCCCTTATAAAGTTCCCTGGTGTCTAAAGGCCCCTACCTTCCTCTATACAGTTCCCTGGTGTCTAGAGGCCCCCACGCTCCCCTATACAGTTCCCTAGTGTTTAGTGCTTTCCCCCTACTTCCCCCATATGGTTTCCTTGGTGTTCTAGGACTTCACCTTCAATATAGCTTCTAGAGTTGGCCAAATATAATGCAAAGTGGGGAAACCACTTGAGGGCCAAATTTAATGGCTCTGAGGGCCAGATAAGGCCCACAGGACGGAGTTTGACATGTATGTCCTATGCCAACTGCATGCTGTAAGTGTGAACACACAGTACAAACATGCCGCCCCTGCAATCTCTGCGCCTGATGCAAATGTTTCACCTTGCTTCATGAGAAAACAGGCCCTCTCCGCATCCCAGATCTTTAGGCTTTATTGGCCATCTTGGCCAAGTTTAATCTAGTGTGCAGACATAACTTGAGCTTCTGGTTAATTAACCAGCAGTCACCTGAGTGGCAGCTGCAGGTGTGGCTAAGTTAAGTTCTCTTCCTGAGTTACTGTATATT
This sequence comes from Hyperolius riggenbachi, assembly GCF_040937935.1. Lineage (NCBI taxonomy): Eukaryota > Metazoa > Chordata > Amphibia > Anura > Hyperoliidae > Hyperolius > Hyperolius riggenbachi. Next base: position 634,878,325 of record NC_090646.1, read on the forward strand.
TTACAGTTTAGAAGAATTGTTTGCTCATCGCTTGTGATAAAAACATATTTCGCAACAGAGAAAGCTCTGTCTGCAGCTGAAGAAACTGGGTAATTTTTCCTATTGGATAGAGTTAGGGAGCTTCCTTGTATTACTCAGTTATGTTGTGACTCTGACAGCTGCAGATCCCGAGCTTGAGGTTGATTCAGGATATGATGTATACAAAGTGACTATAAATAGAAACACAATCTGTAAACACAGGAAGCTATTTTTAGCCCAGTAGGAATGACAGTGTAGTCACACAGCATGCCGAAAATCCCCCCCATGACTAGGCTGCATTGTAAGCAGCTTTCACTATTGTGTATTCCAATGCACCAAGGGATTCCCAGTGCTTGAGATCATCAATAGATACAGGACTCATGTCTACATAACTGCAGGGGCAGAAACATGGCAGGCACAAGGCCACTTTTCTGGGACCACTGTGTATTTGAGAGGCTGCTGGGAAATTTGCCGAAGTCACAGTGTAGTTGGGCCAAGATCCTTGCCCTGAAGCCACCGGGGGGTGTAACTAGAGGGGAGCAGCACCTGTCATCATAGCGGGGCCTAGAGCGGGGGGGGGGGGGGGGGGTAGGCGGGGGGACTACTAACCTTCCGTTACCCTGATACAGGGGTCCATCCTTCAGATCAGGTGGTTTTGTGGCTACACTTGTTATGGGTGTGAAAATCATGATGGCCACACTTGTTTTATGAGCCTTGTGAGATGGTCCCCAAGGCCGTAAAGGGCACCAAGAGGAGGCAAGGGAAGAGTTGTGTACATGGGGGGGGGGGCATGAAAGTTTTGCTGGGGGGGCCTCATGAATTGTTGTTATGCCCCTGGAAGCCCCCTTGTTTTCTGATGTGAGCATTTGGGTAGAACATGCTAGACATGATGCTTACTGCACAACGATGGGCAGGTTATTGGCCATGAGTCTTCAGTGCTTGGATTTGGTGTTGGGGGTGAAGACAATACAAAATGAGGATCGGTTGGAGGTATCGGTTATGGTTAAGTGTAGTTCAGGAGGACTGGATGCCACATCCAACAGTGCTTTTCTTCCAGACACTTAACACACATCACTGTACTAAGGGTGCATACACACATCCAATTTTGTTTGGTCAATGAAGGCCAACAGATTTTGAATACTATAAACAGGTTGTGTAGGTAAGCTCTCATACTACATGGAGGGAGTATAATTGGCCTGTCACTTTGTGGGAATATCTGCTGCCAATCTGATTGCATTTTGTGGGGGTATCTGCTGCCAATCTGATTGCATTTTGTGGGGATATCTGCTGCCAATCTGATTGCATTTTGTCGGAAAATCTGCTGCCATTTGACTACTTGATGAATTATCATGAGGCATGTAACTACTTGATTATTTTACCTAAAATGTATCTGGTCTGACCTAATCTCTGTGAATAACACCACTACTTATTTTGTGTTTTTTTTAAATTTTTTTAAGTCTGCCCATGACCCATCATGACCACGCCCATGTTCCAGTGCGTGGTGACACCCATTCATTTTTGCTGCGCCGTGCTGCGCGCCGCATGTGGGCATATCCCTATTGGAGACTGTCCTCAGAAGTGCTCACAATCTATTCCCTACCATAAAATCATGCAAAATTTCTAGAGTACATGTGTATGTGAGCCCAAAATGGGGGTGGGGGGGGGGGCTGGGGGTTGAGGAGGAGAGGGGATTAGGGGGGAGAGGAGAAGGAGAGGGGATCGGGGGGTGGGGGGAGGAGAGGGGGCGGGTCCCAGGCTGAAACTTTCTTGGTGGGCCCTTAGTGTCCCAGTCCAACCCTGGACACACCTATAGACCTGAGGAAGTGGCTGTAGTCGTGAAACGCGTTGTCAATTGTGCCCTAATAAAATTTGAGAAACTTTTTACCACTACCTTACGAGTGAGTCTCACTCCTATAAGGTAGGGGCAACAGTATTTTATTTTACTTGTAATACTAATCAAAATCATAAGAGGTACAGATATACAGTGAGTGCAGAATTATTAGGCAAATGAGTATTTTGACCACATCATCCTCTTTATGCATGTTGTCTTACTCCAAGCTGTATAGGCTCGAAAGTCTACTACCAATTAAGCATATTAGGTGATGTGCATCTCTGTAATGAGAAGGGTTGTGGTCTAATGACATCAACACCCTAGATCAGGTGTGCATAATTATTAGGCAACTTCCTTTCTTTTGGCAAAATGGGTCAAAAGAAGGACTTGACAGGCTCAGAAAAGTCAAAAATAGTGAGATATCTTGCAGAGGGATGCAGCACTCTTAAAATTGCAAAGTTTCTGAAGCGTGATCATCGAACAATCAAGAGTTTCATTCAAAATAGTCAACAGGGTCGCAAGAAGCGTGTGGAAAAACCAAGGCGCAAAATAACTGCCCATGAACTGAGAAAAGTCAAGCGTGCAGCTGCCAAGATGCTACTTGCCACCAGTTTGGCCATATTTCAGAGCTGCAACATCACTGGAGTGCCCAAAAGCACAAGGTGTGCAATACTCAGAGACATGGCCAAGGTAAGAAAGGCTGAAAGACGACCACCACTGAACAAGACACACAAGCTGAAACGTTAAGACTGGGCCAAGAAATATCTCAGGACTGATTTTTCTAAGGTTTTATGGACTGATGAAATGAGAGTGAGTCTTGATGGGCCAGATGGATGGGCCAGTGGCTGGATTGGTAAAGGGCAGAGAGCTCCAGTCCGACTCAGACGCCAGCAAGGTGGAGGTGGAGTACTGGTTTGGGCTGGTATCATCAAAGATGAGCTTGTGGGGCCTTTTCGGGTTGAGGATGGAGTCAAGCTCAACTCCCAGTCCTACTGCCAGTTTCTGTAAGACACCTTCTTCAAGCAGTGGTACAGGAAGAAGTCTGCATCCTTCAAGAAAAACATGATTTTCATGCAGGACAATGCTCCATCACATGCGTCCAAGTACTCCACAGCGTGGCTGGCAAGAAAGGGTATAAAAGAAGAAAAACTAATGACATGGCCTCCTTGTTCACCAGATCTGAACCCCATTGAGAACCTGTGGTCCATCATAAAATGTGAGATTTACAAGGAGGGAAAACAGTACACCTCTCTGAACAGTGTCTGGGAGGCTGTGGTTGCTGCTGCACGCAATGTTGATGGTGAACAGATCAAAACACTGACAGAATCCATGGATGGCAGGCTTTTGAGTGTCCTTGCAAAGAAAGGTGGCTATATTGGTCACTGATTTGTTTTTGTTTTGTTTTTGAATGTCAGAAATGTATATTTGTGAATGTTGAGATGTTATATTGGTTTCACTGGTAAAAATAAATAATTGAAATGGGTATATATTCGTTTTTTGTTAAGTTGCCTAATAATTATGCACAGTAATAGTCACCTGCACACACAGATATCCCCCTAAAATAGCTAAAACTAAAAACAAACTAAAAATTACTTTCAAAAATATTCAGCTTTGATATTAATTAGTTTTTTGGGTTCATTGAGAACATGGTTGTTGTTCAATAATAAAATTATTCCTCAAAAATACAACTTGCCTAATAATTCTGCACTCCCTGTATGTCTACGGGTGCCTCCTACCCTTTTCCAGTTTTTAACGTTAGGAAATATACAGTATAGGTAGGTTATGTAGAAAGAATAGTAATTGGCATTCGCCAACTTCCATACTACACAGAAGTGTTCTGGCAGTCCAGGTGCAAAAAGCACATGGTACCAAACTGCTGGTGCTAGAATCCAGAGATGGATTATGATGAAAAGGGAGCCCAGGCAAGGTAATAGTTGTTGTTTCCCCTCCCATTATGCTCCTTTTGGTAATCTGAGATGGGAGAAGTGTCAGAGATAGGGGCAGTTGGGACCCCTGATGCCCACTAGGCCCCAGCCACCTGCCTAAGTTGCCCTATTAATAATCCTGCTCTGCTGGAATCAGATGTCCACCACTTAGACACTGGCTATATTCCACTAATACGGTGTCAGGACAGAGAATTTGGAAACATCTGACAATTCCGCTCCTGTGCAGTGCAAGGCCAGTAAAGATTTATTGCCACAGGAGAGTCTGTGATCCAACCACTAATCATTTTCTCTTTAAAAGAAACTACCATAAATTATTGTTACTATCGATGTATTTAGTGCCAACGCACCGCACTGTTCATAAATACTATATAACAACAAAGTAGATAAAAAGGGCTATATAGATAAAGCACTGGCTGTGGTGGACCTACAATTCAAGGTATTTGAATTCTGCTGTAAACAGGCTTGCAGCTGTTTCCCTGATCTTTTCATTTGGGACAAACAGTAGGTTTGCGCCCAGTGGAAAAGATTCTAACATTTAGGCTGGGATCACACCACAACCTAAAACAGTCCCATTCACGGAACGGACCACAGTGGATGACATGGCATGTCGACAGATTGTATGTTAAGTGTAGTATGCATTTAGACATGTCCTAGCATGTCCGTTATGTTGTAGCTGTTGCAGTGACAGAACAGAAGTCCCCACCTGCACAATTTTTATGGACAGCACATGGAAGTTGGACATGTTATAATAACTTCAGTTCTACCTATGACATGTCCAAATGCCCAGATCTAGACAATGGGTTCGTGCCATGGATGGTGATGGTGCATACCATAATGTGAACCCAGCCATAAGTTGTACTTCGTATCTAGCGGCAAGGTTTTTGTTTGTTTGTTTTTCCTGATTTTTTTTTATTTATGTAAATAGTCTGCACAACATAAATAAACATTGGTGTTTATGAATCACAAGGACTGCATTCAGACTTGATCTCACTGTCTGCCTGTCCCAAAAGGCAAAAAACACCCGCTACCCATCCCCCTTATCTTACAACTTTTATGAATGATGGCGGACTGCGGTTGCTCAATACCATCCTTTTGAGGGTAGCATCATGTTACCTTGTCACAAGCATTTGCTAGGAGTACTTAATAACTGTGTATGAATGCTTTACAAACATCCCTTTTAATTATTATTTAGAATTTATATAGCGCCAACATCTTCCACAGCACTGTACAGAGTATATATTGTCTTGTCACTTAAAGTGGACCCAAACCAAACATTTATTTTTAATTCAAAATATTTAGTTGCACCACTCTGACACATACAAAGATAAATAAACACTCCTTCAAGCCTATGAGCATTTCAGTGCATGCTTTTCACCCTTCTCTTTTCATAACTAGGGTTATACAGGAGGCAGCATTACTTCTGAGCTTAGTTGGAGCTTTTAGATCATGGGTGTGTTTGTCATTTGGGGCCCTCCAGAGCCATTTGTAGGGGCAGGAGGGGACACAGCACAGGAAGGGGGAGCAGCAGACACAAACAGCAGCAGGGAGGGGGGCCCGACACCCCCTCCCACACCACGGGCTACCATCAGCGCTCCCTCCTCCTGCAACGACAGCGGGGGGGGCATCCAAAGTTTTGCAGGGGGGCCCAGTGATTTCTAGTTATGCCCCTGATCACCTGATCTGCATACTTGTGAATCAGCTACTGAAAGTATTAGGCCCGGTTCACATTAGCGGTCGCCGTCCGGAATCGCCGTGCCGGAGCCGGACCGCATGCGGAACGGACGCACGGCATAGCAATGAAAGTCTATGCGTCCGTTCACATGCGTCCGTTTCGTCCGGACCAGAGCCGGACCGGATCCGGACTCCGGCATAAGATCCAACATGCGCTATTTTTTTGGTCCGGCTCCTCCAGCAGCCGTATCCGGAGCGGAGCCGGACTGCACCATCCGGCCAATACAAACCAATGAGAACCGGAGAGCGCACAACACACTGGTTAAAAATCCGGATGTTCTACCCCACTTCCTATGCGTATTGAAGCGGCGATTTTGGATGGGGACCACATGGGCCCAGCGTTCACAGAGTGGAGCAGCAGGGATTTCATGCTGGAGCTCTTTGGCAGCAACATGTCTGATGATATGTCTGATAACGAGGAGGTGAGGCCTTCTCCCCACATAGTAGTAGGTGAACAACAGGAAGGAGAGAATTCCCAGGTACGAGTAAAAAATGACTGGATCCATGGTCCCAACTGCAGTCTCTGTATCCACGGATGGTCTCCACACGTCCACCTGTCTCCAACAATGACCCCAGAGCTTCTGCTGACCTCCCAGACCCCAGGTATTTACAGGTTGTTATCTCTTTAAGAAACCGGATCCGGACCGCAACCGTGTTCATACCGCACGGAGAACGGATGCAAACGGACCGGATCCGGACCTGATCCGGATAGGAACCGTACGGATCAGGTCCGGTCCGGATACGGTGCGGTCCGGACAACCGTTCCGGTTTTTACAAAACCGCAAGTGTGAACGGGGCCTTACAGACAGAAGATCTGAGCAACAACAACTAGCTTTTAAAAAAAAACTAACAAAAAAAAAAAAGTGAAGTAAAGAGGCCAGGCCTCCTTCTTCCCCTTTCTACAGCTTTTCTTTAAAGGGAAGCTGAAGTCAAAGGAATATGGAGGCTAACATATTTAATTTTACACAATACGAGTTGCCTGGCAGTCCTCTGATTCTGAATACTTTCAGCCATAGACCCTGAACAAGCATGCAGCATATCAGGTGATTGACAAAAATGTGACAAGATTAGCCGCATGCTTGTTTCAGGTGCGGGATTCAGACACTACTGGTGCCAAAGAGACCAGCAGGATAGCCAGGCAACTGGTATTGCTGAAAAGGGAATAAATATGGCAGCCCCCACAAACGCCTCTAATTCTAATACTTTTAGCCATATACCCTGAATAAGCATGCAGCACATCAGGTGTTTGACATTATTATTATTATTATTGATTTATAAAGTGCCAATGGAAATGGAGCGGAATCGGAGTGGCAATGGATCCGCAATGGATCCGATTGACCGGTGATCAGATCCTTTCTCACGGGTCCATTTGCCACTCCAACGCAAGTGTGAACCGGGCCTTACACTGATGTGTATTAATTCCCGGTGGCATAGCTAAGGATCTATGGGCTCCAGTGCGAGTTTTACATGGGCCACCCCCCAAGCACTCTATACATAACAACTGTTACGGACGGTGCACCAAAACCTGCCAAAGACAACTACAGTGTCAGAGGTGCAAGAAGGGGATGAGGGCAGCTTGAAGTATTTATAGAAGTGATAATTACCAGCAAAGGGCAATAAAGAAAAGTTGAGGGAGGGCCTCAGTGCGGTTGAGACTTCTGCAACCCCTATTGCTACGCCACTGTTAATTCCCTAAAGAAAAATGTTTCACTACTAACCAAGTGGCATCATTAGCTGATTTGAACTGATGAAGTTACTTGAAATGGTGAAATGTTTCTAAAGATAAGGCATCTAGTTAAAAATGGTCTTATTCTCCTTGTAGTATTGTTTTGTTGTTTTTTTAATAATCTTTTATTCTCTTTGTTTCTCACATCTACTTTGAAACCTTGTATAATGCTATAATTTTTTTTTCAAAATGATTAAATAAGATGAACTTTCAAGTTATATGTATTTATTCTAATGCCTTGTGCAGAGAATTCTTAAACCACTTTCGCCACCAGGGCCGGGTCGAGGCGAGAGAGGCTCCAGCCTCAGGGCGTACAACTCACTCGGCTATCATTCCCCTATTGTGTTTGAAGCAGAAAGAAATAAGAAAAGGGGATCCATGGCAGTGACTGCAAGCCAGATAAATAGAGATTAAGGCATTGAGGGGCCCTGGGGTGCCTCTTAGTCTAATAGCAATCAGTTAGTGACGGCTGGGGTGGGAGGGATGGAGGGGCGCACTTTGTGGTCTCAGCCGTGGGTGCTGGAGGACCTTGTCCCGGCACTGTTCGCCACTTTTAAATAATGCTTTTTGCTACAGTGTTTTATGATTAAAAATACTAATAATATAAAATAAACCCATACAGTAAAATATTAACTTCCTCAAGCTTAGAGAAATGATCACATATGTGATAGCATAATACTTAATCAAATTCTAATCAATAAATCTGCAATATAACACAAACACACAAAAATTAAAGTTGTAGAAATATGACTCCTTTATTTGGAGATTTGAGCAAATACGTATTAACGTGCTACAGTATTACTTAATCTCTTTCCTTGTGCACAAATATCAATTCCTTGTTTATTTCATTGCTTCAAGATGTCTGTCATTACAGTCTATGACAAAGAAATCGCAAGAAACTGATGACCATGTCAACGTAATTTATAAAAGATGTAATGTAATAAATAAAATAAAAAATACAAAACAAAATCCATATGCAAATTCCATTGAAGACATCACAGATATTATGTAATATTAACAGCAGTATATAAAAAAAAATTAGTGCATGATATATAATATCAATATATTTTTTGACTGTCCTACAGTGATCAAAGTAAACACCTGATATTGGCAAGTGCTAAATGTTTCCTTACAGCTAAAATTCCTAAACATATTTTATACTATAGTTTTCTTCAAACTGAAAAACACCCCTATTTCAAACTGAGATTTTTTTTTACAACTGAAAAAACAAAAATGCTCAAAGTTAAACTTTTATCTCGGGTTCTAAGTCCAATGGGGTTTTCCTTGCTATAAAAGAAGGTGATTACTTCACTGTAAAGTCAACAGACTCTCCGTTGCTAAGCATCCTCGCTAAATGTTTATGAACCAAGGTGACTCTTGATCTGGCTTGTATGGTCATTCTATACACATTGCATTGTCGCTGAGCTTCTACAGCAGGTTACTGGGTTCATATACGCACGCCTTTCTTTCCTCCTGGCGTAGATATCCTACAGTAAGTCCTGGATTGTGAGTCATGCTCTGACGACTGATGTAGGGCGACCATTTATGACTTCTCATTTCTCCCATTCTCTTCCTTGCTGAGCTTGTACTCCGTTATGCTGCCTGAATATCATTTTTTTAAATTTCAATTCATATTTTGTGTTTTTGATGTCAGCATCAGAGCTCATCAGGTTCCCGGAGACAGGATCTTGGTCACAATATTCAGGACCTTCTGCTGAATGTTGTATTTATCACCGATTATACGAAGCTGCTTGGCGACTTCGGCCACAATTTCTTTTTCTGAAAAAAAAAAAAAAAGAAAAGAAAAAAATATTAGTAAAATAAAGTCAGATCTGAAAATCATAATGGGGCATTATTACAGTAATCATTGTGGCTAAATCAATTACAAGTTCAATAAAATGTAACACAAACAAATTTGTTTAAAGCACCCATCTGTAACACATATCAATGAAGGATTAAACCATTTAAAGCGGATCCGAGATGAAAAACTAACTATAACAAATAACTTGTCTATATATCTTTTCTAAAGTTTAGATAGTTTACACAGCAAATCTAGCTGGAAACAGCTTTAATAGAATATGATTATTTATTCCTGTGATACAATGACAGCAGCCATGTTATTTGTAAACATTACATAGAGGCAGGCTTATCTCTATCTTGAGCCATCAGCCTCATCCCCTCTCCTCCTCCCCCTCCTCCCCTCTGCCTCTGAAATCTCTGGCTAGTAATACCTCCCCCTCCTCCTGCCCAGACTGAGCTCCCATGAGCCCTTGCTACTGCCAAGGCTCTCTGAAAACTTGTGGGCGTGGCTTTTTTAATTTTTCGGGAATTAGAGTATTAAAACAAAAACAAAAAAAGTATTTGGCTTGAGGAATGCCCTATAAACAATAGGAAAGGAACACAATTATGCAATGAGTAAAAGTTCACCTCGGATCCACTTTAAGTAAAAATATCATAGTATTAAAAATAATACATTGGGATACATTTCCATGTTTCTTAGGACCTTCTTAAAAAGGGATATTATTTGGCCATAATGTGATCCAAATACCATAAAAAACAGTTGTCAACAAACATATTCCACAGTGATAAAGCCTTTATCACTGTTTTATTTTTTTTTTACTGTATTTTTTGCTTGAAAAGGTAAAAAGACAGATCCTTTGTCCTTTTCTTTTACATGCTATACAGGAACAATTGTGCCTATAATTTAATTAGATGCGTGTAAATCTCTTATTGTCTTTGTATTGAATCAAGATGGCTGTGCTTAGCCAAGATGGCTGCCTGTGCTTAACCAAGACGATAATATTAGAATTAATAATAGAAAATATTTTTTGGATTCTTCCACACTGGGAGATGACTCAACTACTGGATAACGCAGCCGCCCAATTCACCCAGAATGCTGACATGTATCACTGACCTACTTCTTAATAATCCTAATTGTCGGCCTAGTTTCAGGTCTGATGTGTCTATACATGAATCTGACCTAATTTGCTAAAATAGCCGCGACACTGCTAGAGTTATATAAACGTGTGTTTGCATTTTCCAAATTGGAGGTGACTCACTGATTTAAATAGAGGTCACATACTTTTTATTTACACTTTTTGTTAAACTTGATCAGAAATTTTTATTTTATTTAGGATTTTTTAATTTTTGATAGTACACACATATACGTCCGATTTATTTCAACTGATGGATAGTAATTTAAAAATACAATAAATATTACAATTCTTTATGGTATATTTTGATTTAATGACATTATTTAGGTCTCATAAAATGTATTTAAGCAAACGAAATGTTCTAACCTGACCTTTCAAAATAAAGAAATGACGAAGGGTTATTAAGAAATGGCCATCCGTGATTTTTTTTCCCTGCTTAATAGATATAGTTGTAATATATAGGACTCAGTCAATGTAATTATCAAGTTGTGTGATCCCCCTAAAACTCAATTCTAGGATTTTCTTTTTAATTACAAAATTTGATGTACGGTATGTCCATGGGAATAAGTCCAGGCGGGGGTCGATTCACAAAATTTATCATATGAACTATGTCTCATTATCTGTCTTAACTCAGGATTTATCTAACCTCCTGCGCGTTACGCTGCACAGGAGGTTTTGTTACTTTTTGCCCGATTTTTAAATAAATGTGCTAAATGGCTATAAACCTTCTAGCTAGCACCAGGCTAGCTAGAAGAAGTGTCCGGCACCCTCCGATCACCGCCGCTCCCACGCTCATACATTACCCAGCCTGATCCAGCGATCGGCGCAGCCTCCCGACACAGCTCCGGTCTTCACTATGGGGAGGATCGCACATGACGTCATGAGCAAACCCGATTCTCCCCATAGAGAGACCGGAGCTGTGCAGGGAGGCTGCGCGATCGCTGGATCCGGGGGGGGATAATGTATAAACGGGGGATCGTGTGGGATCGGCGGGGATCCGGGGGGGGGTAATGTATAAACGGGGGGATCCGGGGATCTTACTAGCTAGCCTAGTGCTAGCTAGACAATTTACAGCCATTTGCCACATTTATTTATGGGGGACTACTGGGACCACAGAGCGGTATGTTCAACACAGTGTCGGGCATACTGCTAAGGAGGTTAACTGTCTCCCCCCCCTCCAATTAATTCTCTCTCCTTGGCCTGATCAGTTCACTTTTTCTCCTAAGTTTTCTCCTAGGTGTTATTTCACATCTAATCAATAACATGACTTTTAAGCAACCAGCCAGCAAGAAAATACTCAGAATAATTTTGACAGTACATTTTCATATACTTTTTGGTACTTTTCCAATTGCAAAGTGCTAAAAGTATTTTTTAAAACAGAAGATGAAAAATTATCTCCTAAGGCTCGTTACACACCAAAAGCGTGCAGGAGAACGGCTCCTGCACGCGTTGCGGCGTGTCGTCGGGAAACTCCGGTGCGACGCTGAGTAGCGGCGGTGGTAGCTAATTACCCCGAAGGGGAAGCGCCGATTCCCGACGATAAAATGTGCCGGGACGCGTCATACCGCAACGTATCGAAACGCAGCGTCGGGTGTGAAAGGTAAAAGGAAAGTCTATGGATAGTATAAAGTATAGACTTTGCGTTAAAACGGCAGAAGTGGGCTCTGGTGTGAAAGAGCCCTAAGAGAAAACTCCTACGTTTTCTTCTAAGAGATATTTTTCATCTTCTAATAGCATTTTAGCCGTTTTTGCAATGAAAAAAGTACAAAATACAGGTGAAAATGTACTCTCAAAATTATTCTGAGTATTTTTGTCTTTACTGGTGGCTTAAAAAGCATTTTATTTGCAAGTTGTGTAAATATCATTGCATATGGGCCACAGTGAATTGCTTGTGGGACCTTATCTGTTTATCTAATAAATAGTCCCTCTTTAAAACTCAGGTGAGCTTTTTGTCTTTATGCCGTTTTGCTTCGCCTTTTCGTTATATTTCAAGTGAAAACAAACAAGGGAAACTCCAAGTCATTTGAATGGCAAAACCTGGGCCTGTTTTTAAGCACTGGTGGTTGCTAAACATTGTTTATCATGTTTTGTTGTCCTTATATGATCTCATTTACAAAGCAGTTCCTTATGTGCGTTATGTTGTTTTGCTGCTGTTAAGTGACATCAGTGTTTTGATATGGTTGGATAGAATCATTTATAGTCCTCTCAGTAAAAATGAGAAGTCAGCTGTTAGATGTGGCCTTGTTTAATTGTAATAAGTGAAAATAGCTGTTGTCTCACCACCGGAATTTTGGCACATTTTTACACAGATGAGCCTTATTTTAAGACATATTTTGAAAATGTTATTTGAAAAAATAATGAAATCTACTGAAGTCAGTGAAGCAGGCGTTAACATATTTTTTTTTTTTTTTCATAAGGAAACAAGTTTTTGAAATTAAAAAAATTCTACTTTGATCTACATTTCATACTACAGAAAACACTACTGGACAAAGTCCTAACTCAATAAGACACTAGAGAGGCAGTAAAGTAAGGCAAATACAACAACCTTATACTAAACAAACATGCTACTGTTTGTGATGCAGAAGTTCTACTTCAAAAGCAAGTCTCAAGTTACCAACTCAGTGCTGACCTCAGCAACAGCTCCTAAGCTTGCCTCCTATTGGCTGGAGTTGTTGAGACGTTTTTGTTAGTCTCACACTGGAGGTATTATATGTAAATACGTCCGTTTGTGCTGGTAAGAATGGCAGGTTTTGTAAAGGTTGTTCCTGGAAATGTCCCTTGTTTCCAGGACTGTTTAGTCTCTTTCTACTTGTGCTAACAGAAACAGCTTTAAGATTAGGTTTCGGAAGTCAGAAATCTGGTTCTCAACACAATTTTTAAAATAAAAAGTATCACCGGATGGAGAGCATTTAACTTTTTTTGATGCTACAAGTGTACAACAAAGTTAAAATCATCACACGTACATACAAGCGCACTAGAAAATATCATATATTTCGTGCTTTGCATTTAGTTCTGATCACATGTTGATAACAAACTGGACTTTGAAAAAGAACCTTAAACATATATAAGGCACCACACAAACTAACTAAATAATAACAAACAAAAAAAAAACCCTACAACTATAGCATTAATAAATAGTATCTGGCAGTAGAAATGAGACCTCTAAAGGTGCCCTTTAAAGCCTCATCTACACTGTAAAATTTTCCATCAGATCGGATCTATTAGATAATTTCCAACCGGTTCAATCGGATTGCGTTAGATTTTACAATAGATTTTCGGTACTTATCAAAGCAAAATCTATAGCAAAATTGATCTGAAACAACTTGGACATCAACACACGATGCAATTTTTTATTAGAGCTATCTAATAGATCCGTCTATCTGATGGAGAATTGTACCGTGTAGATGAGGCTTGACGATACAATTTCCCAAACGATCGACCATCCGGACATGATCTTTGCATACGATTGTAAACGGGCCCACCATCGGAGGGGAGAATGATAAGCAATCCGATCCAACAAAAAGAAGCGTTCAGAATTTTGGGTTGACTAAAATGATCGATAGAGTGTCACCCAGTCCATACGGTTGACTGTTCAGGAGATAGTACTGTTAATTCGTACTTTAAGGCACCAGCTCTATTGCTGGAAAATAATATCCAACTACAGTTCCTTGAGCAAAATGGACTCAAGAAAAACTGAAAGCAAAAACTGGAGCAATTGCCCTGATCACCTCTTAACAGAACCCCCGATTCCCTCACCAGCACCAGCCCTATTAGCTGTCCTTCGCAACTCGCTCCTTTTTAGCTTCAGATTTATTTGCACCTGTCTCAACAAAATCAGTCAGTGAGCAATAGGTAAGAGACCATATTACCTGCAGGCTGCAGCTTTTTCCAGGATGCCCGTCCAGGCTTCATGTTGGGTTTCTTCTGAGACCCGGCAATGTTGGCGGAGAAGTAAAGACAGCAGAGGAGAGGCAGTAATAAGCCACTGGTGACAAGAGCTGCTGGAAGCACAACCTCTCCCCTTTGCATTCAAGAATATTCTGAGCAGCCTCTGGTGGAGGAGTGTAATATGTAACCCTCCTCCCCCTCCCCCTCTGTTGGGTATTTCCCAGTCTCCCAGAAGCCTAATAGAAGAGTGTATGAGGAAGTAGGCGTGAACCATCAGCTCATCTGCTGGGTGGTGACATATTTAGGCCTACTGTAACACCTTCCAGCGTGGAACCTAGCAACAGGAAGTGCCTGCTGTATGCTGCATTCCTCTTTCACTTGCTATTGTCTGTGTGATTAACAATGCCACTCACTGTACTATGTTGTCATTTATCTCTCTTTTCGTGGTCGTTCGTGGGTATCTTTAGCTGTGGCAATTATTTTGTCACTTTGGCATTTTTCTATATTAATAGATTAATTTTCTACAGTTGAAGCAATCCTGTGGACGGATTCAGAATGCCGATGATGTCAGAAATTTGTAGCCCTTCTGTTTTATTTTTGTTTGTTTATGCTTGTTTTTTTTAAGTGAGCCTTCATGAACTTATGTACAAAATAAAACTATCTCAATAAATTCCTTATGTAATAAACTTATCAAGACTTATTATTATTATTAATGATTTATATTGGGCATTGGGCAGCACGGTGGCGTAGTGGTTAGCTCTCTCGCCTTGCAGCGCTGGGTCCCTGGTTCGAATCCCAGCCAGGGCACTATCTGCAAAGAGTTTGTATGTTCTCTCCGTGTCTGCGTGGGTTTCCTCCGGGCACTCTGGTTTCCTCCCACATTCCAAAAACATACAGATAAGTTAATTGGCTCCCCCTAAAAAAAAAAAAAATTGGCCCTAGACTACAGTACTTACACTACATAATATAAAACATATGGCAATGGTAGGGATTAGATTGTGAGCTCCTTTGAGGGACAGTTAGTGACAAGACAATATATATATATATATATATATACACACTGCACAGCGCTGCGTAATATGTCGGCGCTATATAAATACTAAAATAATAATAATAATAATATTGCACCAGGATTTATATTTTATCTTTTTTTTAGTCAAGGGGCCCACTTGAGCAAATCCACACATTTTGCGCACTCATGAATTTTCACGCACAGTCGCAAATTTCTGCGTGAAAATTTGCAACTGCGCGCAGAAACGCGTGCAAAACGCTATCGCGGCCGTGCTATAAGCTATCACGGTTTAGTGAATCAAGCCCAATGTCTTCACACTCCAGCTCCAGACCATTTTTTTACATTTTGTGGTTTCAGATTAAAAAAGCTCTTGATTAAAATACATAAATTAAAACAGACACACACACACCAGCACACACAGATGCACACACGCAAATGAAGACGCACACACAGACACACACACACGCACACACACAGATGCACACACATGCACACACACACAGATGCACACACAGACGCACACACAGACAGACACACAGGCAGACACAGACGCACACACATGTACACACACACACACACACACACATATACACACACACACACATGCACACACAGACCCACACAGACACACACACACACATGCACACACAGACACACACACACACATGCACACACAGACGCGCACACACAGACGCAAACACATGCACACACAGACGCACACAGACGAACACACACACATGCAAACACAGATGCATACACATGTACACATAGACGCACACACAGATGCACACACAGACACACACACATACGCGCACACATGTACACACCTGCACGTACAGACGCACACACACATGCACACATAGACGCACACACACATGAACACACAGACGCACACACAGACGCAAACACAGATGTGCATACACATGCACATACAGACACACACACACCGATGCAAACACAGACGCACATACACATGCACACACAGACGCACATACACATGCACACACAGACGCACACACATGCACACACACAGGCGCATACACAGACGCACACACATATGCACACACAGACGCACACACATGCACATACAGACGCACAAACAGACGCACACACACAGACGCACACACAGACACAGACGCACATACACGCAGACACACACAAACAGACACAGACGCACACACACATGCACACACAGACGCACACACACAGACACACACACACACTCACGCAGAGTGCAAGCCACATACAGGCATCGAGCTTATTATATAAGTATTATATAAATTATATTATACACTGCTTGTGATCATTTCTGCTGACAGTCTATAGCCTTGCAGTAACAATTCATATATGCTGGACTCGGCTGAGAAGCTTGTGCTGTCTCAAGCTATGTACACACATACAATAATTGTCACATGTCTGTGATTGGAAAACAATCCCCCCGAAGACAATTCGGGGAATGATGTTGTAGATACTCATTCCTAGCCTTGAGGCTAGCAGTGTGTTCTGTTGCTATCGAGGGGGCGGAGGGACAAAGATCAGTGCACACGAAGCAGCTTCTATCGGTTGGGGGTGTTTGAAAATAACATTGCAATTAATCATGCTTGAGTTTCAGGGGTCATTAAAGTGGACCTGAACCCTGTTATAATTTAAGTAGGCCTCAGTTCTTTGGACTGAGTTAGTCAAAAAGGCTTGATGAGCAGACCTGCCCTTTAAGGGGATTTTCTCTGAAGAGAGAAAATCTGCAGTTCGGTCAGCAGAACTAGAACATACCAAGAAGCTGTTCTGAACAAGGCCGCAGGTCTCCCTGACCTGGGCCTGGAACAATAAACATCAGTCATGTTTTGTAAATATTCACATTCCTGCATGTATGTCAAATGTCTCATTGATTATTAATCGAGTAGGCGGGTATGATGACGCCACGAGTGGGTCCACCAATAGACTGATATAGGGGGTGGCGAAGATGATGTCAGATTTAACTCTTTCCTAGTCGGTATTAAATCTGGAGCGAGCGATGGAGAGAGCACTTCTGCTTCTTCCTTCCGCACTAGCTCGCAATACTGACTGGAACCCAATTATTTCTCTAAGCATGTTCTTCCTTTATGTAAGCTGATATAATGTATGCTATGTACATAGGTAGTTTAGTGTAACGTAGGTAGGAAGAAGGTACCTGATAGACTTCGGTAGGGAGTCTAATCAAGAGCTTGTAATGCAACATGAAGATCGGCATAGCTAGGATATGATGACTGTATCTATCTGTCTTTCTGTGACTTGAATAAATAACGGAAACATTGGAGAAGCCTGAGAAAGTCTATTTCCTGTTGGCTGTGTGGAGAGTCAAGTGATCTCACAGTCTGTGAGACGATGGTGTCGAAGCAAGGTGATAAGAACAGTTTATAACAGTGGTGCCTGAAATCCTTCCCTGCCTAGCAATACAGGCAGACGGGGCCGGGGCCGAAGGAAAAAGGTTTCAAGATATTCCACAGCAAAACAAGCGGAATAGACGGACGCAGACGGTAAAGCTTATCAAGCTGATACTGATAAGTGGGAGTGTGCGGGAGCCAAGCACACAGCTGCAATTCGAGAGAACCAGCGGCGACACTCGTGGATGTTAAACTTAGACTGAAAGTGCACATCAGTCCTAGCCTAAACCGGATCGCAGGTGTCTGGAAGCTCCGAGGCCGGCTGGCAGCTGCCGCTGGAGATTGATCCGCTGAGCCAGTGTGGGTACACAGAGCTGACGCTCAGTAGTTCCAGAGATCCACTCAGTGTCGTGGAAAGTTGCCAAAAGCTGGTCGAATTCGCAGGCTTACAAAGTCTTCTGCTCAGGCAAGTATGTTTTACGTTGTTGTGTTGCATTATCTTTATTGTATGAGAGGAGGATAATGTGTTAATGTGTATATTCTGTGTTAATTGCAGCATGGTGGCTGCGGGCTTCTCTTCTCTCTCGCGCGTGGTGGGAGGGTGGGCTGCTTTCAGAGTTTAGGTGCTTGTTTTTTTTTTCTTCGGATTCAAGCATGTATATTTACGTAGTGGTTATCTCTGCATTTGTTTCAGGCATGTTTTTGCTGGAAAGAAGTCGAGTGGGTTTTTTTTTCTCTTCTCTTCTCTCCCCGTCTCTACAGAGGCTGGGAAAAAGGGGGGGGGGTCCCCCGCAGCAGGAGATAAGCCAGCGGTGCTTCTGTTAGTAGTGGATGGGAGGGAGAGGTGATAGAGAGGAGTGTAGTGAGAGGTGCAAGCTTATCTATTTCCATTTAGAGCTGCTAACATGCTTGTAAATATCTGCATCTGTTATGTTGTTCAGCCAGCTCGTCTGTTGTTCTGTTGTTCTGATGTTTTGTGAGGAGGGAGAGGGTTCCACGTTCCTGGGTGATGCTAGGATGTAAAATATTTAGCATTGCAGCTGTGACGCGGTTGGTCTCAAGTTTGGCAAGCATCCCAGAGAGTATAGGTGTAATGATCGCTGCTGCAGCAGCTATTGCTGGAAGTAGTGCTGCAGCTCAGGCAGTTCTGATCTATTTCCATGCAAGTTGCATAGCTTTGTCTGTCTTTCCCTGCTGTCAGCTTGTGACTGATTATCATTCACCTGTGTGGGAATCTGCATGTCTGCTCCCATTGGATGACCTCAGTATAAAGATCTGCTTCCTGCAGGGTTTCCTTGGGTTTTCATAGCTTCAGCTTAAGCCTGCCTTGCTGTCGCTTTAGCCCCCGATCGTGTTTATTGTTATAAAGATACTTTGCTGGTCTTTGCATCATATATTGGTTCATTGCCAATATATATGCATACCAGCACGTTTATTATTTTCCTTGTATTTGTGTTACGTTAATACATCAGTGTCGCTGATGTATACGTACACGAACTGTTTATATCCTGTGTGCAGTTAGTCAGCTTTCCAGCACGTTTTGGTAGGTTGCGCGTACCGTGACCACCCGTGCTGAGGTAGTTACCCTGCTCCTGGTTCTGTTTGTGGATTGCGTTCATCTCTGCGAAGAGATAACGAATCCTTCTGAATCCTGTTCTGTTACTGTTTGTGGATTGCGTTCATCTCTGCGAAGAGATAACGAATCCTGTTCTGTTACCGTTTGTGGATTGCGTTCATCTCTGCGAAGAGATAACGAATCCTTCTGAATCCTGTTCTGTTACTGTTTGTGGATTGCGTTCATCTCTGCGAAGAGATAACGAATCCTTCTGAATCCTGTTCTGTTACCGTTTGTGGATTGCGTTCATCTCTGCGAAGAGATAGCGAATCCTTCTGAGTCCTGTTCCCTGTGTTACTCCATTCCTAGTCAGCGTTCCTGCTTATGTCATATATCGGTTCATTGCCGATATATACATATGTTAGTCAGACGTTACAAATAGTTTCATTGATAGCTGTAATTGTAATACGCTAGGAAAACATACTTATTGTATATTTATCTGTGTTACGTTCATCTATCTCAATCCTGCTATTTTCTGACTATCCTGTCCTGTCTTTGTGAGGCACGCCATCGCCGCATCGCATTGGCTGCCTCATTCCAGTCTGTCTGGTTTTGGACGCTTGCTGTCGCTAAGTAGCCGCTAGCTAGCAAGCGTTCATTCTGACTACCTGTCCTGATCTCCTCAGTTCTGGTTTATGCGCTCAGCGCTACTTTGCGCTGAGACGTTATAACGAAAGCATTGTTTGTGGCTGTCAGATCTGCACTGGCTCTGTGCGCCACAATCTCCTATTGGAGTCAGTCCTCCCCTCCACTATACTAGGGATAGCCTGTTTTCTGGTGCTAGTGTGTGTACCTCCTCCACGCCAGCTCATGCGTTGCATGCTGACTGTGGAGAATACACCACCAAGCCTTACATTATGAAAACCCCATTACCAATCCCCATTGTGGGGGGGATTCCCAGAAAGTATGACACTGTTAATTATGGTTCCTGTTCCTTTAAAAAATTTGAAGAACTTAGCTCTGAAACAGAAAATGAGTTTTTCTCTGAATGTGCCAGGTTCCTGACCAATCCTGATCTCCAAGCGACTCCTGTTTCAACCTGGGCACTCCAACTAAGTTATATTTTGTTTAAAGGGGAATTATTCCAGTGGGCATTTGATGTTCTCAATCATTCCGATTTGAAAGATAGACAGCTGGAATTTCTAGCGTTTGTGATCCATAACTGGTTGCGCATAGATCCATTGCCTTTTCCTCTTAATGAACTCCTAGCAGCAGGCCAATCAGCTGCTCCTTCAATTGCTTGCAAGAATGAGCAGCAAGCAGAAAGTGTTACTGATAATTTTCCTGCAGCTTTGAATAAATCACCAAAAACCGCAAGGTCAAAGGCAAAACGCAAACGTTCTAAGAAACGTGTCCAATCTGCAGAATCATTATCCTTAGCGACTGAGACCTATAATGAGATTCTGCCATTAACAGATAATGAAATGCAATTGTCTTTCAGGGGAGTTAAATGGACTTATGAAACTACTAATGAACTTTCCTCCCTGGCTAGGGAAAATAAAGATTTTTGTTTAAAAGAATTATCTGAGTATGATTATGATGAGATATTACAGAGTATTGAACAAATCAACTTATTTGTGAACCAAGGGAAGTTTGCATACACTACAGTTCAACACTTGCTACAGGTATTGGAAATTCTTAAGAATAAGGAATCTGCCAATCACCTGCTAATTAACCCTATACATGTGCCTGCCACAATCATATCTGCAGACTGTGATCAGCCTAAATGTTTCGCTGTTAAGTATGCATGGGATCCTCCATTCGAGAGGGGAGAGATGGAAGCCCTGGTCTGTGAATGGAAGAATGATTCAAGTTCATTTTGTCAATTTTACAGTGCAAAAAGTGAAATGGTATTGAACGCATGCATTAAGT
This sequence comes from Hyperolius riggenbachi, assembly GCF_040937935.1. NCBI lineage: Eukaryota > Metazoa > Chordata > Amphibia > Anura > Hyperoliidae > Hyperolius > Hyperolius riggenbachi. The sequence goes on from NC_090646.1 coordinate 634,899,257, forward strand.
CAGCCTATAACCTAATAGAGGCTGGTGTGTGTAGGTATGACCGTGTGGCTCCCTTGATTGATGTGTGGGAACTGATTTTGGATGATTTTTATGTGACTCCGAATTCGCAAATTTGGCGTTCTGACCCGCCTGCTTCAGCACCTTTGGCTGATTCAGCAGGTGATTCGGAGCTCTTTTTGTGTGAAATTGAAGTTCCTGCAATTCCACCCTGTACCAGGGATAACTCAGTGTTACTTCCCAGTAAAACAGAAGCCACTGATACATTCTTAACCTTGCCCTGCGCAAATTTCTCAGCAGAGAATCCAGAGGTCCTGCTGACTTCCGAGTCCAGTCTAGCCAGTACTCATGACTCTTTGTTTAGTGAAACAGACACCAGAAAAATCTTGCCTGTCTCTGCAAACACTTCTGCAGAAATTACCTGTGTTAATAAAGTTCAACTCCTGTCTGATCCAGCAGATGCCAGTAGGTGCACTGCATCAGTTTCCGAGTCCCAGCAATCCTGTCTAGTAAACTCAGAACCCCAGCATCTGAATTTTCCAATTTTACAAATGAATGGTGATTCAGATGCGCAAACATTGTGTCTTGATCTTCCTGTTTCTACACCTCGCTCTAGTTTCGTGAATAGCTCAGAGCATCTGCTATGTGAACCTGAAATCGCAGAATTATTACCTTGTTCAGAAAATTTTCCAATAAATTTGCCCTGTACCATGAATTGTGCAGTAGATCTCTCCAATGAAACTCAGGTCACAGAATCATTATGCTGTCCAGCAGGTGCTTCCATGGTTTTGCCCTGCAATATGGACTGTTCAGTGATCCTGTCCAGTGAAGCTGTGGTCGCAGAGTCTTATGCTTCACCCAGTACTTTGGATACTTTAAACCCTCTAGCAGAGGAGGCTGAAGCACTGCTTACCTCAGTTGGTGTTGCAGTAATATTCACTTGTCTAGCAGCTGTTTTGGAATTAAAGTCTGCTCTAATAAAACTTGATGAATTTCTGCCCAGCAAAGCAGAAGCCATTGAAATATTGTCCTCGTCAGCAAGTGTGTCAGATACCTTGCCCTGTACACAGTCTGATTTAACCAATGTTGAGTCCCTCTCCAGTGTTGTAACAGCCGAGGAACTCCAGCCCTGTCCTCTGAATGTTTCAGAAGTCTTGCCCTGTAACATGGATAATTCTGATTCTCTGGTCAAAATAATAGAAATCTCAGAATTTCAGTCCGGTCTGATGAGTGTTCCTGAAACCCAGCCCTGTATCCTGAAAGATTCTGGTTCTCTGGCCGCTGTGGCAGAGGTTCCAGAGTTCCCTTCCTGTCCAGGGAATTCCTCAGTTTTGCCTAGTCCAGTGGGGGCTGCTGCAATACTGACTTGTTCTGCAGCGCCTCATGAGCTCCAATCCAGTGTATTAAATGAGTCTCTGTCCAGTCCAGAGGTAGTTGTGGAGTCCCTGTCTGGCTCAGTGCATACATCAGAAGATTTGTCCTGTCTTGTTAGTGCCCCTGAATCTGATTTGTTACTGACTTTGCTGGAATCAGCAACATCTAAGTCTGATCCAGCATTCTCGTGTAAAAGTCCAGTAGTTGCGAAGTTTAGTCATGATGATTTTTTTTTGGCCAGTCCTGGTTTTGGTCCTGTCTTGGCTGACCCTGAGGCTCACAGTTCCTTGACATGCCCAGAGGTTTCTCTTGTGCCGGTGTGCCCAGATGTTCTTTGTGTGCCAGAATGCCCAAGTGTGTCTAAGGTGTTAGCGTGCTCTGATGCTTCCTTAGTGGGAACACGTTCTGATATTGCCAGTCTGCCTGCATGCCCAGAGATGGTTCTGGTCCCTGAAAGCCCTGATATTGATGTTTGTCCTTGTGGCCCTGACTCGGGAATTGCCCTAGGTTCCATAGGGGTTCTTGATAGTTCTCCATGTGAGCCTAAGGGGCATTCTGACCTATGGGGATCTCTTTGGAGCTTCAAGGTGTTCTGGGAGGTCTCTGAGAAAACTTGTCCTGGTGCCTTGGACTGGTTCAACAGTGGGTTTTGTGTTGGTAAAGACAGTACCGGTGGGCATTGCAAAGGCTTTGGCGTTTCTGAACTGTTCCTGGAAGGCGGTGGGTATCGCTCAGGGAGTTTCGGAGGGCTTTCTTCTGGAAATCATGGTTCTGATGGGTGTCACACTGGGGCTTGTAGTACTGATGGGCATGGTTCTGTAGGTTCTGGTTCTGATGGGTCCAGTCTTGTGGGGACTGATTCTGGAATTCGGTCTTGCCGGGCTGTCCCGGTCATCATGAATTATCAGTCAGACTGTTTTGTTGGAAATTTCAGTTTTGAAAAGCGTCTGGAATCCACTTTTAAAGGCGGGGGTACTGTAATGATCGCTGCTGCAGCAGCTATTGCTGGAAGTAGTGCTGCAGCTCAGGCAGTTCTGATCTATTTCCATGCAAGTTGCATAGCTTTGTCTGTCTTTCCCTGCTGTCAGCTTGTGACTGATTATCATTCACCTGTGTGGGAATCTGCATGTCTGCTCCCATTGGATGACCTCAGTATAAAGATCTGCTTCCTGCAGGGTTTCCTTGGGTTTTCATAGCTTCAGCTTAAGCCTGCCTTGCTGTCGCTTTAGCCCCCGATCGTGTTTATTGTTATAAAGATACTTTGCTGGTCTTTGCATCATATATTGGTTCATTGCCAATATATATGCATACCAGCACGTTTATTATTTTCCTTGTATTTGTGTTACGTTAATACATCAGTGTCGCTGATGTATACGTACACGAACTGTTTATATCCTGTGTGCAGTTAGTCAGCTTTCCAGCACGTTTTGGTAGGTTGCGCGTACCGTGACCACCCGTGCTGAGGTAGTTACCCTGCTCCTGGTTCTGTTTGTGGATTGCGTTCATCTCTGCGAAGAGATAACGAATCCTTCTGAATCCTGTTCTGTTACTGTTTGTGGATTGCGTTCATCTCTGCGAAGAGATAACGAATCCTGTTCTGTTACCGTTTGTGGATTGCGTTCATCTCTGCGAAGAGATAACGAATCCTTCTGAATCCTGTTCTGTTACTGTTTGTGGATTGCGTTCATCTCTGCGAAGAGATAACGAATCCTTCTGAATCCTGTTCTGTTACCGTTTGTGGATTGCGTTCATCTCTGCGAAGAGATAGCGAATCCTTCTGAGTCCTGTTCCCTGTGTTACTCCATTCCTAGTCAGCGTTCCTGCTTATGTCATATATCGGTTCATTGCCGATATATACATATGTTAGTCAGACGTTACAAATAGTTTCATTGATAGCTGTAATTGTAATACGCTAGGAAAACATACTTATTGTATATTTATCTGTGTTACGTTCATCTATCTCAATCCTGCTATTTTCTGACTATCCTGTCCTGTCTTTGTGAGGCACGCCATCGCCGCATCGCATTGGCTGCCTCATTCCAGTCTGTCTGGTTTTGGACGCTTGCTGTCGCTAAGTAGCCGCTAGCTAGCAAGCGTTCATTCTGACTACCTGTCCTGATCTCCTCAGTTCTGGTTTATGCGCTCAGCGCTACTTTGCGCTGAGACGTTATAACGAAAGCATTGTTTGTGGCTGTCAGATCTGCACTGGCTCTGTGCGCCACAATCTCCTATTGGAGTCAGTCCTCCCCTCCACTATACTAGGGATAGCCTGTTTTCTGGTGCTAGTGTGTGTACCTCCTCCACGCCAGCTCATGCGTTGCATGCTGACTGTGGAGAATACACCACCAAGCCTTACAATAGGTAGCGGAAACTCTCGGTAAAATGTATAGATGCTGTGTGTAACTATGCATAACAAATGTATGTTTTGTGTGAGTTTTGTTTTCTCTCCTGAGGTCTATAGGAACAAGAGGCTGCTATGGGAGCAGCCATCTTAGCTGGCAGTCCAGGACTCAAAATGGCGGCTGTGGAGAGAGCCCGCCCCCGAGAGTCATGGCCCCCACACGTCATGGCAGGGGGGGAGGAGGGGCTGGGGGATCCACGTCACGTCAGGCTGTGCTCGCGGCTCCGGGCAGAGCAGCTGAAAGGGAGGGGGGTAGAAATACAGCCGTTTTTTTGTGAAGTCTGGAGGTGGTGGCACGGCAAACATTGATCAGAGGGTACAACACACAGAACTTCTAGCAGAGCTGGTATCGCGATGAAGTTCTAGATAAGTAAATGCGATAATGAGTAAGAGCATTGCAGGCTCACCTGCAAAGCAGCATCAGGTGTGGCATCCGTAATCTGTGCATGCGACGGCCGCGCATGGACAGATAAGGGGGGATGTGGAGTGAGCTGCAATGGGGTGAGAGCTTCCAAAGGTGAAGCGAGCTTCCAAAGGTGAAGTCCGCGGGAGCATATTTAAAACAGGTAAGTACTGAGGATAGTACTGAGGTAGGGGGGTGAAGTTTAACTCCAATCTACCAATAAGAGTAAGCAGAGTTCATGAGAACCATAAAGCAACGAGATCAATTACGATATATATTGATCAATCTAAAGTGTAAAGAGTACAAGCCGCAGGGCGAATCCCAAATCATTAATAAGAATTGATTTGTTTGTATTTCGATTTCAGGTGTTTGGCAATATGGATTTGAGACAGATGCCGTGCTGGCAGCAAAGCTGGAGATGTCAGTCGGATACGCGAAAGGTTCCAGATGCCAATCTAAGCTTGGAGAACAGCGAGATTCCTGAGATTGGAAAGAGACTAAAACACGAGATTCCTGAGATTGGAAAGAGACTAAAACACGAGATTCCTGAGATTGGAAAGAGACTAAAACACGAGATTCCTGAAATGGGAAAGAGACTAAAAACCGAGGTTCCTGAGATCGGAAAACGTCTAAAAAAACTGTCTGAGCAAATCATAGTGCAAATTGCTAATGTTTTTCTTTCCCAAGGTGGTGCTTTTATAATGAGGAGTACCGTGCTGATGGTGATCCTAGGTTGCCATTTCGTCCTAGGAGAACGAAGAGAGGACATTCCCATGTATAATAAGGGGTTAATGAGAATGCGAGGCCCAAGCATGTTAATGTTGGGTGACAAAGGTACTGATCCTTTCACACCTCCCTCTGATTGGCACAGATGGACCAAGCAGGGATGGAGGGAAAGAGCACTTGTGCCAGGAGAAAACAAATTTCATGGCACAATGTGGGTGAAAGGTCTGAAGGGTCAAGTGTGCGGGCAGTGGGAATTTAATGGCAGTGTAAATCTGCTATTGAATGCCACACTCCCAGAATCGATGCACCGATCCAAAGGTTTGTTAAAAGGTACATTGCAGTACAATGGGTACATGCAAAAGGTGGAGTGTGTGATTCAGGGGTACCTTGTCTTGGTTATGCAGAGTGAGATGGTTCCAGATTGGAGAGGAACGAGCAGGAGGCGTCAATTCTCTTACCAGAGAGACGCAGGGGACAACATCACACTCTGGAGCTACCAACAGAGAGTGCCTCTGAAACAACTATACACACGTAAAGGCTGGAAAGCAAAGGGTGGGTGGTTTTTGAAACAAGAAGTAACAATCGAGATCAAGCCACATTTCCAGGTGACAAAGAGGGTGGGGAGAGCGGTCCCGGGGGAGGGAAAGCCCACACAGGGAACCCCATTCACACCACACGGGTCACAACAGGGGACGATATTACACAGTCCATATGCAGCAGCTTATCCTCAGGATAGTTGGGTAAGTGAAGAGGTACTCTTAATCGAAAGATTGCAGAGAGTACAGTCTTCCCGACCTCAGGTACATATTGTGCCTCAGGATGTAAGGGGGGAAGAGGTCCAATCAGGACAGCTGGGGACATATTTTGTCAGCGAGAGATTGGACAAGGGGAGGTATATTAATTTTTCTGGAGAAGGATCTTTTGCATGGCAGCTTCGAGATGTTTGGGTGAACAAATGGAAACGGTGCAACATTCCTTTAGGCACCGCTACTTCCTTAGTTCCCACCTCAACCCGTGTCTTACACCAGGACCTGAGAGGTCAACCTTTTTGGGTGCTAGACAGGGAGGTGAAACAAGTAGAGTTGTCCTCATGTGGGCAATTCTTGCAGAAGTACCTGCGTTGGCCGGGGCAAGTCAAATTTAGGGAAGAAGCCTGCAGGCTCAATAACGCAGAATGCGAGGCTACCATTCAAAAGATCCACCCTGAAGCCCAACCGATAGTTCCGGTGGCTGAAGGAAAGGTTTGGTTTTTTAACATAAGGTCTAATGATACATTCAAGGTATATTCTCATAATTGTTCCGATAAGGGGGAGTTTCCAAGGGGAACATATTGTGTGAGTGGAGATCCCATATGGATCCTGTCATCCAGGTTTGATGACGTTGTTTCTCAAATTGTTAAGAGAACTCTAAAGGTCAAAGTTTCACGGGTAGTTCCCGTCCTGAAAGAGAACCCGACATGGGAACCCTAATGGTCCAATTTCTAGCGAAAAATTGTTCAAACAATCAGAAATTCTGATCAGACGAAAAATCGTTCACTACACCATCAACGAACCAATCTTTGCTTCCTATCTACCTATCTACCTATCCTATCCTACCTATCCTATCTAACAAGAAAATCCAAATTTTGGTTTGACAAAAATCCAATCAGACGACTTATTTTTATAATCGTTTGTAATCGATTGTGCCCATCAACTGAGAATAATTAACAGCCAATTTGATCAGAATTTCTGATCGCTCGAACGATTTTTCGCTAGAAATTGGACCATTAGTGGCCACCATGAGGCAAACTTGTGAGGATGCGCCCCCTAAAACTCCCCCCCTCCCTCCTTTCCCCAGCAATTTACTCTGCACCCGAAAATTTACTCTGCTTCATTTAATGTGCTCAGTCAGCAAGGGAGCAACAACTCGAGTCATGACATACTGCAGCTCAACACAATTACACACTGATTGGCTGGGACTCTGTAACAAAACAAACTGCTCACCCTCAGCCAGTCGGCCATCCTCCATTCCTCCTTAGTCAGGACAGTAGTGCCACCTCCTCCTTTCTGCTGTGCTGCTCTCCTGCCTCCTCACTCACTGTCAGACTCCTCACACAGCACAAAAAGCTGCTTTTCCCCAATGATGACCTCTTTACCTTGCTCACTCTCCTCTCATTTCTCCTCCTGCTCTGACTACATTCTGTAAGTGTAAACACATCGTACAAACACGCTGTCCCTGTAATCTCTGCACCTCAGGGGCGTAGCAATAGCCATAGCAGATATATCAGCTGCTATGGGGCCCAGGAGCATAGGGAGCCCAGGTGGTACTTAATGTATTCACCATTAACTTTCTTGTGTTTCTTTACCCAATGAATTTGTCTCAGTGCCCATGAACTATGTGCAGTGTTGATTGCATGAGAATGTAAATCGCCCAATTAACTCATATCTATAGGGTAAGGGCAGGTGGCATTGCTTAAGAGTGCCTATATCTGAGGGCCCCATGAAAGTTTTGCTATCTCTAGCTTCATCTCTAGCTATGCCACAGCTGCACCTGATGCAATTGTTTCACCTTGCTTCATGACAGAACCGGCCCTGGGAAGGGGCAGGGAAGTTAACCAGTCTGGAGGGGAGGACACAAACCTTCAGTATTAGGAGAAATAAGGAAGTGCTGCTACAGATATAAATGTGTAGCTGTTCTATCCACTATGATGTACCAGATGTAAACTTTATATGTTCATCTAACTCTACACAGTGCATAGACTACATATATGTATTGCGATTCAGACCTTTTTATGGCTGGAGGTGGTCTTTAACCTCTTGTGCTTTCAATTGGCCTTATCTGCCATCTCTGCCATAGGCATTCATGTGACACAGAGGAGAGATCAGATTACAACGTGTGATTAGACACAAATGAGGGGCAATTAAACAGGCTAAACTCTCTAAATACACACAGGGTGCATTTCTCTATGTATTTATTCAGTTGTAACGATCGGTGTAACACAGAGAGGGTCTGATTACCGGTGATCTGCAGTATCACCGAGAATCCACAATATACCCGATTATTGATGATCTGCAGTATCACCAATAATCAGATATATATTCTAACCTCTGGACACCTGAGAGATAGAGTGTTTTGGTGTAACAGTAACACTTTGAGTATTGCACCTTAGGAGAAGGTACAGAAGCAGTAAGGAGTACTGCACAGAAGTATGTTCCTTCCGTATGCCTAGACTCTCCTGGGGGAGGAGCTAGGCTGAAAGTAGGAGGACAGAGTGTGAGTGACACCAGTGAGAGGGTGTCACTAACAGGTCTGGGAACTGCCTCTAACAGTAAGGCCAGTTCTCGAGGTCGGACAATCCAGGTCGTAAACACACAGACAGATACGGTACAGATTCAGGAGACAGATACGGAATCCAATAAACAGGCAGGGTTTGGCAACGGAGTATCAGAATAGCGAGGTACAGAATCAGGAGGCAATTACAGAGTCCAGGAACGAGCAGAGTTTGGCAACAGGATATCAGAGATAGCAAGGTACAGAATCAGAGTACAGAAGAATAGTCAGGCAGGCAGAAGGTCATAAATAATACAGTTCAATATTCCTAACGCTAAGGTGTGAGGTCCGTGATCGTCAACACCTTTGGAAACTATGCTAGAACACAGATACAGGCAAGGCCTGAGTGCTACCACGTAGTGATCGCAACGACAGACAACCAGAGAATGACCAGCACCCAGTATATATACACCTGTGCTATCCAGCACCACCCTTAAGTGCTGGACCAATGAAAGTTGCTGAAAATGTCAGCTGACCGGCCTGGTCAGCTGACCTTTCTCTGACTGCCATAAAAGTTCTGCCTCTCTGCGCGTCCTTCTGAACCTAGGTGGACTATCAGTCCCAGCCACCCCAGTACTGCTTTGCAATGTCTCTGCTGACCCATGCGCGGGGTTGGTCGCACCGCTATCTGCACCGGCGGCTGCCTCCCCGCGCTGGGTCAGAGTGTCAGCAACAGAGCCATGCGTACTAACCGCCGCGTCAGATGCAGCGTTTTTTCCGCATTCCGCCATGCTCTCCATGGAAACTGAGTAGAGGCGGCTGATTTTCAGTGTTTCCTTACATCACTCCTGTGAAAGAGTTCAGGTCCACTTTAAGGATCCGGCAAGATGGATCCTTACCCGCCCTTGACGCTCGAGTATGATTGATCATCCGGTGGCCGATGTACACACAGAACGATTGTTGGCTGAAGCTGTCAGTATGAGTTACTTAAACTGATAATACTCATATCTGTGTTCATACCTTTATGCAGAGGGGAGGTGGAGACCAGGCGGTGGGCCACTGAGGATAAACTACCTTCACCTGCAGCTGAAAAAGTACCAAAATGCGAGTGAAAAGGTCCTATCCAATTTATTCTGAGTATCTTTTCTTACTGGTGCCTTCAAAGGTATTTTATTGAGCTGTAAAAATGTCACCTTGGAAAAAACTCAGGAATAAAAGTGAATGGCTGGTAGGCCTTTATCACAAACCTCCTAACTTTCTGAGATAAGGAAGAGGAACACTTTAGCCACGCCCCTTATCACGCCCCCACCACATGCCTAGTCACCATAAGGATTTTAAGTGAAAAATATGTGGTTTGATATTTCAAAGTAAAACCACACTGGTCCTTTCTAACCTGGTTCATTTTCCTTCATATTAATATTTAAAAATAAGAAACATATCAATTTAAAGGATGGGAATGAAGTTTAGAATCAATTAAAACATTTTTCAGTAGAAAATGCGTATATTTACACAGATCTGCACATCAGTCCTGATAGAGGGACAAATAAGGAAGAAAAAGGGGCAGAGAGATTTGGTTCCCAAAGAGGGACTGTCCCTCGGAAAAAGGGACAGTTGGGAGCTATGCTGATCTGTTTATCTGATGAATAACCTGAGGTGAGGTTTTTGTCTTTATGCTGATTTAGCTTCGACTTTTTGTTATGTTTCAAGTGAAAACAAGGTAAAGCCCCAAGTAATTTGAATGGCATTTAAACTAGTTGCTAGCCATTGTTTATCATGTTTTGTTTTCCTTATATGATCTCACTACAAAGCAGTTCCTTGTGCGCTTTATGTTGTTTTGCTGCTGTGAAGTGACATCAGTGTTTTGATATGGTTGGATGCAACTGTGTCCGCAACAAAAGAAAAAAAAACCCTCTTATTTTTTATTTTTTTTCAGACAGGTCTATTTGCTGATCAGTAAAAATGAAGTCAGCTATTAGATGCAGCATAAAGCAATTACTATGTCAATAAATTCCTTATGTAATAAACTTATCACAAGATATTATGTCACAGGAGCCCTAGTGGCTGACCACACTTAGCCTTCTAAACGGTGCCAGCGCACAGATCGTGCGAACTCTGGTCGCAGTCAATGCGCAGGAACCGTTAAGAATTAGCCGCAGAAAACTCGGAAGGGAGCCTGTGAGACACGGGTGATTACAACTTCACCCACTGGTTCAGAGTAAACTGCCAGCACCGCGGTTACCATGGGACCGTGGAGCCCACTAACTGACTGACTAGTCCTGCGAATAAAACGGTTAAACACACGGTATTCTGTCTAGCCAACAACAAACAAACAGTAGCGTATCTTCAGAGACCCGGGATCAGTTCTGTGTATGCTGATAAGCAGGGTAGCGGACAGTGAATGACTTGGAGAAAGTCGTTTATTCACGCAATATAAATAATTAATATATACAGACAATTATTAAAATCACAATTATTAAAACAGTAATAGCCAGTATAAAAAAATAAAAGAAGGGAGAAAAATACTTAGTTCCTGGAAAGATGTCCTTTTTGTGGGAAAATCAGAGTTCTGGGTTTCAATCTGAGTTCAGAGTTCAGACCAGGTGGATGCCAGCATATCCTCAAGCTGGCACCTGATGAGTTCAAGATGTTTCAGTGTGGAGGACCCTGAGTTTGGCTCCTCTGCCATTCTTATGCCCCTGATTCAGTAGGAGGGAGTGAGGGCGGGCCCCCCCCCCCCTTAGAACATGAGATGAGTCCTCCCCTTGTCCTGGGGGCCAGAAATCATGCCTTAACCATATATGGGCTCTATCTCACAGAACCGTACAGGTCAGGGCAGATTTATTAATATTTTCAGGTCTGCCTCGATGTACCCAGCAGCCTGATACCAAACATGAGGGGTGGGACCCTTGTGGTATCAGCAGGGCACTTCCGAACTGCCTAACTGGCAGTCTTTCGCTCAGGATGGTCTGAAATTCCTTCAGAACCAGCGCCAGATAGGGTCAAGCCTGCTCTGTTAGTTTGGAGGGTCTGCCAGCCTGGCAACACAGAAAATATGATACATATAGCAGTTTATGGAATATGAGAGACCCCTGGGATTTATACCAGGTCATTCCCAGGCAAAGGCTCTTTGAAGTTGGCAGCAGCAAGCCACATGTCGGCTCCCTGCTGGGAAAAGGAGTCGGAGTGTCTGAGTTTCCTCACTCTAGATGGGTTCTGTCATGGTGCTTGTCACCTTATACCTGATGGATGGGCCATCAGCACAGCTTGAAGCCAGGGACTCTCTGGGCCCAGGCTCATTAGCATATCAAAAGAGCCATCCAGCCTGTAGGATGGTGCTCTCTCTCTGCTAAGAAAAGGACTTCAGCTGCCCCTACACACTCAACCCAGATTGTATCGATTTGAAGCGTAATCGATGCAGGGAATCGAGTGCGATCGCTTTTTCTTCACGGGCGGTTCCAGGACGCGCCTGCGGCCCCGCAACCGTCCGTGACAGCCCCCCCTGGGGAGAAGGCAGATAGACATTCATCAGCAAGATGTGTGTCGTTGCCGCTAACCTGCGAGATCTGATCTAGTTCCCCGTTGGCGTTCTGGGGTCGGCTGCCCGCTGCGTGTCGGCCAACCTGGCTGACGGGTCTCGGGTTGCCGGTGCGGCGGGAAAACCTATTGGAGCCTGTGGCTCGGTTCCCCTGGACCGGTCGCGGTCTGCTACCCTCAGGGTTGACCCAACATGGACCGTTCTGGACAGGGCGTTTGCGCCACTGCAGTCGGACGTAGTGTCTGCCGGGACTGCTGACAACGGGCAGTGGGTTGGTTAGGTCAACAGCCAGCCCACGCAGGGTTCCCCTGCTAAGTGGCTGTGGACCTAAGGGAACCCCGCGGGAATCCCTGGACCTTCCCAGCTCCTGACAGACGGCACATGCTCTGCAGTAGTTTGCTACATCCCTGTTCATCCGGGGCCAATAAAACTGTTTCCGAGTACCGGCAAGTGTCTTGCGGACCCCTGAGTGCCCTGTCAGAGGATTACCATGTGCGGATTTCAGCACATGTCCCCTGAACGCACTCGGGACCACAAGCCATTTGGTATTCGCGTGGGATCTACCTGTAGGGGGCTGCACAGACTCACTGTACAGTCTCCCACCTTCCCAGTACACCTTGAAAGCGGCACCGTCTGCGAGGGGCTCAGCGGCTTGCTGCCTGAGCACCTCCAGGCTTGGGTCACTTTGTAGTGCGGCTGAGGATACGGCGCTGTCAGTTTCAGCCAACTGGCTCATGTCACACGAGGGCAGCGGCTGAAAGGTCTCATCCCTGCGGTCAGAGGAGGGGGAGGAGGCCGGAACCCCCTCCACCTGTTCTGAGCTCGGGTTCTGAGCAGTGCAGCTGCGCGGTACTGCTAGCACAGGTACACTGTCAGAATGGCACAGACGGACATTACTCAAATCATCATTGCATGCAGTAATGACATTGACAGGTATAGACATTTTTTCATTACAGACAGGTTGTACAGTAAACTCAGGTACAGTTACAGCATCATCACAACAGACAGTCTGTACATCAAACTCAGGTGCCTTTGAAGCAGGCACTATTGAACCTGGTACCCTTGAACTGGGCACATTCAACCCACCTCCCCCTGGTGCTCCCAGAAGTGTATAAAGTACCTGGTGGTGGGTGGAGAGTCCGTCTCCTTCCGTGAGCGACAAGGCGGTCGTGGCAGGTTCATAGTAGGACACAAGCTTGCCCAAATCAGTCCCCAGCAACACAGGGACTGGGAGATCCTTCATAACCCCAACAACCCTTTCTTGGATTCCTCCCACTCCCCAATCCAGCTTCACTGTCGCGTGGGCTATGTAAAAAAGGGTGCCCTCTACTCCAGTAAGGGCAAGGGATCGGCTGGAGCTGATGCTCTTCTTTGGCACAAGGTATGAGTGAACTAACGTGATGTCAGCTCCGGTGTCTCGGAATCCGGTGACAACTTTGCCGTTCACTCTAACAAGTTGCTGCTGGTCGGTTCGGTCGCGGATTTCTTTTCCGCGGGCAAACTGGACAAAATCTGATGATCCAGGCTGTGGTTCGCCGGCGGGTCGCCTCTGCTGTGGGTGAGGTGCAGGTGATGCAGATGATCCAGGTGCTGGTGGTGTCTGTCTCCGCTCCGGACAGTCGAATTTCATGTGTCCGGGCTGGCGGCAGTAGTGACAGGTGACCTCTCCAGGCGCTGCAGGCCTGGGTGCAGCAGCTGTGCTGGATGGCCTCTGTGGCTGACGGCTCACAGGGGCAGGAGAGTCTGCCGAGGTATTGGGCTGACCTCCTCTCCAGCTGGATGGGACAGTTCTGCGGGTATCAGCCACCCGGGTAGTTGCAAAAGTCTCAGCAAGGTCTGCAGCGACAGTGGCTGAAGCCGGCCTGCGTTCTAGCACAAACTGTCGTACATCAGCAGGGCAAATGTTCAGAAATTGTTCGAGGACTATCAAGTCCTCCAGGACATCATAAGACCCTTTGGTGAGGCCTAGTGTCCACTGGCGGAGTGTGGTGAGCAAGCTGCTGAACACATCTCGGTACGAATCAGAAGACTTTTTCTGCCAGGCCCTGAACTTTTTCCGATAGGCTTCTGGCGTCAGCTGGTACTTAGTAATGATAGCGTCTTTTATAGCAGCATAATCATTATCCTTCTCCGCAGGCAATTCTGCGAAGGCATCAAGCGCTTTGTAGCGCAGCAAAGGTGTCAGATGTCTGGCCCACTGGTCTTGGGACAGACGATACTGACGGCATGCTTTTTCAAAAGACCGCAAAAACAAGTCAATGTCTGTGTCTTTTTCAATATTAGCAAATTTAAATTTTGCACTTACGGGTGGTGCAGCTCCTTCAGCAGGGAGGCTGGGCGGTGAACTCCGGCTGGCCTGTTGAACCTTTGCCATGTTGAGCTCATGCTGTCGTCTCTCCCGCGCCTCTGCGGCATCCCTCTCCGCGTGGCGTTCAGCAGCAGCAGCAGCAGCTTTGCGTTCTGCAGATTGGCGCTCCTCACGCATGTACTGCAGGTACTTGTCCAGGGCAGTCTCCATCAGCTTTTGTAATGCCTGCTGCATTACCGGGTCAGCACCCATGGACAGTCCAGTACTGGCCGGTTCCAGGCGAGTACTTTCAGAAACTCTGGGATTGGGGTCCATACTGACAGTCTCTGGCGTAACTGTTGCAACAGGGCCCGCAGGATGCTCAACCTCTGTACGCCTAGGATCTTCAGCCTCTGGTTCCCCTCGATTGTCAGATGGGCTGGTATCCACCTCAGCGGACACTCCCGGCTCCTGCAGTTGCTGGGTATCCCATCTGAACAAGTCTGCTATCAGGTCCTGTTGTTTCCTGCGGCCGACGTCAATGCCTCTCGCTTGGCAAAGATTTTGCAGGTCCGACAGGCACATGTTCTGGTAATTCCAGGACATTTCCATGCCAAATTAAATAAAACTTTTGGGAGGGGTACTGGCTACACAGTCTCTCTGTATATATAAAAAATATATTGCCTTCCAGCTACACCAACGAATTAGTTCGTTTCTTGATAGCGCTAGCGCTATCTTAGATACTTTCAGCACAACACAGATCCCAACCGCTGCCTAACACTGTCACAGGAGCCCTAGTGGCTGACCGCACTTAGCCTTCTAAACGGTGCCAGCGCACAGATCGTGCGAACTCTGGTCGCAGTCAATGCGCAGGAACCGTTAAGAATTAGCCGCAGACAACTCGGAAGGGAGCCTGTGAGACACGGGTGATTACAACTTCACCCACTGGTTCAGAGTAAACTGCCACCACCGCGGTTACCATGGGACCGTGGAGCCCACTAACTGACTGACTAGTCCTGCGAATAAAACGGTTAAACACACGGTATTCTGTCTAGCCAACAACAAACAAACAGTAGCGTATCTTCAGAGACCCGGGATCAGTTCTGTGTATGCTGATAAGCAGGGTAGCGGACAGTGAATGACTTGGAGAAAGTCGTTTATTCACGCAATATAAATAATTAATATATACAGACAATTATTAAAATCACAATTATTAAAACAGTAATAGCCAGTATAAAAAAATAAAAGAAGGGAGAAAAATACTTAGTTCCTGGAAAGATGTCCTTTTTGTGGGAAAATCAGAGTTCTGGGTTTCAATCTGAGTTCAGAGTTCAGACCAGGTGGATGCCAGCATATCCTCAAGCTGGCACCTGATGAATTCAAGATGTTTCAGTGTGGAGGACCCTGAGTTTGGCTCCTCTGCCATTCTTATGCCCCTGATTCAGTAGGAGGGAGTGAGGGCGGGCCCACACCCCCCTTAGAACATGAGATGAGTCCTCCCCTTGTCCTGGGGGCCAGAAATTATGCCTTAACCATATATGGGCTCTATCTCACAGAACCGTACAGGTCAGGGCAGATTTATTAATATTTTCAGGTCTGCCTCTATGTACCCAGCAGCCTGATACCAAACATGAGGGGTGGGACCCTTGTGGTATCAGCAGGGCACTTCCGAACTGCCTAACTGGCAGTCTTTCCCTCAGGATGGTCTGAAATTCCTTCAGAACCAGCGCCAGATAGGGTCAAGCCTGCAGAGGCGTAGCTAGGGTTTCCAGCGCCCGGGGACAAAGACTATTAATGCGCCCTGTAAGGTCAAAAAAGGGGCGTCGGCATGGTAATGGGTGGGGCCAAATATACATGGCCTTAGCAGTGGTGTAAAAGGTCTGGCAGGGAAGTTTGAGCTCTGCCATAGTGTTTCCCCCCAAAATACATGTAATCTGACAGCATTTCACCAAAAATACATGTAATTTGGCAGAGGTTCCTCCAAAATACAGATATTTGACAATGGTTGCCCCAAAATAGACACAATCTGGCAGCAGTGGTTCCCCCAACATACATATAATCTGGCAGCTGTTCCCCAAAATACACTTAATCTGGCAGCAGCGGTTCCCCAAAAATACAGTTAATCTGGCAGCAGTTTCCCCAAAATAGGTGCCCCCAGTATAGGTAACCAGGTCTATAGGTGTCCCCAGTGGTAGTAACCAGGTAAATAAATAAAAAAAAACACAGGTCACCGCTGGGCGCCCCTAGGGACCCAGCGCCCGGGGGCACTTGTCCTACCCCGCCCACCCCTAGCTACGCCCCTGCAAGCCTGCTCTGTTAGTTTGGAGGGTCTGCCAGCCTGGCAACACAGAAAATATGATACATATAGCAGTTTATGGAATATGAGAGACCCCTGGGATTTATACCAGGTCATTCCCAGGCAAAGGCTCTTTGAAGTTGGCAGCAGCAAGCCACATGTCGGCTCCCTGCTGGGAAAAGGAGCCGGAGTGTCTGAGTTTCCTCACTCTAGATTGGTTCTGTCATGGTGCTTGTCACCTTATACCTGATGGATGGGCCATCAGCACAGCTTGAAGCCAGGGACTCTCTGGGCCCAGGCTCATTAGCATATCAAAAGAGCCATCCAGCCTGTAGGATGGTGCTCTCTCTCTGCTAAGAAAAGGACTTCAGCTGCCCCTATACACTCAACCCAGATTGTATCGATTTGAAGCGTAATCGATGCAGGGAATCGAGTGCAATCGCTTTTTTTTCACGGGCGGTTCCAGGACGCGCCTGCGGCCCTGCAACCGTCCGTGACATATTATTATTATTATTATTATGTATTATTGATTTATGCAGCTAGAGCATATATCTTTTTTTTTTCATCTTTTTAGTCATAAAAATAGCTTTCAAGGGGGAAGCCAATTAACTTATCTGTGTTTTTTGGGATGTGGGAGGAAACCAGAGTACCCAGAGGAAAACCATACATATGTGGGTGGGATGTTGACCTGGCTGGGATTTGACCCAGGGACCCATTGTTGCAAGGCAAGAGCACTAAGCACTACACCACCTTAACAGTGTTTGATTGCTCCCCAGTATTGTCTGTTTTGAAATATGTACAGGCAGTGCTACAGACAGATGTTGGTGCTATATGAGTAAAAAATAATAATTGTGACGTAACAGCAGGAGCTGTGTATTAGCATTCCAATAGGAGGAGGTGTGGCTGCAGCTGATATTGTGGAGGCCACTACCACAAACAGTAGCACTGTACTTGATTTTGCTGCTACAGTTTTTCCCCTAAAGTAGGACATCCCCTGAGAATAAGCCCTAGCAGGAATTCCTAGCATGCTTGAAATATAAGCCCTCCCCAGAATGTAAGCCCTACCTGGCAGCAGCCCACATGACACCACCAAGTCACGCTCAATACAAAGCCTGGATACAGGACAGCAGCAGTATAATGTAAGTTCTACAGTCCTGTATATGTGTCAGGCAATTTGTGTTTTTTTTGGAGCCAGCCCTCCTGATCTGTCGTGATAAGCATCAGCAGCACGTCACCTCTTCCCAGGACACACAGCTTATCCAATCATAGCTCTGGGGAGCCTGACAGAGTTCTCTGCCTGCAAGAAATAGACTCTTACCCACATGATCAGCAGAATCAGTTTCTTGTAAGTGAGAGCTAATATCTGCAAGAAACAAGCTCTGTGCATGCTGCTTGTGTTTCAGCATGGCATGCAGTATATACATTTTGTATAGGAAAACTACCAGTGTTTCCCCCCAAAATAAGACATTCTCTGAGAATAAGCCCTAGTACATCTTTTGGAGCAAAAATTAATATACGACAGTGTCTTATTTTCAGGGAAGCACCTTAAATACCCATCTGTATGCAAGTACATTGCTTTCTTCAACCACCACCAGTTTGTCCACCCATTTGGTGATTTTAAAGGAACACTGTCGCAACAATCTTAAAATGTAAAATATGTATACACATGTAAATAAAAAGTAAGTTTCTTACAGAGTAAAATGAGCCATAAATTACTTTTCTCCTATGCTGTTGTCACTTACAGTAAGTAGTAGAAATCTGACATAACCGGCAGGTTTTAGGCTAGTCCATCTCTGCATGGGGGATTCTCAGCATGGCCTTTATTCTTTAAATTTTAAATCCTTGTATAAATCTTTTTCAGGGAGTGTCTTTTTAAAGTTTAAAAAGACACTCCCTGAAAAAGATTTATACAAGGATGATGTGTGCCTCTGTGCTCGCTACACACTTTGGCAGTTGGACGGAGCAACTGACATTTACTAAGTGCTTTTGAAAAAAAAAAGAAAGCCCTAAGAACCCCCATGAGGAGATGGGCTAGTCCAAATTCTGCTGGTTCTGTCAGATTTCTACTACCTACTGTAAGTGACAGCAACATAGGAGGGAAGTAATTTATGGATCATTTTACTTCTTATTTGCATGTGTTTACATGTAGTTAAAATTTTAAGATTTTTGCAACAGTGGTCCTTTAAGTGGTGTTAAAGGCCCTTGGATGTTCTATCCAAAGCTGGAAATTTGGGTGCCTGCTATTGCAAGAAACATGTGAAATTTGGGTGCCCAGTAAATAGCAAATTTCACTGTAAGGGCAACTGATATACAATAAATTGCACACTTTGGGCCTGATTCATCAAGCAGCGCTGCTAAAGCAGTGCAGCTTTTTTTTTTTTTTTCAAACTCAGATGCATTTTTGATATGGGAAGTTTATCAGCTTATGGCATAGTCGCTTGGACGCCCAAACCAGCGCTGAAAAATGCCTTCATCATTGTTTGAGCCATACATAGTTGAAACTTTATTTATTTCACTATATTTATGTCTATGCATGCTTCAGAAACCATAAACTCCTCCCTTCCCTTACGCAACCCTCCCTATTCCGGAATTAACCACGTCTTACCATATCCTGTATCCCCTATATCTTAAATGAAAGGGAGGTGGACCTGTTGTTCTTGCTACCGAGTATGTATACACATTCAGAAACTCTTATATTCAACCAAGCATACCCTTCCTTAACCCATAATCCATCCATATTAACCTGACCCAACCCACCTGACCACCCCACTTTTCCACTGTTACCCCCACTCGTGTTATACAGTGTCGCCCCTAACCCATCTTATTATATGTATACTTATTGCTTATCCACATATTTTTTTGTTATTGAAAGCCAGGTGTCCCTATAATATCTGACCCATTGAGTACAATCTAAGTCAGGTGTGTGATCTGCTGTGTCGCCGTTGATTTCACTGCCGCACCACAGATCCATTCTGCTCAACCAGTCATCGAGATGGGGGGGGGGGGGGGGGGGGGGGGGAGTCGAGTCTTTCCATTTTTCTACTATCATTCTTTTTGCGACTTTTGTTCCTAGCTCTTTAATTAGAGCACTTTCTTTACTATCGCCTGCTTCAGATATGCCAAAAATGGCTTCACTTGGAGAAAGTTTAAAGCCCCCTTCTAGCAGGTTTTTACAGAAGCATATTATACTATCCCAAAAGGTCTTTGATGTGGGACATGTCCACCACATGTGCAGTTCGGACCCGTTATCCGGCCCACACCTCCAGCACAATTCTCTTTGTTTGGAAAATTTTTGTATACGTTCCCGGGGTAATGTACCATCTAGCAATGGTCTTGTACTGGGTAATCTGGAGATCTATATCCGGGATCATCCAATTTTTATGCCAAATCGTGTGCCATTTACTTTTAAGCGAAAGGCCGAGGCCTCTTTCCCATTTTGTACAATAGTGTGGAGTAAAATTTTGACTTTCTCCTTGGCAAATAAGTCTATTAAGTTTGGATAATGCTTTGTCCATTTTTTTATTAAGGAGAATATGTTTTTCAAAAATATTTGGGTCAAAAATATTTGGGTCATTCCTTAATCTGACAAACTTGAATTTTAATTTATGTATGAAACTTCTCGCTTGCATTGTACCCCAAGTCTCCTTTTGCCTGCGATTGTTTAATATGCCAGGTATCCCCAATGCAGGGTTTCCCCAGAGATTGATAATGCGCGTATTGGGGCTTATCGTGTTTATGGAAAACCAGGACCTCACCAAGCCTGGCATGAAATCCGGATTCTCCCTTAAAGTGGTAAGTGGGGATGGACCTGTGTCTTTGTGCCATTTTGAGACGAGCCAAAAAAGAGTTTTAACGGTTGGTTTTAGGCCCGGTTCACATTAGCGGTTGTTTGCCAAACGGACCGGATGACCTGACCGGATCCGGACCGGATCCGGATCGGAACCGTACGGTTCTGATCCGGATCCAATCCGGATCCGGTCAGGTTGCATCAGGTGGTAATCAGGATGCGATCCGGATCCGTTTGGCAAAGTTAACGTAAAAAAAAAAAAAATGTTGGGGTCTGGGAGGTCAGCAGAAGGGGGACCTGTGGAATCAGGCCCTCTGCTGTTTAGCACTCACCTCCACCTCCGACATGCTGCCAACATCCTGCCAACACCTCCAGCTCGTGCTGCTCCACTCCAAAATGCTTGCCCATGTGTCCCCAGCCAATATCGCCGCAAAAATCCGCATAGGAAGTGGGGTAGAACATCCGGATTTCTCAGCCAGTGTGTTGTGCGGCCTCCGGTTCCCATTTGTTTGTATTGGCCGGATGGTGCAGTCCGGCTCCGCCCCGGATACGGCTGCCGGAGGGGCCGGATGAAAAAATAGCGCATGTTGGAACGGAGGCCGGAGTCCGGATCCGGCCCGGATCCGGTCCGGCTCCGGTTCTGCAGAACGGACCCATGTGAACGGACGCATAGGCTTTAATTGCTATGCCGTGCGTCCGTTCCGTCCGTTCTGCAGGCGGTGCGGCTCCGGCACGGCGATTCCGGAGGGCCACCGCAAGTGTGAACCGGGCCTAATCAAAGGGTGATCCGTAGTGGAGTAAACTTTATAGATGTTTTCTGGAATCCACGAGAAAATTAAATCTAAGTTACATTCGTCCTTTTCTAAGATAGGCCAAGCTTTACCAGATCCAATGGGGGAAGATTCTATCTTCCAGTCCAAGACCCTTGCCAAGTGTGCACTTCTATAGTAATTTATAATGTTTGGTGCAGCTAGGCCTCCCTCCTATTTCCGCCTAGAAATAAGTTTATAGCTAATTCTACGTCTGGATTTACTCCAGATAAAATTTTGAAAAATTTTATGCCAGTTTTGGAACCATGAGTAAAGCAGTGCAGCTTAATGAGCTGTAGGGCGCCCTATGCATTCCTTACATAGCAGCGGTCACTGCCATGTAAGGAGTGTGCCTTCCTTACTTACGCGCATTGCTTCCTTAGCAATGCGCGTAACATTAACTGCGGGTGGCCCTGCTTCTGTAAAGTATCGCTGCCGGTACTGTATTAATTTACATAGCAATGCGCGTAACTAAGGAAGGCACACTCCTTACATGGCAGCGAGCACTGCTATGTAAGGTGTGCATAGGGCGCACTATGGCTCATTAAGCTGCGCTGCTTTAGCAGATCGTTTTCCAACAGGAATAGGAGGCGCCCGTGTGGTGTATTGGCGCTCTGTTTTTCCGGACCCCGTCTGAAGCACCTGTTATTGACCTGAGGAAGCGGCTTGGACCGCGAAACGCGTTGTCTATTGTGCTAAAATAAACCTTCGTAATCTTTTATCGAGTGGAGTCTCTTTGTATAAAGAGAACACCCAATACACCACACGGGCGCCTCCTATTCCTGTTGGAAAACGATCTCGTATACCCCACTCGTGGGGTTCTTCGTGACCTACAAAGAAGCGAAGTCTTTTTCTAAGGAGCAGCGACCAGCGAATACAAAGACCGAGTGGGGACGGGACTTCCCCACATGCCTATACAAGTGGTTGCCTCAAAGCAACCCATACTTGTGAGTATATTTATTCTTAAATTTTAACTTCCTTATCTGAGGATAATACACCACAAGGGCTCCTGGTACCCTGCGGGTTTTTTCTTTCTCTTCTCTACACTGACCAGCTGCTTTAGCAGCACTGCTTGATGAATCAAGCCCTATAGCCGCTATTTATAATGGCAACTATGATGGCGCCCCAAAATTTGTAATAGCAGCGGATGGACAGGGTCAGTTAGGTGTTTGGGGGATTGGTTAAGGATAGGCGTGGGCGATGTTTTTAAGGGTTAGGCATGGGGGAGCAGTTAGGGTTAGGTGTGCGCGTGTGTGTGTGTGTGTGTGTGTGTGTGTGTGTGGTGTTTTTAAGGTTTAGGCATGTGGGGGGGGGGGGGGGGGGGTTTAAGCTAGGCGGTATTATTTTTGGATATTTTATGATAATATACACTTTAAAATGTAAAATATGTATAAAATATAATGATATTCTACTAGCCGAAATTGGACACCCAAATTTCCTTGCTCCCCTTATTCATACATGCATTCTATAATCAGAATCATTTATTTTGCCAAGTACAACTGGGATTGTACCTGGAATCATTTTTGGCACATACAGGGTCGGCGA
The DNA here is from genome assembly GCF_040937935.1 of Hyperolius riggenbachi. Lineage (NCBI taxonomy): Eukaryota > Metazoa > Chordata > Amphibia > Anura > Hyperoliidae > Hyperolius > Hyperolius riggenbachi. Next base: position 634,921,666 of record NC_090646.1, read on the forward strand.
TGGTACAGTAACAACTTACAGTAGAGATACACAGAGTAATCGACCTAATCCTCATATACATAAAATGTTACATCATCATCATATACATACACTTTACATAGAATACAGTGGAGAAAGACCTGAGGGAACCATCTGAGGGCTATGTTGAGCGGAGCTACCACAGTTCGTGCGGCGCTCAACTGCACTGCAGCAGTTTTCAGATACCCTGCATAGGTCCTGGAAAGAGCGGGTGAGGAGAGAAAAATGAAAGATTAACGACAAGAGAGAGACGGGGATTACTATTGGTGGAAACAGTCCTGGCCAAGGCCATGCGTGCAAAACATAGCCCTTGGCTTCTGGCCTAGACCAGAGCAGATGGTCAGGAACTGAGTGGTCGACCGAGGTGAGGATGGTTGACACCAAGGCCAGAATTGCGGTGTGGTCGGCTGGCGGGACGGCAAGTGGCTACCTACACCGTCTTATGTTGCTGAGATGATGGCTGGCAAGATGGCAAGTGGCTACCTATACTAGGCAGCCAGGTGTTACCCGGTGTTACCAAACACTGCCATTTGGCTGCATGTAATTACAGCCGAATAGTGCTTGTGGCCGGCAGCTGGGCGGCTGAACTGTTCAACAAACGAGCAGTTCAGCTTGGGACTTTGTGTGGCATAAATACAAAATAAATGTACATATTATATATTGAAACAGACCACACCAGTGTTGGAATAGAATTAGCCGTAGGTGCTATTTATTGCGGTTTTAATAAAGTTGTTCTTATTTATTTTATTATTTGAATCCATTGAAAGATAACTTTATTCAAAATATCATCAAACATAAACTTACTCATCCAGCCATAAATCCATCTTAATGTTAAATCAAGAATAAACAACTTCAGATCATAAAACTTAGCCCGCCCACCACCTTGGGCAACTTTTACCGCCAATAAAGGCAATAGCCTACTACAGTCCAAAAATAAAGGAACCGGGTGGGAGGGCGGGAGGGGGATCGCAGCTTGTCCTGACAGACAGTGAGGGAAAATCATAACCTCACCTGAGCTGTGAGTGAGGATCAAATTTCATTGGCTGCTGATAACCCCACTCCCTCTGTCAGCTGCCAATCATGATCAGGACAGGAGTATGTTCACATCTGCCTGGTAACGGCAACTTCAGTACTATCCCAGAGACAGGCACCTGTAAAAGAGAGGGAGGGAAAAGCAGTACCACAGGCCTAAGAAAGACACAGAGAAAACTGCATTAACAAAATCTGTCAGTAAACTTATACATAGATTTTGTATATCCACAAAGTCCCTTGCTCAATTTCTATTGCTCAGGCCTTAGAGTAGGTTCACACTTGTTCTAAAAATGTATCCGTGGCTCCGGTTTTTAGCCCGGATCAAAACCGGAGCCATGGATACCAATGTTAAAAATAGCAGCAGTCTTCACTCAACGACCAGCCAACACCGATAGGCGGCGGCTGGTCATTTGTGGATTTCCATGGGTTCCATGTTAGTTCACGGTGGGGGGCTCAGTGAACAGCCTGCGAGCCTTCCGATCGTGGCTCGCAGGCTAAATGTAAACACGCGGGGGAAATAATCCCCTGTGTTTGCATCGTACGGTACTGCTGTTACAGCGCCATAAAGGAGATCAGCGATCCCCGGCCTCTGATTGGCTGGGGATCGCCAGCATCCCATAGGCTGAAGCCTATCAGAGGCGGTACAGGATGGATCGCTGTCCTCTACCGCCCATAGAGAGGAGGGGAGGGAGGGAAAGAGAGGGAGGCGGAATATCACTGCGGAGGGGGGCTTTGAGGAGCCCTCCCCCGCAAGGCACAAGCAGGCGGTGGCGACCAGACCCCCCCAGCAGGACATCCCCCTAGTGGGAAAAAAAGGGGGGAAGTCTGATCGCCCTGCCTATTACCCGATCTGTGATGTGGGCTGAAGAGCCCACGCAGCACAGTTCAATCAAAACTAGCCTGGTCCTTATGTGGTTAAAAAAAATGGATCCGTCTGCGTTCAGGGGGATACGTTTTGAAAACCTGAACGGACAGTCCGGATTTGCAGGATTTTTGCGGACGACTGCACATGTAGCCGGATATACGGAGGGGTAGTGACTAGTGAAAATGGATGCCAAAACGGATCCCCCTCTACACATGCATCTTTTGACACAGAAACAGGGGAGGGGGGCTGCCATGCTGGAGGGGGTAGCAGGCAGGAAGGGGGGCAGCGGCGGGGAGGGGGGGGGGGGTCGGCTCCCCTCACCTGGGTCCCCTCACCTGGGTCCCCCCTTCCACGCTCCCCCTCCAGCTAGTTTTATTAATTAAATCATTTAAAATCAATGTATTAAAATGTATAAAGCCAAGTGGCGAGCGGGGAACTTCCTTGCATCCCAACGCCCGCTGTCACTTCCTGCAATGCCACCCAATGAAATACAGATGAGAGTACATTTTAATACATTGATTTTAAATGATTTAAAGGGGAACTGAAGAGAGAGGTATATGGAGGCTGCCATGTTTATTTTCTTTTAGACAATACCAGTTGCCTGGCAACCCTGCTGATCCTCTGCCTCTAATACTATTAGCCATAGCCCCTAAACAAGCATGCAGCATATCAGGTGTTTCAGTGGTTCAGACTTATAAGTCAGATCTGACAAGACTAGCTGCATGCTTGTTTCTGGTTTTAATCAGATACTACTGCAGAGAAATAGACCAGCAGGGCTGCCAGGCAACTGGTATTGATTAAAAGGAAATAAACATGACAGCCTCCATATACCTCTCTCTTCAGTTCCCCTTTAATTACTAATAAAACTAGCTGGAGTGGGAGCGGGGAAGGGGTGACCCAGGGGAGGGGGGGACCAACCCCCCCCCCCCTCCCCGCCGCTTCCCCTGCCACCCCGGCCCCACGGCAGAACTGGGGAAAAGTTTCCACGGACTGGAATTGTAGCTGCAAAAAGGCCATTTTCTCTTCAAACGGAGAAAAAAAGATTATTTACAAGAATGGTTGCGTTTGAAACGGATCCAATCTGCAACGGACAAGTGTGTACCTAGCCTTACAATCTGTTGAAAAGAGGGCTACTATGACCCGAGTATGGGTGTGACCGGACACAGACAAACACAGGCTCCATATTCTCACATGCTGGAATCCTATTGGTTGCAGAGAGATGCGTGACTGCCTTTCTCTGCTGTCATTACCATCGGTTTTCCTCTGTAGAATATCCACTGCGTGCGTTTCCCTACTTGCCTTAGGCAGGGAATTATTATATGTGTGGTAATTTGCCTGTAAGTCATCACTTTGCTGTTTTTCCATTTGTGTTATTCACTCTTAATCCCCCACATGTCTCAACCTGTGTATTTTAGCAGAATACAGTAATCAGGTATACTGTATCATGAGGGGGATTTTGTAAACACGCGCACAGCATGTCACACAGGATGTGTGCGCTCATGAAAGCTCTCCCGTGACAGGTAGTCAGTCAGGTTCACATCGCCTCAGGTCTCTCCTTTGTACATTTTGGTGAACGGTTTGAAATTGCTCTTTGGCGTGTGCGGAGTATCTTCTTCCGCACAATCAGAATGAATGACGGGATGTGTAAGAGGAGCATTATACCGTAATTAAAATGTGACATCTGCTTTCTGTAGCATTTCACAACATGTCATGGGAAGAGTGATACATGTTTAAATCATTCAATATATTTTTTTAAAGAACTAAAGACCCAGCATTCCTCGGGTATATATTTGGTTGTTTTTGGGTCCGTGACCCACAGTCACTCAGTGACAGTGGCGTAGCTAAGGAGCTATGAGCCCCGGTGCAAGTTTTACATGGGGCCCCCACAAGCACACCATATGTAACAATTGATACGCGCACCAAAACCTGGCAAGGACAACCACAGTGTCAGAGTTGCAAAAAGGGGACGGGAAACAGTGTGTTAAGGATTACTACTATTCAAAGCATCTATAAAAGTGATTATTACAAGCACAGGACCAATAGAGTGCTAATACTGTGATACAGGGTGGACCCATTGGGGCCCCTCTGGCCCAAGGGCCCTGATGCGGTGGCTACCTCTGCACCCCCTATATGCTACGCCACTGCTCAGTGACCAAGTCTGTGAGCTTTGGGGTCCTTGGCATCAATAATGTGAGAATGGAACCAGTTTAAATTTCTTCACTGCAATCAAGCAAACAAATCTGATTTGTTTGTAAATTTTAACCCCAGTCACCCAATAATAGACTATAGCAGGTTTGAGGCCTCTGCCATTAACAGTGTAAGAATGGCAGCAATTTAAATATTCCCCTCGAAAATCAGTAGATGAATTTGGATTGGCTGTTGTAGGCTCAACCCACTATCCTGAATATTAATCCCAGGTACCAATCCCAGAACCCTGCCATTAACAATGTAAGACTAGCCATGTAAAAATATGGTTGTTGTTGGCTCCGCCCACTTTTGGTAACCTTGACACACAGTCACTCAATGGCTAAGTTTGTAAGCTTTGGGGTCCTTGGCATCAATCACGTGAGAATGGAAGCAGCTTATCAATCAAAGACGTCTTATTTGCTATTCTTGGCTCCGCTCTCTTTTCTGAATTTGAGCCCCAGTCACCCAGTGACTGACTGTAGTAGGTTTGAGGCCTCTGCCATAAACTGTGCAAGCATGGAAGCAATTTTAATATTCCCCTTGAAAATCAATAGGTGCTTTTTGATTGGCTATTGTAGGCTCCTCCCACTTTTTGGAATAGGAATCGCAGTCAACCAGTGATCAACTGTTTAAAAACACACAATTGGTTCGCACGATGGCCAGGGGCCCCGGACCTCTCTCACTGGCCGGGGCCCCAAGGCCAATGCACGATACCTGGAGGGGAGTGCAGGTGGGCCTGGACCTCTCACACCCAGGCTCTGGACCTCTCACATCCAGAAAACCCACCAACACTGCCTCCATACTGAATGCTAAATTCGACACACACAAGCAATAGAACACAGCAATACATGCATGCAGCTACATTTAAGTCGTCAGCAGGTGCTCGTCAGCCAATCAGGATGCACTGTCATACACCCTTTACCTGCCATACCACATCTAGCAGCCATTAGCATTCAGGTGGGAGGCTTCAGTTGGTCGCAAATCGCAAGATTGCGTCGCTAGCAGGACCGCCCCGTGCAGGCATTCCTCCCACAGGGGTCCCTCCCTAACCGCTCACCTGTCTGCCATGTCCTAGAGCTGAAAAAAAAGTTTAAAAACACACAATTGGTTCGCACGATGGCCAGGGGCCCCGGACCTCTCTCACTGGCCGGGGCCCCAAGGCCAATGCACGATACCTGGAGGGGAGTGCAGGTGGGCCTGGACCTCTCACACCCAGGCTCTGGACCTCTCACATCCAGAAAACCCACCAACACTGCCTCCATACTGAATGCTAAATTCGACACACACAAGCAATAGAACACAGCAATACATGCATGCAGCTACATTTAAGTCGTCAGCAGGTGCTCGTCAGCCAATCAGGATGCACTGTCATACACCCTTTACCTGCCATACCACATCTAGTAGCCATTAGCATTCAGGTGGGAGGCTTCAGTTGGACGCAAATCGCAAGATTGCGTCGCTAGCAGGACCGCCCCGTGCAGGCATTCCTCCCACAGGGGTCCCTCCCTAACCGCTCACCTGTCTGCCATGTCCTAGAGCTGAAAAAAAAGTTTAAAAACACACAATTGGTTCGCACGATGGCCAGGGGCCCCGGACCTCTCTCACTGGCCGGGGCCCCAAGGCCAATGCACGATACCTGGAGGGGAGTGCAGGTGGGCCTGGACCTCTCACACCCGGGCTCTGGACCTCTCACATCCAGAAAACCCACCAACACTGCCTCCATACTGAATGCTAAATTCGACACACACAAGCAATAGAACACAGCAATACATGCATGCAGCTACATTTAAGTCGTCAGCAGGTGCTCGTCAGCCAATCAGGATGCACTGTCATACACCCTTTACCTGCCATACCACATCTAGCAGCCATTAGCATTCCGGTTGGGAGGCTTCAGTTGGACGCAAATTGCAAGATTGCGTCGCTAGCAGGACCGCCCCGTGCAGGCATTCCTCCCACAGGGGTCCCTCCCTAACCGCTCACCTGTCTGCCATGTCCTAGAGCTGAAAAAAAAGTTTAAAAACACACAATTGGTTCGCACGATGGCCAGGGGCCCCGGACCTCTCTCACTGGCTGGGGCCCCAAGGCCAATGCACGATACCTGGAGGGGAGTGCAGGTGGGCCTGGACCTCTCACACCCGGGCTCTGGACCTCTCACATCCAGAAAACCCACCAACACTGCCTCCATACTGAATGCTAAATTCGACACACACAAGCAATAGAACACAGCAATACATGCATGCAGCTACATTTAAGTCGTCAGCAGGTGCTCGTCAGCCAATCAGGATGCACTGTCATACACCCTTTACCTGCCATACCACATCTAGCAGCCATTAGCATTCAGGTGGGAGGCTTCAGTTGGACGCAAATCGCAAGATTGCGTCGCTAGCAGGACCGCCCCGTGCAAGCATTCCTCCCACAGGGGTCCCTCCCTAACCGCTCACCTGTCTGCCATGTCCTAGAGCTGAAAAAAAAGTTTAAGAACACACAATTGGTTCGCACGATGGCCAGGGGCCCCGGACCTCTCTCACTGGCCGGGGCCCCAAGGCCAATGCACGATACCTGGAGGGGAGTGCAGGTGGGCCTGGACCTCTCACACCCAGGCTCTGGACCTCTCACATCCAGAAAACCCACCAACACTGCCTCCATACTGAATGCTAAATTCGACACACACAAGCAATAGAACACAGCAATACATGCATGCAGCTACATTTAAGTCGTCAGCAGGTGCTCGTCAGCCAATCAGGATGCACTGTCATACACCCTTTACCTGCCATACCACATCTAGCAGCCATTAGCATTCAGGTGGGAGGCTTCAGTTGGACGCAAATCGCAAGATTGCGTCGCTAGCAGGACCGCCCCGTGCAGGCATTCCTCCCACAGGGGTCCCTCCCTAACCGCTCACCTGTCTGCCATGTCCTAGAGCTGAAAAAAAGTTTAAAAACACACAATTGCTTCGCACGATGGCCAGGGGCCCCGGACCTCTCTCACTGGCCGGGGCCCCAAGGCCAATGCACGATACCTGGAGGGGAGTGCAGGTGGGCCTGGACCTCTCACACCCAGGCTCTGGACCTCTCACATCCAGAAAACCCACCAACACTGCCTCCATACTGAATGCTAAATTCGACACACACAAGCAATAGAACACAGCAATACATGCATGCAGCTACATTTAAGTCGTCAGCAGGTGCTCGTCAGCCAATCAGGATGCACTGTCATACACCCTTTACCTGCCATACCACATCTAGCAGCCATTAGCATTCAGGTGGGAGGCTTCAGTTGGACGCAAATCGCAAGATTGCGTCGCTAGCAGGACCGCCCCGTGCAGGCATTCCTCCCACAGGGGTCCCTCCCTAACCGCTCACCTGTCTGCCATGTCCTAGAGCTGAAAAAAAAGTTTAAAAACACACAATTGGTTCGCACGATGGCCAGGGGCCCCGGACCTCTCTCACTGGCCGGGGCCCCAAGGCCAATGCACGATACCTGGAGCGGAGTGCAGGTGGGCCTGGACCTCTCACACCCAGGCTCTGGACCTCTCACATCCAGAAAACCCACCAACACTGCCTCCATACTGAATGCTAAATTCGACACACACAAGCAATAGAACACAGCAATACATGCATGCAGCTACATTTAAGTCGTCAGCAGGTGCTCGTCAGCCAATCAGGATGCACTGTCATACACCCTTTACCTGCCATACCACATCTAGCAGCCATTAGCATTCAGGTGGGAGGCTTCAGTTGGACGCAAATCGCAAGATTGCGTCGCTAGCAGGACCGCCCCGTGCAGGCATTCCTCCCACAGGGGTCCCTCCCTAACTGCTCACCTGTCTGCCATGTCCTAGAGCTGAAAAAAAAGTTTAAAAACACACAATTGGTTCGCACGATGGCCAGGGGCCCCGGACCTCTCTCACTGGCCGGGGCCCCAAGGCCAATGCACGATACCTGGAGGGGAGTGCAGGTGGGCCTGGACCTCTCACACCCAGGCTCTGGACCTCTCACATCCAGAAAACCCACCAACACTGCCTCCATACTGAATGCTAAATTCGACACACACAAGCAATAGAACACAGCAATACATGCATGCAGCTACATTTAAGTCGTCAGCAGGTGCTCGTCAGCCAATCAGGATGCACTGTCATACACCCTTTACCTGCCATACCACATCTAGCAGCCATTAGCATTCAGGTGGGAGGCTTCAGTTGGACGCAAATCGCAAGATTGCGTCGCTAGCAGGACCGCCCCGTGCAGGCATTCCTCCCACAGGGGTCCCTCCCTAACCGCTCACCTGTCTGCCATGTCCTAGAGCTGAAAAAAAAGTTTAAAAACACACAATTGGTTCGCACGATGGCCAGGGGCCCCGGACCTCTCTCACTGGCCGGGGCCCCAAGGCCAATGCACGATACCTGGAGGGGAGTGCAGGTGGGCCTGGACCTCTCACACCCAGGCTCTGGACCTCTCACATCCAGAAAACCCACCAACACTGCCTCCATACTGAATGCTAAATTCGACACACACAAGCAATAGAACACAGCAATACATGCATGCAGCTACATTTAAGTTTGAAAACCTTGCCATTAACAGTGTAAAAAATGGCTGCAATTTAAATATCTGCGGACCGCCGCAGTATAAATCGCGCAGGGGGCACTGCGGTTCACTGACGTAAACTCTACGTCCCATTGACCGCGCGCCCCCATCCGTCCCCGTCGCTGTCGCCGCTCGACCTCCACCGCAATATGCTGCCCTGCCGCCTCTGTGACGGCAGAGCACTGTGAGCCGGGCAGGAGACGTTTTGATTGGCTCCTGGCCCTGTCATTACTATAAGCCAATCCCCTTGGCTTACATGAAGTGACAGGGTCAGGAGCCAATGAAAGCAGCTCCTGACCGGCGCACAGTGCTCTGCCGTCATAGAGGCTGCAGAGAGAGCAGCCTGTGGCGAGGACAGAGTGGCGATTCGTCGGGAAGCGGCGGTTTACTGGACCAGCACCCTCTGGTCCTTAAGGGGGCAGAGGGTGCTGGTCCCAAAGTGGTTAAATTTACCCATTTGAAAATGTGGTTGTTGTTGGCTCCTCCCACTTTCTGTTACCTTGACACACAGTCATTCAATGACCAAGTTAATGAGCTTTGGGGTCTTTGGCATCAATAATGTGATAATGGAAGCAGTTTATAAATCAAACAAATCTGATTGGCTGTTTGTGGCCCCGTCCCCCTTTTAAGAATTTAAAACCACTGTAATTTGATGTTTCAGCTGTGCCAGCTGGCTGCCTCGGCAGAGCAGCTAATTTGTAAACACAGGATGTTAATCCTATGTCATGAAAGCGGGAAGTAGACACACTGCAGATTTATTGCAGGATTTGTATCAGCTTTAACAAAGCAATGTTTTTCTTTAAAGGTTATCATGCTGCTGCTTGTCCTTTAGAGCAGAGATGAAGTTCTGTGTTCAGGCCTGCTTTAACACATATTTGTATTGTTACAACTGGAATATGTGATGTGTACATTTTGCGAAAAAAAAATAAAGGATTGCTGTAGTTCTTGTGTTGTGTGGGTGGAGAGAGGCAAAGCTGGGCAGTTTGCACATGTAAGATGGGGTTTGACGTCCTTATATGTAGAATGTTTGGAATAGGTCACTCTCGTACACATAAAAGGCAAGCTTTACACCTCAGCAGACTAAGGAATCTCTTATTTGTCTTTCTTCGGGCAGACTGAGTCATAGCGAGATGAACACACCCACAGTGAGTGAAAAGAAACTTGTCTCCTGGTTGATTATTGTCAGAGGATTATACTATCTTCATCATGTTTCCATTTTCTTTCTAGTCATTATTTAAAGGACCACTATTGCGAAAAAATGTAAAATTTAAAACACATGTAATAACATACAAATAAAAAGTACATTTCTTCCAGAGTAAAATGAGCCATAAATTACTTTTCTCTTATGTTGCTTTCACTTAAGCTGGGCATACACGGTGCAATTGTGTGCCGGTATCGAGCCGCTGGAACGATGTCGGCGCGTCCCCACTCGTCCGCGCGGGCACTTCCTTATCTACGCTTTGTGTCTTCCATTGTCTGCCCGCGGGGATCGAGCGCGGTATCGATCCGGCAACATAAGAGAAAAGTAACGGACACGTCGGATATTATCAATCGAGCCATCCGTGGCTTGATTGATAATAAAACAACTTGCCGTGTATGCCCAGCATATCAGTAGGTAGTAGAAATCTAACTGAACCGACCAAGGTTTTTGGGCTAGTCCATCTCTTCATGGGGGAATGTCAGCATGGCCTTTGTTCTTTACAAAGACTCTACCTGAAAAGGATTAATACAAAGATGCTGGCCAGCCTCCCTGCTCGCTGCACACTTTTTGGGCAGTTGGATGGAGCAACTGCCATTTGCTAAGTGCTTTTAAAGATACAGAAACCCCTGAGAATCCCCCATGAGGAGATGGGCTAGTCCAAAACCTGAGTAAAATGAGCCATAAATTACTTTTCTCTTATGTTGCTTTAACTTACAGCAGGTAGTAGAAATCTGACAGAACCGACAGGTTTTGGGCTAGTCCATCTCTTTATGGGGGATTCTCAGCATGGCCTTTGTTCTTTGTAAAGAATCTACCTGAAAAGGATTAATAAAAAGATGCAGGCCAGCCTCCCTGCTCACTTCACACTTGTTGGCCAGTTGGATGGAGCAACTGCCATTTGCTAAGTGCTTTTAAAGATAAAGAAACCCCTAAGAATCCCCCATGAGGAGATGGGTTAGTCCAAAATCTGTCAGTTCTGTCAGGTTTCTACTACTTACTGTAAGTGACAGCAACATAGGAGAAAAGTAATTTATGGCTCATTTTACTCTGGAATAAATGCACTTCTTATTTCAATGCCTTTACATGCATTTTACCATTTTCGCAATAGTGGTACTTTAACATTAAGGAGAATTGTCCCAAACTGAAAATATGAAATAAAAGCGAATGACCTCTTATGGAATTTGGCAGATGCTGCAGTTTAAAAAAAAAAATAAAATAACTGTAATCTGAAATCTTGTTTAGTACTAATATGGCTGAACTTCCATGTTGTGTCGTTTGAACGGCCATTTTGAATTATGTGATTACTGATGTCATATTAGAGAAGCAGATTTATCAAATAAGTATGAGGGGGAAATCTGGAAAAAGTGCTCAGTTAAAGGGGTTCTCTAGTATGTTTAAAAAAGCTAAAAATGACACTTACCTGGGGCTTCTATCGGCCCCCTGCAGCTGTAAAGTCCCGCGCCGTCCTCCTCCGATGCTCCGTTCCCCACCGCCAGTAACCTGCTAATTATTAGTCTAACTAGACGAATAGAACTGCGGCTGCGGCCAAATTATTCTTGTACTGCACCTGCACAGTAAGCTCCCACTGACGCGGATGTAAGATGTATTACAAATATATAAAAGGTAATGAAAAAGTATTAACAACTAAAGCACTCCCTAACAATTTTGAGTCATTTCACTGACTGACCATTTCATGAGAAAGTCTGTTCTTTCCAGCAGTCAGGGACGGATTGCTTGGAAGGCCACAAAGGCCCTAGTGTTGGGGGGCTACATTTCAAGGGTGGGGGGGGGTGTGGCTAGATATGGAAGAAGACTTGCTATATATGTAAGAGGACTAGAGGTGGCTGCACATTGAAAGGAGAGACTGCAAATGGGAAACAACGCGTAGAAGAGGTGCTGCTGACCAAGAGAGCTGTATGTACATGAAAGGGAGGGGCAGCTGTACATGGGGTGTTACATAGGAATAAGGGGGCTGCACATGGAAGGTGAGAAACAAGAAAGTTGGCCACTAAAAGTATAAATCCAGCATTGCCTGTTATTGGTCTAATGTACAGTATTGTAAAGGGGTTATGCAGTCAGTAAGCAATTGATATCAGGGAGATATTTAACTTTTATTGAATCTAATGCTGGGAATACACTATGAGAATTTTTCAGCAGATTTACTGTCCGATCGATTTTCCAATCTTTTTCCAATCGATTTCAATTCACTTCTATGAGAAATCGATCAGAACATCTCATGGTGTATTCCCAGCATGATAGTGTATAGGCAGTGATTGAATTGTCCAGTCTAATCTGTAAGGTACTGTTTCTGTGCATGTAAAAGCAATTATTTAAATTAAAGATAAATTAAAGATAATCTCCATTTTAGTTATATTTGGGGTCCCCTCTCCATCCAAAACTCCCCCACCTACTCCCTAGGACCCTCAAAACTTCCAGCAATAACATCTTGCCACTGCTTCTGTTTGGGGATCTGCTGGCATCTTAAAGCAGTATCGTCACCATAACAATCAAATTTCAACAGCAACTGGTCTGAGTGTATTAAGTGATAAAGATGCTAAGCCTGCATTCAAAACTTTCAAAACTTTTTCTGCTGTTATGATTTGGAGTTATCACATACTTAAGGAGCACTGGCCCTTTAGTAGACGTGCCAAAGAATTGCATGCTGGGGGTTCTTTTTATCTATAATCTATTCCTCCTCTTCCCTTTATTTCCCTGCCAGCTTCTTATCTGAAACCTAATCCCCTACTCACTTGTGTTTACAAGCAAGGCTGAGGCGACTCAGCGATTGGAGGAGACAAGAAAAAAAGTAAAGGGCAGAAATGACATCACGAGTTAGCCTGAACTGTGGGCAAAAGACATGGCCCCCACCAGGAACAGAATTCTCGTCATTTACTATATAACATTCACTGAAATCAAAACATGGACAGTATAATACATGTGTTATGTAAGTAGATCAAGTATTTATCTACTTATATATGTGTTTTTTTCCCTGGCATAGTATGGCTGATCCTACTGCTTTAAAGTAGGCATTCTTGCAGTGGATCTGTCGCTCACACTGACATCTGGGGGGGGCTGTTAATCATGGTGGGACTCATGGTTTTGGCCACATGAACGCGAGGGTGGTGAGGGAGGGGGGAATTGGGACAGCCCTGCTCAGAGCCAGAAAGTCCTGGAGCACCTTCCTTCAACACTACGAATTGTCTGGCTGGATGGTAAGATCATGGCGCCTGAAGTTGAAGACCCTTGGAGGTGACTATAAGGCTTTGGGTGGTGGGGTTGAAGGGTGACTGGGTGAGGGTAGAGTAAAAAAATAAATAAATAATATTGAACGTGGGCTTTAAACCACAAATAATATCTTGCCCTGATTAAAACACCTGACCTTGATAGACATCAATATTAGTGTTTTTGAACTGGAATCCATAATGATCCATGATCCAGTTCTCATAAGCTTCATTTCTCACCCTTTCTATAAATACCATTACAATCTCATGTAAGCAAAAGGTCTTTCAGATATGTTACCCTGATTACATAAATACTGAACCACACTTTACTTTTAGCTCTTTATCACTCAGTAGGTGGCTGAAATCTATTTTGTAGATGGAGCAGAATGATATAACGGTTGTAAATACGCCCTTTATAGCTATTTTCATCTTATCTATATGATACATTTTCCCCATCTAGCAAGCGAAGAGGTTCTCAGAATTCAGTAAGAAACATAATAAACTTTAGTTAATCAGTGATAACTTATTTTGAGTGCGTCTTTGCCTGCAGAGTGCTGAAAAGGTCTTATCTTTAAAGTACAGATGAAGTCAGAAATGTATATACTCTTTAGGGTGCATTTTGAGAATCACTTTATAACCACTCTGCAGATTGTCTACTAACAAACTATAAATGTGATATATCATGTTAAGACATCTACTTAGTGCATGGCAAAAGTATTTTATTTTTTTTTCAATAATGTTTCACTTTTTATTGAGTGTAGTGGGTCACCCAGCCGTAGCCTAAAAATTAAAATCTGGAGACTTACCTGGGGTTTCCTTCAGCTCCCCGTAGCCCGTAAGGTCCCCCGGCATTCTCTTCCTCCCTTCCATAGTCACGGGGGCGCGCAACCGGGGCGTCATCACACTGGTCGCCGTAAGGGTCCTGTGCATGCGCGGTTCAGTCTTTAAAGAGCCATGCATGTGCAGGACACTTACGGTGACCGGCATGATGATAAGCCAGGGGCATGCACGTGCATCTTCAGCCGAAGTTGCCAGATTACCAGAGCCACCAGTGGACCACAGAAGGGAGGAAACGGATGCCGGGGGACCTCACGGGCTATGGGGGAGGGGGGGGGCATGTGGAGGGGCTGAAGGAAGTCCTAGGCAAGTCCGGATTTTCATTTTAGGCCACTGCTCAGGGTCCCTTTAATATTCGGTAGCGTTGCCTTAAAGAGAATCTGTATTGTTAAAATCGCACAAAACTAAACATACCAGTGTGTTAGGGGACATCTCCTATTACCCTCTGTCACAATTTCGCCGCTCCCCACCGCATTAAAAGTGGTTAAAAACTGTTTTAAAAAGTTTGTTTATAAACAAACAAAATGGCCACCAAAACAGGAAGTAGGTTGATGTACAGTATGTCCACACATAGAACATACATCCATACACAAGCAGGCTGTATACAGCCTTCCTTTTGAATCTCAAGAGATCATTTGTGTGTTTCTTTCCCCCTGCATCTCTCATGCACTGAAGTTTCAGGCTGCTCTTTTCTTCCTGCAAACAGCTTTGCCCTTGTCTGTAATTCTTCAGTATGTGAAAGCCCTGCCAGCTCAGAGGACGATTTATCCAGCTTGTAAAAGATAAGAGAGAAGCTGCTCTAATTTAAATAACACACAGGCAGTGTGCATAGAGGGGCCTGTAGGGGGGAGATGCATCACAGAACCACAACACTGAAGAACTTGGCAGCCTTCCAGACACAGGCTGACAAGTCTGACAAGAGAAAGATACATTGATTTATTACAGAGACTGTGATAGTAGAACGTGCTGCAGTAAGCCAGAGCACATTAGAATAGCTTTTGGAACTTGTAGGATGATAAAAAACAGGATGCAATTTTTGTTACGGAGTCTCTTTAAGACAGACAGTTTGGTAACCTTCCTCTAGCTGCTTAAACTAAACTTGAAGTGTTAGGAATATGGAGGCTGCCATTCTCTAGTAAATAATTCCAGTTGCCGTACTTCTGTGCTGATGCTCCACCTCTAATACTAGAAGTCACTGGCCCAGAATAAGCCTGCAGATCAGATGCTTTGTTTTTATTCTGGTCTGACTCCACTGGCTGCATGCTTGTTGCCAATCTGTGTATCAAACATCTAACGGTGCATACACACACTGATGTCGCCGGTCAGGTGACATTGACCAACAAACGGTTCAGTAATGTGCTGTAATATGTACGAACAGAGGCGCCAAGCAGAGTAAAACAATGTTCTAAAAATGATAAAAAGAGGGAAGTCAAGGTGGACTTACCTCCCTCTGGTAGTGGACATATACTCAAATGCAGAGTAAAAAATATACAATTTATTTACAGCTCCATAAAATCGCTACGCGTTTCGCAGTCAACAGTCCCGCTTCATCAGGCAGTACAGGAGCATATAAAACTGTTTCGGGTCCATAAAGCGTGTGTTTTGTTTTTACAAAGCAGGTGATTGAGTGACATCTCCAAAGTGGTTGGCCATCTGTTGGGTGAATTGATCCACTGCGCGGATCACTTGGGCTGTAGGCAGTCGGGGACATGTACACATGCCTGCTGCAGGAGAGATTTGTAGGCCTCGATGCTTGGACCCGCTTTTTTCAACTCTACCCACAAATTTCCAGTTAGATTAAGGTTCGGGCTTTGTGTTGGCCACTTCAATAGCGTGGTCTGGTCGGCCTTTAGCCATTTTGCCGCTACTTTGGATGTATGCCTGGTCTCATTGTCCATGAAATTACCTTTCACCAAAGGCGGGGGTTTTCTAGTTCAGCACCTGGCCACCTGCATATTAATAAATGTATCCATTTAAAAATAAAATTGATTGGTGAAACTATCAAATGCTAACTACCATATATACTCGCATATAAGCCGAGGGACACACTTTTCCCTCAGAAACCAGAAAAAGTGATTGACTCGCATATAAGCCCCCTCCCCTGTATAGCCCCCTCCAAAGTAGATGTGCCACCAGTACTTCCTTCTCCCCACAGCCAGATGTGCCCCAAGGATGATACAGCTGTGTCTCAAGATGCCACTAGATAGTGTCACATCGATTGCCACATCCCTGATCATTGCACCACTGACACGTTGCTTGCACGCTCCTCTCCACAAGCCAGGGGGCACAGGTAGTCTTGAGCAGCGCACTCTGCACAACAGGGGATGGGGGGCACAGACACAGCAGGAAGCCAGCTGGCAAGCGCCGGATCATGAGTACATTATCCTTACCCTCCTCTGCCAGTAACAAAACCTGCTCCACCAGCCGTTCTGCTCCACTGACTCACATATGAGCCAAGGGGGTAACTTTTCAGCACATTTTTTTTGTGCTGAAAAATTAGGCTTATACGGGAGTATATAAGGTTAAGGTACTCTTGTACCTAGCAATAGGTACCAGAGTTTTGTGTTTAACAAATACTTACATGTTGACTACAATTAGGCCAATTGTCTAATTGCTTAAAGGGCTAGACATGATTTCCTAGAATTTTAAAAGGTGTTTAAAGATAGAATTGACAAAGTGTATGCAAACTTGTGACCCACTGGGATTGTGATGTAATCATTAAAAAGTGAAATCAGTGATATCATTTGTCTGTGAATATTGTTGAAAACATTTTTTGGGGGCGTGCACAAAGAAGATGTCTTAAATGATATGTCAAATGTATAGTATGTTACTATAAAATCTGTGGAGGGGTTATAAAGAGAACTGTAAAGAATTTAACTGTGTAGGTAAATTTCTGATTTCAATTGTAGCTTATTGAAAAGGAGCTGCCATACATCAGGTGACTTGGAGGATCGGATTCGATTATTATAATCGGATGAAAATCGGTGCCGCCAAGAGCATGCCCGATGAACGATGCAACCAATATTGGGCTGAAATTGTATGTATGTATTGATTGGACATGCTGCAAGATGTAGAGCCAACATCGGGTGTGCGGCGGTGACAGCACGCGATATCGGGACTAACGAAAATCACGACGGAACCCCTGGCTCTGTCTCCCCTAATGTAAAATGTGCCCACCAGTGCAGTATACTTTACCTGTCCGTGTCTGCATCTGTCTCCAGGCTCTGTTTTCATACACATGCTCCATCTGGCTGCTGGCGTAACGAAGGAACATGTCATGCTAGCATGACGAGGATCCGCCGAGCGGATCAGTCAAAAACAGTCTTATCAGTCTGCCGACAACTTGTACTCACGTGGGAGGGTCTGACGGACCCATCGTTTGAAAAAGTACAACGTGTGTACATGCCTTCAGTCTGTCTCTTATGGCCCATACTCACGGGCAACTTTTTTGGGCCTGTCGCCAGCACACGTGAGCGTGTGGGTGACAGGCCGGCGACAGGTCCCTCCGCGTACACATACGGAAGAAGGACCAGCGGCGCGACGGAAGCTGTCGCCGACGTTCCTCCTCCCCCCGCCGGAAGCTCCGTATTCCACAATGGAGGTTGCTGTTGCTAGTCCGCGTACTCACGCGGACTAGCGACAGTTGCGGCGGAGTTGCGGCGGCAACTGTCGCCAGGCGATTGAGCAGTTCAATCGCCTGGCGACATCAGAGACGAGCGACAGTTCGGGGTGCGCGCCCGTGCAAAGGCGCATACTCACGGGCGACCTGTCGCCGCAGCACGCGCGCCCCGCGTGTTGCGGCGACAATTGTAGCCCGTGAGTATGGGCCATTACATCATCTAATGTATTGGGACTTTTACTGTATACTTTAAAAAACAGGGCTGCCCAGCTCCACTCTGGGAGGGCTGGAATCCTCACACACTTTTAGTACACTAAATGATTAAGTAGTCTTTACAAAAGAGTGCAGTTTTTGAGGGGGTTTAAGGTGTGGAAGTCAATTATTTAGAAATTTAGATTTCTTGAAATTGGTCTTAAAACTATAAAAAAGGGGCTTTGATTATTGTTATTCGTACTGTGCTATTTTTGGAAGTAGTAAAGTCACAGTGCGATTCCAGTTATCTTGAGGTGCGAAGTCCAATGGAAAGTTAAGCTGTGTGTGTACAGGGAGCAGGTGTTGTGCAGACATGACCATTGTTCCCATCACAGTTCCTGGAAGAAATGAGTTTTAATTCGCAGTACTCAGTCATTGTATTGCCAGTATCAATGTTATTCATGTGGGTGACCGAAACATCAGGTAAACAAACCACAAGAAACAGGGAAAGAAGGTACCCAGCCTGATGGGTACAGGAATACAAATGGAGCTTACCTTAGTCCTTAATGGATTTGGCAATCAACGGTGTGTGGTGTGTGTGTGTGTGTGTGTGTGTGTGTGTGTGTGTGTGTGTGTGTGTGTGTGTGTGTGTGTGTGTGTGTGTGTGTGCATAGGCTCACTGCACCTCCCGTGGCTTGGCATCTGTCTCCGTTCATCTGTAACCGGTCCGTTCCAAAGCCCTGGTGGGCAGGGTCGGCGCAGGTGCAGTTTGTCCACAAACGTACGCACACACTCCCACGGGAAGACGTAGCCGATGCTCATGTCCCCTGACTCGAACATACTGCGTGCGCATGCGCAGTATGTCCGCTTGGGCACCTGGTGATCGCACACCGGCTTTGTCTTCCCACGGGAGTGTGTGCGTACTCCTGCTGCGCCGACCCCGCCGACTTGTGCTTTAGATGCCAGGCCATGGGAGGGAGGTGCAGTGAGCCTATGCGCAACCCCCCCCCCCTACACACACACAGGGTGTCAATTACCAAACCCATTAAGGACTAAGGTAGCCTTTAATATAAAACATCCCTTTTAATAATAACCTTTTAATGTCATAAAAAATTAAAATAATATGTGATTATAGCTGTATGAAAAATATTGCCTACGTTTCACAGCTCAAGGCTGCTTCATCAGAGGCATACCCAAACATTAACGACTGATGTGGGTGTTCCAAGCTTATTTACACATGTCCTTGGAGTTGTTCTGTGGCCCCATGTTGTCCCAAAGTTGTTAGAGCATGTACACACGTTAGGTGGATGTCGCCCGAAGGGGAACCAGATCTGATCCCTCAGGCAATATCACCATAGCTCACAACTGTCTCTTTTTGGAGGGACAGTCCCTCTTTGGGAATCCAATCCCTCTGTCCCTCTTTCTTCCTCATTTGTCCCACTTTCAGGACTCATGAACACATCTATGTAGATATACGTATTTTTCTACAGAAAAATGTTTGGGGGGGAGGGGGGCGGCTGACGGAGTGGACCACATGTGACGTCAAGCGGAGGGTTGGGTGAGCCATAAGAACAAAGCTATCGGTTGGGGGCTGCTTTACACACCTCGGATTATCGGCAGAGTTGGTCGTCATTGGCCGCCTCGGCCGACTCTAATCTAGCGTGTTTACGGGCCTTTAGTGTATGCATACTAAAGTGTGGTTAAAAATAACATAGTTACATAGTTATTTTGGCTGAAAAAAGACATACGTCCATCGAGTTCAACCAGTATAAAGTACAACACCAGCCTGCTCCCTCACATATCCCTGTTGATCCAGAGGAAGGCGAAAAACCCCCCACAAGGCATGGTCCAACCAGCCCCCAAAGGGAAAAATTCCTTCCCGACTCCAGATGGCAATCAGATAAAATCCCTGGATCAACATCATTAGGCATTACCTAGTAATTGTAGCCATGGATGTAGCCATAAAGTAATGATAAATAAACTTACTGATTTTAGCTTTCTTTTAAAATGCTGGCATATGGCTCAAACTACATAAAGAAATGACTCATTACTCATCCCATACTCATGTATAATTCGGATCAGTGAATAATGGCGCACAGTGCCTATGCATACAAATGGCGCCGCATTAAAAAGATACGCTTATCGCTATTTATCGTTAGTACTGCATAATAATGGCGCACAGGGAAAAAAGAAGAAAAATGGCACACAGTAACGTTATTTATCAATAGTGGCACACACTAACGTTATTTATCAATAGTGCCCTACATAAGCCAAACTGCAGACGTTATTTAACTGCAAAACGGTGAATGGATTTAATGTAACACTGTCAAGGTTAGGGTTAGGCACCACTGGGGGGGAGTCTTAGGGTTAGGCACCATCAGGGGGTCTTAGGGTTAGGCACCACCAGGGGGGTGGTTAGGGTTAGGCAGCACCAGGGGGGTGGTTAGGATTAGGCACCACCAGGGGGGGTCTTAGGGTTAGGCACCACCAGGGGGGTCTTAGGGTTAGGCACCACCAGGGGGGTGGTTAGGGTTAGGCAGCACCAGGGGGGTGGTTAGGATTAGGCATCACCAGGGGGGTCTTAGGGTTAAGCACCACCAGGGGGGTCTTAGGGTTAGGCACCACCAGGGGGGTGGTTAGGGTGAGGCACCATCAGGGGGTTCTTAGGGTTAGGCACCACCAGGGGGTGGTTAGGGTTAGGCACCACCAGGGGGGTGGTTAGGGTTAGGCAGCACCAGGGGGGTGGTTAGGATTAGGCACCACCAGGGGGGGGTCTTAGGGTTAGGCACAACCAGGGGGGTCTTAGGGTTAGGCACCACCAGGGGGGTCTTAGGGTTAGGCACCACCAGGGGGGTGGTTAGGGTTAGGCAGCACCAGGGGGGTGGTTAGGATTAGGCACTACCAGGGGGGTCTTAGGGTTAGGCACCATCAGGGGGGTCTTAGGGTTAGGCACCATCAGGGGGGTCTTAGGGTTAGGCACCACCAGGGGGTGGTTAGGGTTAGGCACCACCAGGGGGGTGGTTAGGAACCACCAGGGGGGTGGTTAGGGCTAGGCACCACCAGGGTGGGTTTAGGGATAGGTACAGAGAGGGTTCTGTGTGTTAACGCTAAATAACAATAAGGCTTTAACGTTAAATAGCGATAAACGGCAAACAGATTAGCGGCAACACCGTGCGCCATTATATGCAGGCGCCATTTTCAGATGGATCCGTATGATTGGTGCTGAAGAGCAGATAAGATCTGCACAGAGATGCTGAGCAGTGCAGAAACGGCATTTACCTAAAATAAAAAAATATTATTTTTTTTTTACGAGATTAGCTGCATGATTATTTCAGATGTAATTCAGACACTACTGCAGTCACAGTGATCAGCAGGACAGACAGGCAACTGCTATTGTTAAAAAGGAAATACATGAAGCAGCATCCTCCAGCCTGTGACACTCACCTTGGGCCTGGGGGAGGGGTGAGCATATGTTACATGGGGTAGACCAGCCTAGGGTCCGTCAGACGTTGGTGAATAGAATGCCACTACCGCTGTGCAACCGACCGCGCCCCTTTCAAGGGGAATCATTCTAGCATGCTGGTTCAATCGAAATGACAATCTGGTGGCCACGTTGTGATATTGATCTCTGACAGATTTAATCACATTATGATTGTTTCAGCCAGATATCAATGATGCAAATCAGGTAATGTATGGGCACCTTAGCCTATTGGCTCATGGTCAGTGTGTTTTTAATGACAGTCCACAGGTGCTTGTCCTGCCCATAAAAAGGCAGAGGTGCGATGTTGTCTGTCACCTCAGCTGAGTCTGCAGGGCGTCTGTATAGATCATGACACAGCTTTCTGAGAAGTCACGTGACTAGAAACCTATTGAAGAAGAAGGAAGTCAGTCAGTGTACACTGCAGGGAAAACAAGTATTCATCATCAGTCTGCTGAAAGAGGAAAAAGATAGTGATTTTTTTGCTTTGAATCTGTTAGCGGTTCAGTGATGATATTATTGTGACGGCTTAGCTTGAATTCCCTGGTATTGTTAGTTCTAGTCATAATGTATGTAAAGCATCATAGCTCCCAATTGTCCTTTTTTGGGGGTGGGCCCTGTGCGTGCTGTTGCTTTGAATGGGTCGGGGGGCTCTGCTTGCAGCCACTTCTGGGACAGGTGCTTCTGGGACAGGTGCTTTTTGCCAGGGTGCACTTGGCGGTCATGCATGCTAAGATACTTGGTTCTGAGCCTTGAGGCATTTGATAAAGCAAAGTTCCCTGCACACTCTGGCGCTTTAAAGGTATCAAGAAGCTCTACCTGCAGCTAGTGTTGGGCGAACATCTAGATGTTCGGGTTCGGGCCGAACAGGCCGAACATGGCCGCGATGTTCGGGTGTTCGAGCCGAACTCCGAACATAATGGAAGTCAATGGGGACCCGAACTTTTGTGCTTTGTAAAGCCTCCTTACATGCTACATACCCCAAATTTACAGGGTATGTGCACCTTGGGAGTGGGTACAAGAGGGAAAAAAATCTAGCAAAAAGAGCTTATAGTTTTTGAGAAAATCGATTTTAAAGTTTCAAAGGGAAAACTGTCTTTTAAATGCGGGAAATGTCTGTTTTCTTTGCACAGGTAACATGCTTTTTGTCGGCATGCAGTCATAAATGTAATACATATAAGAGGTTCCAGGAAAAGGGACCGGTAACGCTAACCCAGCAGCAGCACACGTGATGGAACAGGAGGAGGGTGGCGCAGGAGGAGAAGGCCACGCTTTGAGACACAACAACCCAGGCCTTGCATGAGGACAAGAAGCGTGCGGATAGCAATTTGCATTTTGTCGCCATGCAGTCATAAATGTAATACAGATGAGAGGTTCAATAAACAGGGACCGGAAACGCTAACCCATCACAGATGTTCATTGTTCATGTTACTTGGTTGGGGTCCGGGAGTGTTGCGTAGTCATTTCCAATCCAGGATTGATTCATTTTAATTTGAGTCAGACGGTCTGCATTTTCTGTGGAGAGACGGATACGCCGCCGATCTGTGACGATGCCTCCGGCAGCACTGAAACAGCGTTCTGACATAACGCTGGCTGCCGGGCAAGCCAGCACCTCTATTGCATACATTGCCAGTTTGTGCCAGGTGTCTAGCTTCGATACCCAATAGTTGAAGGGTGCAGATGGATTGTTCAACACAGCTACGCCATCTGACATGTAGTCCTTGACCATCTTCTCCAGGCGATCGGTGTTGGAGGTGGATCTGCACGCTTGCTGTTCTGTGTGCTGCTGCATGGGTGTCAGAAAATTTTCCCACTCCAAGGACACTGCCGATACCATTCCCTTTTGGGCACTAGCTGCGGCTTGTGTTGTTTGCTGCCCTCCTGGTCGTCCTGGGTTTGCGGAAGTCAGTCTGTCGGCGTACAACTGGCTAGAGGAGGGGGAGGATGTCAATCTCCTCTCTAAAGTCTCCACAAGGGCCTGCTGGTATTCTTCCATTTTGACCTGTCTGGCTCTTTCTTCAAGCAGTTTTGGAACATTGTGTTTGTACCGTGGATCCAGAAGGGTATAAACCCAGTAATTGGTGTTGTCCAGAATGCGCACAATGCGTGGGTCGCGTTCAATGCAGTCCTAGGCCGAAGAGGTCATAGCCTAGGGTCACAAAACCTGTTTATTTGGGCAATTTCAATGGTGGCGAGTCTGACATACATAAATCGCAGCAATGGCCGTTAGCAACGTCTGAATCTCACAAAATGTCTCATGCAGGTAGAAGACATATTGTTAGACTTGGGCTCCAAAGATGGGTTCCCTACATCTCTGCAAACCAGAGTTACAGGGCTCCAAATTTGGTAAAATCCCCCATAGGCTTTCATTGGGCCTCCTATTTACAGTTCCAAAATCTCACATCTTTTCAAAGGGCAATTACTCAGCAGTGGCAAATTTTCTAGCATTGTAGGGACCCTTAGGGGGAACATGACTGGTGAGTTTCGGGCCCCTAGGCCGAAGAGGTCATAGCCTAGGGTCACAAAAACCTGTTTATTTGGGCTATTTCAATGGTAGTGATGGTGACGTACATAAATCTCAGCCATGGCCGTTAGCAACGTCTGAATTTCACGAAATGTCTCATGCAGGTAGAAGACATATTGTTAGACTTAGATTCCAAAGATGGGGTCCCTACATCTCTGCAAACCAGAGTTACAGGGGTCCAAAATTGGTAAAATCCCCCATAGGCTTTCATAGGGCCTCCTATTTACAGTTCCAAAATCTCACATCTTTTCAAAGGGCAATTGCTCAGCAGTGGCAAATTTTCTAGCATTGTAGGGACCCTTAGGGGGAACATGACTGGTGAGTTTCGGGCCCCTAGGCCGAAGAGGTCATAGCCTAGGGTCACAAAAACCTGTTTATTTGGGCTATTTCAATGGTAGTGATGGTGACGTACATAAATCTCAGCCATGGCCATTAGCAACGTCTGAATTTCACGAAATGTCTCATGCAGGTAGAAGACATATTGTTAGACTTGGATTCCAAAGATGGGGTCCCTACATCTCTGCAAACCAGAGTTACAGGGGTCCAAAATTGGTAAAATCCCCCATAGGCTTTCATTGCCTCCCTATTTCACTTTCCAAAATCTCACATCTTTTCAAAAGGCAATGGCTCAGCAGTACCAAATTTTCTAGCATTGTAGGGACCCTTAGGGGGATCATGACTGGTGAGTTTTGCCACTGCTGAGCCATTGCCCTTTGAAATGGTGTGAGATTTTGGAACGGTAAATAGGAGGCCCAATGAAAGCCTATGGGGGATTTTACCAATTTTGGAGCCCTGTAACTCTGGTTTGCAGAGATGTAGGGACCCCATCTTTGGAATCCAAGTCTAACAATATGTCTTCTCCCTGCATGAGACATTTCGTGAAATTCAGACGTTGCTAACGGCCATGACTGAGATTTATGTACGTCACCATCACTACCATTGAAATAGCCCAAATAAACAGGTTTTTGTGACCCTAGGCTATGACCTCTTCGGCCTAGGGGCCTGAAACTCACCAGTCATGTTCCCCCTAAGGGTCCCTACAATGCTAGAAAATTTGCCACTGCTGAGCAATTGCCCTTTGAAAAGATGTGAGATTTTGGAAAGTGAAATAGGGAGGCAATGAAAGCCTATGGGGGATTTTACCAATTTTGGACCCCTGTAACTCTGGTTTGCAGAGATATAGGGACCCCATCTTTGGAATCCAAGTCTAACAATATGTCTTCTACCTGCATGAGACATTTCGTGAGATTCAGACGTTGCTAACGGCCATGGCTGAGATTTATGTACGTCACCATCACTACCATTGAAATAGCCCAAATAAACAGGTTTTTGTGACCCTAGGCTATGACCTCTTCGGCCTAGGGGCCCGAAACTCACCAGTCATGTTCCCCCTAAGGGTCCCTACAATGCTAGAAAAATTTGCCACTGCTGAGCAATTGCCCTTTGAAAAGATGTGAGATTTTGGAACTGTAAATAGGAGGCCCAATGAAAGCCTATGGGGGATTTTACCAAATTTGGAGCCCTGTAACTCTGGTTTGCAGAGATGTAGGGAACCCATCTTTGGAGCCCAAGTCTAACAATATTTCTTCTACCTGCATGAGACATTTCGTGAGATTCAGACGTTGCTAACGGCCATTGCTGCGATTTATGTACGTCAGACTCGCCACCATTGAAATTGCCCAAATAAACAGGTTTTTGTGACCCTAGGCTATGAGCTCTTCGGCCTAGGACTGCATTGAACGCGACCCACGCATTGTGCGCATTCTGGACAACACCAATTACTGGGTTTATACCCTTCTGGATCCACGGTACAAACACAATGTTCCAAAACTGCTTGAAGAAAGAGCCAGACAGGTCAAAATGGAAGAATACCAGCAGGCCCTTGTGGAGACTTTAGAGAGGAGATTGACATCCTCCCCCTCCTCTAGCCAGTTGTACGCCGACAGACTGACTTCCGCAAACCCAGGACGACCAGGAGGGCAGCAAACAACACAAGCCGCAGCTAGTGCCCAAAAGCGAATGGTATAGGCAGTGTCCTTGGAGTGGGAAAATTTTCTGACACCCATGCAGCAGCACACAGAACAGCAAGCGTGCAGATCCACCTCCAACACCGATCGCCTGGAGAAGATGGTCAAGGACTACATGTCAGATGGCATAGCTGTGTTGAACAATCCATCTGCACCCTTCAACTATTGGGTATTGAAGCTAGACACCTGGCACAAACTGGCAATGTACGCAATAGAGGTGCTGGCTTGCCCGGCAGCCAGCGTTATGTCGGAACGCTGTTTCAGTGCTGCCGGAGGCATCGTCACAGATCGGCGGTGTATCCGCCTCTCCACAGAAAATGCAGACGGTCTGACTCAAATTAAAATGAATCAATCCTGGATTGGAAACGACTACGCAACACTCCCGGACCCCAACCAAGTAACATGAACAATGAACATCTGTGATGGGTTAGCGTTTCCGGTCCCTGTTTATTGAACCTCTCATCTGTATTACATTTATGACTGCATGGCGACAAAATGCAAATTGCTATCCGCACGCTTCTTGTCCTCATGCAAGGCCTGGGTTGTTGTGTCTCAAAGCGTGGCCTTCTCCTCCTGCGCCACCCTCCTCCTGTTCCATCACGTGTGCTGCTGCTGGGTTAGCGTTACCGGTCCCTTTTCCTGGAACCTCTTATATGTATTACATTTATGACTGCATGCAGACAAAAAGCATGTTACCTGTGCAAAGAAAACAGACATTTCCCGCATGTAAAAGACAGTTTTCCCTTAGAAACTTTAAAAATCGATTTTCTCAAAAACTATAAGCTCTTTTTGCTAAATTTTTTTTCCTCTTGTACCCACTCCCAAGGTGCACATACCCTGTAAATTTGGGGTATGTAGCATATAAGGAGGCTTTACAAAGCACGAAAGTTCGGGTCCCCATTGACTTCCATTATGTTCGGAGTTCGGCTCGAACACCCGAACATCGCGGCCATGTTCGGCCCGAACCCGAACATTTAGATGTTCGCCCAACACTACACGTGACCCGTTCGGCCAATCACAGCGCTAGCCGAACGTTCAGGTAACGTTCGGTCATGCGCTCTTAGTTCGGCCATATGGCCGAACAGTTTGGCCGAACACCATAAGGTGTTCGGCCGAACTCGAACATCACCCGAACAGGGTGATGTTCTGCAGAACCCGAACAGTGGCGAACACTGTTCGCCCAACACTACCTGCAGCCACTTCTGAGACAGGTGCTCTTTGGCAGGGTGCACTTGGCGGTCATGCATGCTGAGCATGTGATACTTGGTTCTGGGCCTTGCTGTGTTTGGTGATGCGGGGATCCCTGCGCTTGCTGTTGACTTGAATTTAATGGGGGGCTCTGCCTGCGGCCACCTCTGAGGCGTGTTCTCTTTGTAAAGGTGCACTTAGCAGTCATACATGCTGGGGCACTTGGTTTTAGGCCTTGCAATATCTGATAATGCAGGGGGGCTCTGGACTGGAGCACACTTTCGAGGGCAGCTGAGTTCCAAGTTGAACGTGGGGTTCCGATCCATTTCTGCTGCAAGGGCGGTGGTAACTACGAAAAACTATCGTAATCAGTGTTGCCAACCTTTCATGTTATTTTTTACTGACAAATACCTACAAATTTACTGACAAAAGATTGTTTTTACTGACAAAACCCAAAATAGGCGTGGTCACGTAACAGAATGTGGGCGTGGTCATGGGTGGGGCCAAATATACATGATTTTAGTAGTGCTGTAAAAGGTCTGCTGGGGAAGTTTGAGCTCTGCCATAGTGTTTCCCCCCCTTCCCCCAAAATACATGTAATCTTACAGCATTCCACCAAAAATCCACGTAATCTGGTCGAGGTTCTTCCAAAAAACAGATCATATGGCAGTGGTTCCCTAAAAATAGACGAAATCTGGCAGCAGCGATTCCCCCAACATACACATAATCTGGCAGCAGTTCCCCAAAATACATTTAACTTGACAGCAGTGGTTCCCCAAAAATAGATAGCCCCAGGTCTATAGGTGTCCCCAGAATAGGTGGCCAGTGGTATAGATGTCCCCAGAACAGGTAGCTAGTGGTATATGTGCCCAGTATATGTAGCCAGAGGTATATGTGCCCAGTATATGTAGCCAGAGGTATATGTGCCCCAGTATATGTAGTCAGTAATATATGTGCCCAGTATATGTAGCCAGAGGTATATGTGCCCAGTATATGTAGGCAGGGGTATATGTGCCCAGTATATGTAGTCAGGGATATATGTGCCCAGTATATGTAGCCAGGGGTATATGTCCCCAGTATTTGTAGCCAGAGGTATATGTGCCCAGTATATGTAGCCAGAGGTATATGTCCCCAGTATATATAGTCAGGGGTAAATGTCCCCAGTATATGTAGGCAGGGGTATATGTGCCCAGTATATGTAGTCAGGGATATATGTGCCCAGTATATATAGTCAGGGATAGATGTGCCCAGTATATGTAGCCAGGGATATTTGTCCCCAGTATATGTAGGCAGAGGTATATGTTCCCAGTATATATAGCCAGGGGTAT
Source organism: Hyperolius riggenbachi (assembly GCF_040937935.1). NCBI lineage: Eukaryota > Metazoa > Chordata > Amphibia > Anura > Hyperoliidae > Hyperolius > Hyperolius riggenbachi. The sequence continues at coordinate 634,949,966 of NC_090646.1, forward strand.
ATGTCCCCAGTATATGTAGTCAGGGGTATATGTGCCCAGTATATGTAGCCACTAGCCACAGGTGTATGTCCCCAGTATATGTAGGCAGGGGTATATGTGCCCAGAATAGGTAGCCAGGTGTCCCCCAGCAGGAGGGGAGCAGCGCAGAGAAGGAGAGCTGTGGGCACAGTGGGGAAGGGGGGCCATCTCCCTCCTTCCCTCGCCTTAGGGCTCCCCCTCACTCGCTCTCCCCTCCAGGACTAAGTGTTGTGCGGCGGCTGGCAGCGGCCGGAACGTACCTCCGTCTCGTTGCAGGCACGGGATGGTCTAATGGTTTTTCCGCTAGTCTGGTCTGGTCCACCAGAACACGGAGGTAAGTTTCGCCCGCTGCCAGTCGCTGCACAGCACTTAGTTCTGGAGGGGAGAGCGGGTGAGGGAGAGCTCTAAAGTGAGGGAAGGGGGGGGGGGGAGATGCCCCCCCCCCCTTCTCCACCGCTGCTCACAGCTCTTCTCTGCGCTGCTCCCCTCCTGCTCACAGGGCGGCTAAATTTCTAACATCATTTACAGTATGCTCTTAAATTTACGAGCGGTTGGCAACACTGATCGTAATTGCAGGATTCCGGGGGTTGGGGGGGCGTCTTGTACGCTGGAGGATACGGTACTTTCTCTTTCTCTGAAGGTAGCTCTTCCTTCTTCCTTTGGCCTGTTTCTCTTTTCCCTTTCTTTATCTATTTATCTATTTTTATGTAATTATTAAATTCGATTGACAAATTCTGATTAGCAAACATGATGAGATTTTATGCCCAACACCAAGAGCGGGGTGATGAAGCCTATCAATATGGTTGGGCCTTCATAAACTGTGGCTAGACTCTAAGCTAATCAGAAATAAAAAAATAAAAAATAAAATAAAAAATAATGTTAGATACCTACCCACATAGAGGGAAGCCTCTGGATAGTCCTGTCTCTTCTTCTCAACCTCACCACCTGGACCCTCTCCTTCTTTGCAGGAGTGCTCCCCTCCAGGTATGAGTAAATAAGTGGCTTTGGCTTACTGCTCAGACACGGCTGTACTCGCGCATGCACAGCACTACCGCACTCCTGGCTGACCCGATTTGTGTTTGTGCAGCTTCCCCAGTGATCCTCATAGTGCTTCTCCAATCACAGTATCCTCACTAAAGTGTCTCCTCCATCCATTATATAAATAAATTGCTTAAGGTAGCCAAATTATGCCCCCCCCCCCATATAGGTGGCCTAGTATAGGAGCCCCCTGAATAGGTAGCCAGGTATAGGTGCCCCCAATTTCACACGTCACCCACCTTCTGGGCCTAAGACAGACCCTCGTGCCGGTGCACTTCTCCTGCAGGTACACCACTCCTGCTCCACTGAAGTACAATTTCAAAAACGGAGACTGCACACAAAGGGCTTTAGCGACAAGCTGTATTAGTGAGCATGCAGAGGCACATACACAACATGTTTCGGGCGGAGCCCTTCCTCAGGTGTGTCACACCCATCACCTGTGACACCTAAATACCTTTCCACACTCAGGAAGTCATGTGACAATCACATGACCCAAAGAAGCAAGTACAATAGTAACACATATCAATTAACCATTAAGGGAACTACACCTATGGTGTCTACCCCAGTAAAAAAGCTGAGGAATAGGACAATGCCGCAGAGGGTTTGATTAAGAAAATGTCTGAGAAAGGATATGATGGGCATGCTCTTCGAAAGATCAGTGGGGAAGTGAGGTCTATGGCCAGAAAAGATCTATTGTTACCTAAAGAAAAACGAGTCTCGGATCGGTTGCCTTTTGTGTGCAACTATGGCTATTTGTCTGAACGAATTCATTCAGTGGTGCGTAAATTTTGGCCTATCCTTGAACAGGACAAGATGTTTGGAAAATTGTTCACTGACCCTCCTGTGTTTGCTTACCGCAGGGGTAAAACTATAAAGGATTGGGTATGTAAATCAGATATCCTTGTTAAAGCCAATGGGTAGTACCGCTAGAAAAATAAAAAAGTCAGATATTCACCTAAGGAGAGGGAAGGCTCGGTCCTAATGACTCTTCCCTCTTCTCTCCCGGTGCCCTCGGTGCTGCGCTGGCTCCCCCATTCGCGTCCGCCGCCGCAGGGACTTCGAAGGTCTTCGGGAGCACTCGGGCTTCTGAGGACGGGCCGCTCCATACTACGTACGCACGAGCGCGTCATAGAGGGCGCTCGCGCATGCGTAGTATGGAGCGGGCCGGCCGCGTCCTCGGGAGCCCGAGTGCTCCCGAAGGCTTGTGAAAGCTCCCTTCAGCATGCGGAAGTGGCAGTATTTGACCGAACTGGTCGAATACTGCCACGGGGGATCCTGCGCGGGACCGGGCATCGGGAGAGGAGAGGGAAGGCTCATTAGGACCGAGCCTTCCCTCTCCTTAGGTGAGTATCTGACTTTTTCTTTTTTGAAACGGTAAACATTCACTTTAAAAAGAAAGAGATGATCTCTAGTGCCAAGAAAGGCACATTTCCCTGTTTAAGTTGGAATTGTTGTGGAGCCATCATTAAGAGCAGCAGTGTCTCTCACCCTTCCACTGGGTCCAGCATACCCATTAGCAGGGGTGCAGCTAAGGTTTTTGTGGCCCCAAGTGGACTGCAGGCCGAGGTCCACAACCTGCGTCGCGCGAAGCGCGCCGCGCCGAAAAAAGGGGTGTGTTCATTGCGCGGGAAAGTGGGCGTGACATGACATGTGGGTGGAGCCAGGGTGTGGCCATGACATGTGGGTGGAGCCAACTGCATGATGCTTACATGTCAATATGGACCAGAAAAACAAAACAAACATTTCAATGTAGAAAGCGGTAGACTTTACCCCCCCCCCCCCCCCCTAAAAAAGAAAAAAAAATACATAAACAACAAATACATAAGTAGGACATTAGACTATGGTAGGGATTAGATGGTGAGCTCCTCTGAGAGCAGTCAGTGACATGGCTATGTACTTTGTAAAGTGCTGCACAAGAGGTCACGGCGGTAGTAATGCACTAGCACAGAACGCTGTGATATGCAGGAGCAAACACGGCCAAGCATGCACAACAGAGCACACAGCCAGCCCGGTACACCAGCCCCAAGCCTGATCGCAGCCAACAGTATAGGTGCCAAGGTACGCAGGGCCGGCCTTTGCTATGAGCGAGCTGTGCGGTCGCTCAGGGCGCCATGCTATCAAGGGCGCATGCGCCCTGTCGCCCCTTGCCGCCCGCTGTCTCCCTCTCCGTCTATATTTAGAGCAGGACTACAAGAAAATGGCCACCGATGTCCACAAATGCAGACAAACGGTGGCCATTTTCTTGTATCCTGCTCTAACTACAGATGGAGCGGAGGCGGGGAGAGAAGAGTGACGTCGGCGCTGGAGCTGGATGTCAGGTGAGTCAGTCTCAGCCCGGCCCGCTGCCACATAAAGGGGGGGGGGGGGGGGTTTGCCTGGGGCAAACTACCTACACCGGTGGCAAACTACCTACACTGGGAGCAAACTACCTACACTGGGGGCAAACTACCTACACTGGGGGCATACTGGGGGCACACTACCTACACTGGTGGCAAACTACCTACACTGGGGGCAAACTACCTACACTGGGGGCAAACTACCTACACTGGGGGCAAACTACCTACACTGGGGGCATACTACCTACACTGGGGGCAAACTACCTACACTGGGAGCATACTGGGGCATACTACCTACACTGGGGGCATACTGGGGTAAACTACCTACACTGGGGGCATACTGGGGTAAACTACCTACACTGGGGGCATACTACCTACACTGGGGGCATACTACCTACACTGGGGGCAACCATGCTACTACACTGGGGGAAACTGTACTAGCTACACTGAGGGCAGCAATGCTACCTATATGGGGCAACTATACTACCTACACTGGGGGCAACTATGCTACCTATATAGGGACAACTATGCTACTTATGGGGGGCAACAAAATCCGGTTTCGCTCAGGGCGCTGTGAAACCTAAGGCCGGCCCTGAAGGTACGTCAGTGCGGCGCCACTGCAAAGAAATGGGCATGGTCATGACATCATGTGAGCGGGGCTAACATAGGTAACGCATAACAGTGAGGCGGCAGGCCAGAGTTTCCTCCCACAACAGTTAGGCAAAGTTACTCTAATGCTGGGTACACACTGAGATTTTCTGGTCGATTTACTGTCAGATGGATTATTTCCAACATGTTCGATTTGCTTTCCGATCGTTTTCCGAGCATTTTCCGATCGATTTCATATTAAAGTGCACGGAAATCGATCGGAAAATGCTCGGAAAACAATCGAAAAGCAAATCGGACATGTTGGAAATAATCCATCTGACAGTAAATCGACCAGAAAATCTCATAGTGTGTACCCAGCATAAGGCTCCCTGCACACTGCAAATCCGATTTGCGATTCCAATTTTCCCTGAATGCTAGCAACAGAATAACGCAGAAAAAACAGCATGCAGTAACGATTAAAAATCGGAATCACATGCAGTGTGCAGGGAGCCTAAGAGTAATTAGACATGCCACAAACTATAAGGAAGCAGTGTTTCTGCCATGATGTGGTAAGAAAGAAGATTTGCATCATGGATGCGCAGATGATAAATCAGCAGAAACTGCTATTTATTAGCATACCATTTAGTAATCATGAGATGACAAAAGAATGTCAAATGCTGCAACAATGATCCCAAAGCAGCAAATGTAGCCAACTATGACCATCAAGTAATAAATGCAGCAACCATTACCTCTGACATATAAACTGCAACAACCGTTACCTCCGACACATCAAATGCAAGAACCATTACCTCTGACACATGATATGCAACAACCAGGGCTGTGGAGTCGGTACAAAAATCTTCCGATTCAGACTCCTCAGTTTATGAAACCACGACTCCCGACTCCAACTCTGACTCCGGGTACCCAAAATGGCTCTGACTCCTCGACTCCGACTCCTTAGTCTAATACTTAACAGGCAAAACAGACAAATGATAAGCGCTCAAGGATGCACCTGAATTGTAAGCCATCAGCGGCAATGCAGAGCCCCCTAGGGCTGAATACATGCCTCTAATGCAAAACAGATGCAAAATTATGTGCTAGCTCTAATCTAAAAATTTGAGAGTGAATTTAAAACAGTGAAGGCAGCTAGCCAATAGTATACTTACATTTAAGTTTGCACAGTGGGAGACATGGCAGCGCTTTCAAACAACCTCATACCTGAAGGATTTAACTGCAATGGTGAGCAGAGCTCCAGAAACTGGACTAAATTACACACCCAGCATACACTGCAGGCAAAGAGAGGGAGGGGGAATTAGTGATTAAGCTGCATCAGTGGGCAGAGCTCCAGAGACTGGACTATATTACACACCCTGCATCACTATAGACCAAGGGGGGGTGTTAGCTTCAGTGATAATTAGTGCACAAATTATGACCTAATAGACTTCCCCACGGCGGTGACGTTAGCACATAATTTTGCATCTGTTTTGCATTAGAGGCATGTATTCAGCCCTAGGGGGCTCTGCATTGCCGCTGATGGCTTACAATTCAGGTGCATCCTTGAGCGCTTATCATTTGTCTGTTTTGTTTGTCTTATGAAATGTGTATACCATTTATGAATAGCAGCACGAGGAATTATGTTTTTATTGCTAGGTTAGAGGTAGGTCTTCCCCAAGGGGAAATACTTAACAGGGCTGTGGATTTTGTACAAAAATCATCCGACTCCTGACTCCGACTCCTCAGTTTATGAAATCAACGACTCCAACTCCAGGTGCCCAAAATTGACCAGACTCCGACTCCATAGCCCTGGCAACAACCCCTACTTCTCACACATGATATGCAAAAACCTTACTTCCGACACATAATAAGCAACAACTATTACCTCCAATACATGAAATGCAAGAACCATTACATCTGAAACATGATATCCAACAACCCCAACTTCCGACAAATGAATGCAGCAAATGATTTCCCTAACACATGGAATACAGCAAACTTTACTTTTGACATATGAAATGCATCAAATCGGAAATTAGGAAAATATTACCTCCCACACGTTAAAATTCAGTAAGCATTATCCACCCACACATGAAAAATACACATATAAAAATGCAGCAAATGTTACCTTAGACATAATTTAATTAAATGTTCTGGCCCACTGGGTGCTGGCAGGATGGAGCTGCTGAGTAGGGTGGGATAGTGAAACTGGATGCGGCTGAGAGGGCGACACTGGGCGGAAGGAGGGTGACATTGCCTGGAAGGGGAGGAGGATGACACTAGTTGGGGAGGAGGATGACACTAGGTGGGGAGGAGGATAACACTGGGTGGGGAGAGGGTAACACTGGGTGGGGAGAGGGTGACACTGACTGGGTTGGGAGGTGGGTGATACTAATGGGGTGTGGAGGAGGGTGACAGACACTAAGTGGGGAGGAGTGTAATAGGTAGGTGTCCCAGTAAAGGTAGCTAGGCGTAAATAGGCGCCCCCGTAGGTAGCTAGGCGTAGGTAGGTGCCCCTATAGGTAGCTAGGCGTAGGTAGGTGCCCCATAGGTAGCTAGGCGTAGGTAGGTGCCCCCTGTAGGTAGCTAGGCATAGGTAGGTGCCCCCATAGGTAGCTAGGTGCCCCTATAGGTAGCTAGGTGTAGCTAGGTGCCCCTATAGGTAGCTAGGCATAGGTAGGTTCCCCCATAGGTAGGTAGGTGCCCCATAGGTAGGTGCTCCATAGGCAGCTAGGCGTAGGTAGGTGCCCCATAGGTAGCTAGGCGTCGGTAGGTGCCCCCTGTAGGTAGCTAGGCGTAGGGAGGTGCCCCATAGGTAGCTAGGTGTAGGTAGGTTCCCCCATAGGTAGGTAGGTGCCCCATAGGTAGCTAGTCATAGGTAGGTGCCCCCTGTAGGTAGCTAGGCGTAGGTAGGTGCTCCATAGGTAGGTAGGTAGGAGTCCCAGTATAGGTAGCTAGGTGCTACTATAGGTAGCTAGGCGTAGGTAGGTGCCCCATAGGTAGCTAGGCATAGGTAGGTGCCCCATAGGTAGCTAGGCGTGGGTAGGTGCCCCATAGGTAGCTAGGCATAGCTAGGTGCCCCTATAGGTAGCTAGGCGTAGGTAGGTGCCCCCATAGGCAGCTAGGCGTAGGTAGGTGCCCCATAGGTAGCTAGGCATCAGTAGGTGCCCCCTGTAGGTAGCTAGGCATAGGTAGGTGCCCCCATAGGTAGCTAGGTGTAGCTAGGTGCCCCCATAGGTATCTAGGTGTAGCTAGGTGCCCCTATAGGTAGCTAGGTGTAGGTAGGTTCCCCTATAGGTAGGTAGGTGCCCCATAGGTAGGTGCTCCATAGGCAGCTAGGTATAGGTAGGTGCCCCATAGGTAGCTAGGCGTCGGTAGGTGCCCCCTGTAGGTAGCTAGGCGTAGGGAGGTGCCCCATAGGTAGCTAGGCGTAGGTAGGTTCCCCCATAGGTAGGTAGGTGCCCCATAGGTAGCTAGGCATAGGTAGGTGCCCCCTGTAGGTAGCTAGGTGTAGGTAGGTGCTCCATAGGTAGGTAGGAGTCCCAGTATAGGTAGCTAGGTGCCACTATAGGTAGCTAGGTGTAGGTAGGTGCCCCATAGGTAGCTAGGCGTAGGTAGGTGCCCCATAGGTAGATAGGTGTAGGTAGGTGCCCCATAGGTAGCTAGGTGTAGGTAGGTGCCCCATAGATAGCTAGGCATAGCTAGGTGCCCCCATAGGTAGATAGCTAGGCATAAGTAGGTGCCCCCATAGATAGCGAGCGGGCAGGGAGCAGGGGTAGAAGGCAGACAGGCGGGCAAGGAGATTGGTGGCTTTGCCGGGAGTCATGCACCATTTGTACTTCCGGTTCCTGCAGTCCATGTGGAACGCAGAACCGGAAGTATGCGGCGCATACACCCGGCTTCAGGGAGGGTGGGCAGAGCAGTGGGCGGGGGCGGAACTAAAGCGGCCAAGCAGCTGCTCTATTGGTGGGTGGGCAGGGACAGAGCCTTCCCCTCGCCGGAGTCTGCCCGCCCCCTTAGCCCGTACCAAGAAGCCGCTGCGGCAGGACGGTGACGGTGTGACGTCATAACGACGTCACGGAGACTCCGAGGCCCCTAAAAACATGAGGCCCCAAGCAGCCGCTTGGTCTGCTTGGTGCCTGGCGGCGCCCCTGCCCATTAGGGGCAGGTTTTCCTGCCTGAGCCCGTATGTGGTGTATGGGCTCAAGTGCCCTTGTGGGTATGCATACATTGGGAAGACAGAGACCTGTAAAGGAGCGGATACAGGAGCATAAACGGGATGTCACTAATTTTGCTTTAGGTAAGAAAGAGTACGAAACCTCTGTATCCAGGCACTTCCTACAATTTCGCCACAGAGTAAGTCAGTTGCGCTGGTTTGTGGTGGAGGATGTGCCAAAGCTCCTGAGAGGTGGCAACAGAAAGAAACTTCTATTACAGTGTGAAGCCAAATGGATAAGAAAATTTGACTGTGTATGTCCTAAGGGTTTAAACGAAAATTTGAGTTTAAAGTGTTTTCTATGATGTTTCTCTCCTAGGTTGAAATGGATTGCGCAGAATGTTTATAACAGGACTTTCAAGACTGGTATCGTTAAATATGATAGAACTATAATGTTCTGATGTTGAGTAGAATTATTGGATGAATTATTGTATAACATTAACTGTGTCTGGGTGTCCTATTCCTCAGCTTTTTTACTGGGGTAGACACCATAGGTGTAGTTCCCTTAATGGTTAATTGATATGTCTTACTATTGTACTTGCTTCTTTGGGTCATGTGATTGTCACATGACTTCCTGTGTGTGGGAAGGTATTTAGGTGTCACAGGTGATGGGTGTGGCACACCTGAGGAAGGGCTCCGCCCGAAACATGTTGTGTATGTGCCTCTGCATGCTCACTAATACAGCTTGTCCCTAAAGCCCTTTGTGTGCAGTCTCCGTTTTTGAAATAGGTGCCCCCAGTATAGGTAGCCAGGTAAAGGTATCCACAGTCTAGGTATTCAGGCATAGATGCCCCAGTATGGTTGCAGGGTATAGGTGCCCCCACTATAGGTAGCCAGGCATAGGTTCCCCCATATAGGTAGCCAGGCATAGGTGCCCCCAGTCAAGGTAGCCAGGTAAAGATGACCCCACATAGCTTAGTTGCCCCTAAATAGGTAGCCAGGGATAGGTGCCCTCAGTATAGGGAGCCAGGTATAGATGCCCCCCCATATAGGTAGCCAGGTAAAAGTGCCCCCAGTATAGGCAGCTAGGTATAGATGGCCCCCATATAGGTAGGCAGGTAAAGGTGCCCCAAGTATAGGCAGTCAGGTATAGGTAACTCCAGTATAGGTAGCCAGGTATACAGTAGATGCCCCCATATAGGTATCTAGTTATAGGTGCCCCCAGTCTAGTTAGCCAGGTATATGTCCCCCACTATAGGTAGCCAGGTATAGGTGCCCCCAGTATAGGTAGCCAGGTATAGGTGCCCCCAGTATAGGTAGCCATGGATAGGTACCCCCTGAATAGGTGTCCAGGTATAGATGCCCCCAGTCTATGTAGCCAGGTTAAGGTGCCCCCAGTATAGTTAGCCAGGTAAAGCTGCACCCAGTCATTGATCATCCCTATGCACAGCATTGCCGACATACCTTCTGTGCATCAGCGGTCACGGTTGTTTGTGTGTGAATGACGTTATTAAACTGCAGTCATTGTGGTCTTAAAGTTCTAACAACAGGGAAGTTTTCCATCTGTTATTTGAAGTGAACCCCCGAGGAGACCACAGAGAAGCCACAGAGACCTAGAGGAGGAGGCCACAGTCGTCACATGAGTGCAGCTTCTTCTGTCTGTGATGGGGGAATAGAATTGCTTCTCTCAGGGTCATTTCAGAGCACTTTTGGAGCACTTCAGTGTTTATAGGCTGATTTTATGTTAGTTTATAACTATTTTGTATTAATTAGGGATGAGCGTTTTGAACTGTATTACTGTTCGGAATGCAATGTGGAAGGCAGCGCACAGAGGGGGCATTAAGGTGAGTCAACCCCCAGTGCAGGAAGGGTTATCTCACCCTGGGGTCACCTCTGTGTTTAGATTTAGATAAAACAGGTCCCTAGGCAAGATAGCAGTTTTTGAACACCGCTGCTGGTCACCTGGCTTTTTTAGTAAGATTTGGTCAGTGCTAGCATCCTCCAGGCCCCTAGACTCTCTCCAGGCCCTAGGCAACTGCCTAGGTTTGCCCCGTGGATGATCCAGCTCTGGTTTCAGCTCTCCAGCTACTTCCTCAATCAGAGAAAGTATGTAAGAGCTGAAAGGCGTTGTGGAGGGCAATGCACAGAGGCGGCCACTGGCCACAGGGTGTGTTAACTCTGCATGCCGCAGTGTGAACTTTTAATTTGAGTTTTGTTCAGTTGTTTTCGGAAGAGTGACACAATTGGGAATGTCAATACCTAGTATCAATACTTTATTTTAGCAGCTTAACCACCCTGGCGTTACAATTATTGCGGTCATGCGGCCGTGGGTGGCCTTTTTTTTTTAGGCTAGCCACACTCTCCCCCCCAAGTCCCCCAGCACTGTGTCCCCGCCTCCGCTCGCCGCCTGTGATATTTACCTGGCCGAGACTTCCGCCATAGCTTCAGGCGTTGCTATGGCGACGATCGGACATCACGCCTGACGTCTTTGATGTCATGCGCAGTTCCGATCGCCGCTATAGCGACCCCTGGAGGCTATGGAGAGGCTGCGCCGGCGTGGGCTCCGGGGAAGGGGGGGTAAGCAAAAACAGCGGCGATCAGGGGGATCAGAGCGGGCCGCCAGCGATCGGAGGGATGATGTAGGTAACTGCTAGCTACACCCCCTCCGAAAATTTGGTGCAAAAAGACCCTCCAGGGGCTGTCAACTGGACAACTGAAGTGAGAAGGATATGAAGGCTGCCATATTTATTTCCTGTTAACTTCCTTACGCTCGGGCTAGCCGTCGCAAAGGATCACATGGCCCCAGGAGGATTTTTCAAATAAAATGAGCTGTATATGCTTAAGCTAGCGCTTGGCTAGCTAACTATGCCCCCAAGTTTCACTGCTCTCCACTGATCCCCCCGATCGCCGCCGTAATACATACCCCCCAGGGATCCCGCTATGGCGCAGCCTCCCAATCAGCTCCAACCTTCGCTATGGGGAGGATCGGGATTACGCTTGACTTCGATGACGTCAGATGTCATGTCCGATCGTCGCCATAGCGCCGAGTGAAGCTGAATGGTGAAGCTGCGGAAATCGCGGGATCGCGGAGGGGTGTTTAGTTAGGTGCGACGGGGCTTGGGGGACATAGTTAGCTAGCGAAGTGCTAGCTAAAGCACAAAAAACACCTTTTATTTTTAAAAAATCAACCCGCGGACGCAGCCTCTGAAACTCCGTACCGCCAGGGAGGTTAATCAATACCAGTTGCCTGGCAGCCCTGCTGATCTATTTGGCTGCAGTAGTGTCTGAATAACACCGGAAACAAGCATGCAGCTAATCTTGTCAGATCTGACAATAATGCCAGAAACACCTGATCTGCTGCATGCCTGTTCAGGGGATATGGCTAAAAGTATTAGAGGGAGAGGATAAGTAACATTATCTCAAGTACCCCTTAGGTACTAGTGATGGGTCGTTCGCGAACGAGCCGGCTCTAAGAGCCGGCTCTTTGCTGTGAACGACAAGAGCCGGTTCTCAGTTTTAAAAGAGCCAATGCCTCAGCCGCCCCACACAGCTCTGCTTTGCTCTGTGATAAAGGGCGATGAGGCATGCTGGGAGATGTAGTCCTCCTCTTTCAGCTTGTAGGAGTGTATAGGGCGGATGTATGGGGGGAGCAGAGCAGTAGCAGGAGGGATTGCCCCAGTCAGATAAGCAGTCATGGAGAAGGGGGCGGGGCTTTTACTCTGATTCTGAGTGGTGTCCAGTGAAGAGCCGATTGAGAGCCGTAAGAGCCGGCTTTTTAATGGGAGCCGATTCAGGAGAGCCGATTCTCTGAGAAGAGCCGGAATTCCCATCACTATTAGGTAAACCTTGACACATATATTTATTAAAAGTGCACCCGTACAGCTTAACCTGTACCTGAGATGGGCATTAAAAAAGATACATACCTGGGGCTTCCTCTAGCCCTCTCCAGGCTGATTGCTCCCGAACCCTCGCCGTCCTTCGTCTGCAACTGGCCAGAGAAAATCCTCCAGTTGGGCCCGTTCAGTGCTGGTCGTAATGGAAAAATCTACGCTTACGGATCATTACGCGTAATTTTACGCTATTACGCATTACGCAATTACGGTTACGGCGTAGGAAATTATCTACGGTACATCACTGTAATTACGCGTAAACTTACGCAATTACGCGTAAGGATACCGTAATGAAGGCGCTTACACTACAATGTTACGCGTAGTGCCGTAATACCCATTAATGCGTATTTTTTTACGCATGCGGACGATATGTACGCAATAGCCGTCAATGTGACAGTTATTGCGTACATATCATTCGTATGCGTCAAAACATACGCTTATACTGAAGGGCGGGAGAAGATACTATTGGTTGCTTAGGATGTTGACTGATTGGCTACTCTTAGAAAATGGGAGATTTTACGTTAGTAATTACGCATAAAATTACGCGTAAGTGTTCGTAAAATTACGCATGCCTAGCAATTACGGTAGACAGTGTAATTACGATACCACTTACGGTCTTACGCGTAAATAATTACGCGTAAGACCGTAAGTTACGCGTAAATTTACATTGAATTACGATGCGTAATTACGCTCATGCGTAATTTCGGCCCAGCACTGGGCCCGTTGGCGCCTGTGCGGCCGGGCTGACCCTAGCATAGGTAGCCAAGTATACTTGTTGCCTTTTTCGGTGCGTTTTTATGTGTTTGCATTTTCGATTGCATTTTTCTTGTGTTTTCATTTTTTTTATTTTTTTTAAAGAATATTTTCCCTTTTTCAATGAAGTAAAAAAATGCATCAAAAACGCATGTAAAAACACAGTAAAATGCATATCCTCAAAAAAGCGAATTGAAGGCGAAATGGCCTGCAATTCCATGGGAACAGTCAGTAAGCTCAAGACCGAACTCGAAAAATATGCCCACTCCTCCCTAGTAGTCAGTCACCAGTAGGGAACGGTAATATGCACTGGTATTCAAGATACCTAGAGATGAGATGAGGTTAGATAGTTACCTAAGTAGTAGAGAATGTCTGTATGCTCCAGAATGTTCCCCGATCCTTACATAGCCCCCATTCCTCTATACCTAGTTGACCCAAACTAGTCAAATAGATTTCTTCCAGGCGCAAGTATAGCTGTGGCTGAATCTATCTGTACAGGGCATGCGTAAACTATGAGCATGCCCAGTAGAACTAAACTGCTAGTGCAGAAGTGAGCGCCTCTGTGTCCGAGGCCAGCTTCAGACTGTATATTGGTGGCAGCGGTGCGGCCCTGCACTGCCCCGCCAAAAACAATCCTTTGGGGTTTACTGTGTTACTACGCAGTAATCCCCGTCTGGCTCTGATCCATCAGGAAGTGACGCTCACTTGCGGTCACTTCCTGTTTGGGAAATACGGAAGTGCATGGAAGCGTATTATAAAAAAATACGCTTCTGTGCATGCTTTAGACTTACATGACTTCTGGTCCGCCGCACGTCATCGCAGAGGTCGCGCAGTAACGTAGGCTTGGCCACGCTGGTAGATCGGAGAGCTGCACCAAACCGCGTTCTTCATGTAAGCACCCATAGGCTTTCATATAGCGCTGGGGTGCGGTAAAATGACCTGTCCGAAAGGGCCCTGAGTTGATTAGATATAGAGAGAGAAAGCGCTGGAATGGTGGGCTAAAATTCTGGAAGCCTCTGTACTATCCAGAGCAGGCTTTCTCAACCAGGGTTCACTGGAACCCCAGGGTTCCTTGAGGACTCTGCAGGGGTTCCTTGGCATTTTCCCCTATCGTGGGGGGAAGTATAGTAGGGCACTCTATAATAGGTGGTACAGTAACAAGAATCACTAAATTGGGGGCTCAGGAGGCAGTATAATGAGTGGCAGTGTAATAGGGAGTAGTAAAATAAACAGCTACACATACTTTTAAAGACCATGCTTCCTGCAAAATAAATGCAGGGGTTCCTCGAGATCAAAAAATTGTTTGCAGGGGTTCCTCGAGATTTGCAAGGTTCCTCCAGGGTAAAAAGGTTGAGAAAGGCTGATCCAGAGACTTTTTTTTGCTTCAGGATATACTTGTATATTGTTACAAACTGTACATTGTTACAAACTGTAACAATATACAGAAGAGAAAAAACAAACAAACTTGATTGCACTGCAACATCAACAACAGAATAAGAAGTGCAAACCCAGTATGTGTAATGTTGTAGAACAGGTCAGCAGTGCCATCTAGTGATTATTTTGAGTGTAGCAGTAACATACTTCAAATCTGCATTTATGGACAGCCGCTCCCACTGAGTGGTTTTTCCCCTTATGGACCATAGCAATTTTCACATTTCAGCACTCTTCCCATTCATTGGCCAATAACTTTATCATTACTTATCCCACCTAAACGATCTATACATTGGTTTTAAGAGGTTTCTCTTACAAGGTTTCTCTTACTGCACCTGCACAGGACATGTTTGGTGGCGAGAATGCGTACAAGGGATGGACTCTCAGTCAGCTGAAAATGAAATTAACACACGGCAGGGACCGGAGGATAGTCGAGGACTGGCGAGGGCACAGGACGGCAGCAGGGGGCTTGGGGAAGCCCCAGGTAAGTGAAACTTTTTTTTTTAATGATAGTTATGGTTCCCATTGAGGCTGGGTTCACATGTGACATAGCGTGAAAGGCTGCGTTTTATGTCAAGTTAGGCCCCGGTCACACTTGCGTTTTGGCAAATAAACGGACCGGATCCTGATCGGATCCGGTCCGTTTGTATCAGGCATGCATCAGGCTGCCATCCGGATCCGTGGGCAAAAAATAGCGAAATTAAAAAAAAAATGTTGGGGTCAGCAGAAGGTGCACCTGGTGCACCTGTAGAATCAGGTTCCTCCGCTGTAGGCCTCACCTCCACCTCCGACATTCTGCCAAACAGCTCCAGCACGTCTGTCACTGCCGCTCCACTCCAGACATGCTTGGCCCATGTGTCCCCATCCGAAATGGCCGCTTGCATACGGATAGGAAGTGGGGTAGAACGTCAGGTTTTTGTAGGCAGTGTGTTCTGTGCCTTCCGTTCCCCATTGGTTTCTGTGTTCCTGATGGTGCTGTCAGGCTCAGGTCCGGCTCCGGTCCGGGTGCGTGGACCGGAGATCCGGACCCAAAAAATAGCGCATGTTGGAAAAGAGTCCGGAGTCCGGATCCGATCCGGCTCCGTACTGTACGGAACGGACACGTGTGAACGTCCGCATAGATTTACATTGCTATGTGGAACGTACGTTCCGTTTGTACAGTATGCGGTCCGGATCAGATCAGGAAAATCCGGATAGCGAACGCTAATGTGAAGCGGGCCTACCTAAACGATCTATACATTGGTTTTAAGAGGTTTCTCTTACAAGGTTTCTCTTACTGCACCTGCACAGGACATGTTTGGCGGCGAGAATGCGTACAAGGGACGGACTCTCAGTCAGCTGAAAATGAAACTAACACACGGCAGGGACCGGAGGATAGTCGAGGACTGGCGAGGGCACAGGACGGCAGCAGGGGGCTTGGGGAAGCCCCAGGTAAGTGAAACTTTTTTTTTTAATGATAGTTATGGTTCCCTTTGAGGCTGGGTTCACACGTGACATAGCGTGAAAGGCTGCGTTTTATGTCAAGTTAGGCCCCGGTCACACTTGCGTTTTGGCAAATAAATGGACCGGATCCTGATCGGATCCTGACCTGATCCTGATCAGAACCGTACGGTTCCGATCCGGATCTGGTCCCTTTGTATCAGGCATGCATCAGGCTGCCATCCGGATCCGTGGGCAAAAAATAGCGAAATTTAAAAAAAAAAATGTTGGGGTCAGCAGAAGGTGCACCTGTAGAATCAGGTTCCTCCGCTGTAGGCCTCACCTCCACCTCCGACATTCTGCCAAACAGCTCCAGCACGTCTGTCACTGCTGCTCCACTCCAGACATGCTTGGCCCATGTGTCCCCATCCGAAATGGCCGCTTGCATACGCATAGGAAGTGGGGTAGAACGTCAGGTTTTTGTAGGCAGTGTGTTCTGTGCCTTCCGTTCCCCATTGGTTTCTGTGTTCCTGATGGTGCTGTCAGGCTCAGGTCCGGCTCCGGTCCGGGTGCGTGGGCCGGAGATCCGGACCCAAAAAATAGCGCATGTTGCAAAAGAGTCCGGAGTCCGGATCCGATCCGGCTCTGTGCTGTACGGAACGGACACGTGTGAACGTCCGCATAGACTTTACATTGCTATGCGGAACGTACGTTCCGTTTGTACAGTATACGGTCCGGATCAGATCCGGAAAATCCGGATAGCGAACGCTAATGTGAACCGGGCCTTATATGTTAATGTTGTGTGCGTTTTTACTACGTTTTTGGTGTTTGTGATACGTTTTTCAAGCGTTTTGTGTATGTTTTAATGTGTTTGCGTTTCCCTAATACAAAACGCATATGCGTTTTGTATGCAATTTTTTAAAGCAAAAACGCATAGGAAAACGCATGGAAAAAGCACGAAAAATGCATACCACTGCCTTCCCATTGACTTTCCTTATGTGTGTTTTGGCAGCCATCCTGCATAATATGCAACAGAACCAGCGGTTTCAAAAACGCATAATGTAAAACGCATAGACAACGCATATGCGTTTTTTGTTTTTTTTCAAAGTGTTTTATTGAACATTTTTCAGAAAAATGTTTGACATACAATACCTCGCGTGTCCTTTTGCCCAGGTCTCAGGCGACACTGCCAGGTATCAATTGTTGTACATTTCCATAGATAACAGAAAAGAGACTGGTTACAGACTGCAGATTATTATATCAGTTGCACCACTCAATAGTGATGCTCAAATACCCCTTTTTAAAATTCGAGTTTGGTCGAATTCGAATAGTAAATTATTCGAGGTCAGTCGAATATTCGAGTCGAATAATTTTTACTATTCGATTCGACCTCGGACTTCGAGCTCACTATTCGAGTCGGTATTCGAGCTAACTATTCGAGCTGACTATTCGAATTGGCCTTAAATAGCTTCCAACACTTGTTTTGAGGGTGAATGATGCAAGAAACCTCTTTTTTTCCAAGTAACAACAGCAAGTGATTATGTGGGGATGTTCCTTTAAAAAAAAATGTGGAAAGAGAAGTTGTGTCCTTAATTTTGTTCAGTAGTGTTACTGTATATACTTGTTCTTCTTCTTCTTTATCTTTCTTCTTCTTCTATATCTTCTTCTTCTTCTTCTATATTGTCTTCTTCTTCTTCTTCTTCTTCTTCTTCTTCTTCTTCTTCTTCTTCTTCTTCTTCTTCTTCTTCTTCTTCTTCTTCTTCTTCTTCTTCTTCATCATCATCATCATCTTCTTCTTCTTCTTCTTCTTCTTCTTCTTCTTCTTCTTCTTCTTCTTCTTCTTCTTCTTCTTCTTCATCTTCTTCATCATCTTCTTCATCTTCTTCTTCTTCTTCTTCATCTTCTTCTTCATCTTCTTCTTCTTCTTCATCTTCTTCTTCTTCCTCTTCTTCATCTTCTTCTTCTTTTTCATCTTCTTCTTCATCATCTTCTTCATCTTCTTCTTCATCTTCTTCTTCTTCTTCATCTTCATCTTCTCCTTCCTTTTCAATATCGTCTTCTTCTTCTTCACGTATTTCTCTTTTCAATTTTTTTTTTTTAAGAAATGCAGCTATTTTTGAGCGTAACAAATAGCTGGTGGGCGCACGCATGTTGGAAGCGCCATTGTATGTGCTCCCTGGCAGTGGAAACACAAAGACAGCAGGAGGTAAATTCAGCAGCAGGAGGAGGAGGATGAGTGTGTGGCAGCAGGCAGTCAATGAGGCAGGCAGCTCGCCGTGACATAATAGCCCTGGTACCTAGCGGTGATACCAGGGCTGTAAATAAACACAACAGGAGGTCCCAGACAGCGGTCGTGCAGCCCACATTGTGTCCAATACACAACTGGGACAACACAGTTTTCAACCCCGGGCACCTCAGAAAAATTAAACCTTTTTTTTTTTTATGGTTTGTTTGGTTTTGGTTTTGCAACCAATATAGCTATTGTTTGACGTAATAGCTGGTGGCAGAGTGGCAGCAGAAGGTAATTCTGTGTACCCTGGCAGTGGGAAACACAGACAGACAGCAGCAGCAGGAGGAGGAATGGAGGAGTAGGCGAGCAGCTATTGTTTGACGTAATAGCTGGTGGCAGAGTGGCAGCAGAAGGTAAATCATCTGTGTACCCTGGCAGTGGGAAACACAGACAGACAGCAGCAGCAGGAGGAGGAATGGAGGAGTAGGCGAGCAGCTATTGTTTGACGTAATAGCTGGTGGCAGAGTGGCAGCAGAAGGTAAATCATCTGTGTACCCTGGCAGTGGGAAACACAGACAGACAGACAGCAGCAGCAGCAGCAGGAGGAGGTATGGAGGAGCAGTGTGAGTGTGGCAGCAGGTAGGCAGCGTGACATAATAGCCCTGGTACCTAGCGGTGATACCAGGGCTGTAAATAAACACAACAGGAGGTCCCAGACAGCGGTCGTGCAGCCCACATTGTGTCCAATACACAACTGGGACAACACAGTTTTCAACCCGGGCACCTCAGAAAAATTAAACCTTTTTTTTTTTTATGGTTTGTTTGGTTTTGGTTTTGCAACCAATATAGCTATTGTTTGACGTAATAGCTGGTGGCAGAGTGGCAGCAGAAGGTAATTCTGTGTACCCTGGCAGTGGGAAACACAGACAGACAGCAGCAGCAGGAGGAGGAATGGAGGAGTAGGCGAGCAGCTATTGTTTGACGTAATAGCTGGTGGCAGAGTGGCAGCAGAAGGTAAATCATCTGTGTACCCTGGCAGTGGGAAACACAGACAGACAGCAGCAGCAGGAGGAGGAATGGAGGAGTAGGCGAGCAGCTATTGTTTGACGTAATAGCTGGTGGCAGAGTGGCAGCAGAAGGTAAATCATCTGTGTACCCTGGCAGTGGGAAACACAGACAGACAGACAGCAGCAGCAGCAGCAGGAGGAGGTATGGAGGAGCAGTGTGAGTGTGGCAGCAGGTAGGTAGCGTGACATAATAGCCCTGGTACCTAGCGGTGATACCAGGGCTGTAAATAAACACAACAGGAGGTCCCAGACAGCGGTCGTGCAGCCCACATTGTGTCCAATACACAACTGGGACAACACAGTTTTCAACCCGGGCACCTCAGAAAAATTAAACCTTTTTTTTTTTTTTAATGGTTTGTTTGGTTTTGGTTTTGCAACCAATATAGCTATTGTTTGACGTAATAGCTGGTGGCAGAGTGGCAGCAGAAGGTAATTCTGTGTACCCTGGCAGTGGGAAACACAGACAGACAGCAGCAGCAGGAGGAGGAATGGAGGAGTAGGCGAGCAGCTATTGTTTGACGTAATAGCTGGTGGCAGAGTGGCAGCAGAAGGTAAATCATCTGTGTACCCTGGCAGTGGGAAACACAGACAGACAGCAGCAGCAGGAGGAGGAATGGAGGAGTAGGCGAGCAGCTATTGTTTGACGTAATAGCTGGTGGCAGAGTGGCAGCAGAAGGTAAATCATCTGTGTACCCTGGCAGTGGGAAACACAGACAGACAGACAGCAGCAGCAGCAGCAGGAGGAGGTATGGAGGAGCAGTGTGAGTGTGGCAGCAGGTAGGCAGCGTGACATAATAGCCCTGGTACCTAGCGGTGATACCAGGGCTGTAAATAAACACAACAGGAGGTCCCAGACAGCGGTCGTGCAGCCCACATTGTGTCCAATACACAACTGGGACAACACAGTTTTCAACCCGGGCACCTCAGAAAAATTAAACCTTTTTTTTTTTTTTAATGGTTTGTTTGGTTTTGGTTTTGCAACCAATATAGCTATTGTTTGACGTAATAGCTGGTGGCAGAGTGGCAGCAGAAGGTAATTCTGTGTACCCTGGCAGTGGGAAACACAGACAGACAGCAGAAGGGCAGTACACAGCAGCCCACTGTAGGTGTAAAATGTGTGGCTGCAGGCGACGTAATAGTCAAAGTGAACCAGGCTGGCTTAGTGAGCAGGAGCCAGGAGGTGGTAAAGGGTGGTAAGGCACATTAACGATGGTTCCGGCAGCCAGTTCATGTCCCCCTCTCGCCGACAACAGGGGCCAGGAACTCGCCTTCCACCCACGCCTGGTTCATCTTGAGAAACGTCAGTCTGTCCACAGACTTGTGAGACAGACGTGAGCGTTTCTCGGTGACCACGCCACCAGCTGCACTGAAGCAGCGCTCGGACAGCACGCTGGAAGGGGGGCAGGACAGCACTTCCAGGGCGTACTGCGCCAGCTCGCTCCAGATCTCCATGCGCTTGACCCAATACTCCATGGGATCAACAGGGGCATCGCTGTCAAGCCCGCTGTACGACCCCATGTAGTCAGCCACCATGCGGGTCAGGCGCTGGCTGTGACCGGAGGAGGATGCTGCTGCATGCATCTCCTCTCTAGTCACTGCTGCCGGAGCCTCTACAGTCCTGTAGAGCTTGTGGCTGAGAGACAGCAGGTCTGTGGGGCGCTTGCTGCTGCTGGATGCAGGCACCTGCTGCTGCCTCTGTGCTGGCTGCTGGACAGTGGGGGTGGAAGGCTGGGGGAAGGCTTCCTCCAAGCGCTCAACAAGGGCCTGCTGCAAGCTCCTTATTTGTTGCGCTGGGTCTCCTCCTGCAGGCGGCAGGAACTGGCTCAACTTCCCCTTGAGGCGTGGGTCCAACATCATGCTGATCCAGATGTCCTCCCTCTGCTTCATCTGGATCACCCTGGGGTCCCTGCGCAGGCACGTCAGCATGTGCGCTGCCATTGGGAAGAGGCGGGCCACGTCTGCTGGCACATCGACGTCAGTGCTGTCCTCATCCTCCTCCTCTGCCGCCTCATCCTCTCTCCACCCCCGCACCAACTCAGCTGCGCTGTGCTGATCCCCCTCATCAGCAGCCAGGTCAGGGACCTCCACCAAGTCCTCCTCCTCCTCCCCCTCAGAGGTGGACTGCGCAGCTGGTTGCCGCTCCTGCTGGTCCAAGGCTGCCGCTCCCTGTTCCAGCAAAGCATCGAGGGCCCTGTTCAGCAGAGAAACCAGGGGCACCCACTCGCAGACCATAGCATGGTCCCTGCTCACCATGTTTGTGGCCTGCAGGAAGGGAGCCAGCACTAAGCACACCTGCTGCATGTGCCTCCAGTCATCATCGGGGACGATGGACGGGAAGTTGCTGGTCTTGTCCCTTCTCTGAGCTGCGGAAACAGTGGCCAGGGCAAGGTACTGTTTGACAGCGCGCCTCTGTTCAACCAGACGCTCCAACATCGCCAGGGTGGAGTTCCAGCGAGTCGGAACGTCAAGGATCAGCCGATGGCGTGGCAGATCCAGCTCCTTTTGCACGTCTTCCAGGCTCGCACAGGCTGCAGCCGAGCGCCGGAAGTGACGCACAACATTCCTTGCCGTTTCCAGCAGTTCGCCCATCCCCTGGTAGGTGCGCAGGAACTTCTGCACCACCAGGTTCAGCACGTGGGCAAGACAGGGGATGTGGGTCAGGTTTCCCCTGTCTATTGCGGCAACCAGATTGGCCCCATTGTCGGCCACCACCTCTCCGACTCTGAGGCCTCTGGGGGTCAGCCAAATCCTCTCCTGCTCCTGGAGTTTGGCCAACACATGGGTTGCCGTCAGCTTGGTCTTCCCAAGGCTGACCAAGTGCAGCAGCGCTTGGCAGTGGCGGGCCTTCACGCTGCTGCTGAGGCGGGGGGTTTGGCCAGGTGTGCCGGAGGATGGCAGAGGATCGGAGGAACCTGCTGCAGTTCCCCTGAGCCTGCGGGGTGGCACCACCCACTGTGTTGCTGCTGCTGCTGTGCCCGCTGCTGCTCTCCCATCCTCACCCCCTTCCACCAAGCTGACCCAGTGGACAGTGAAGGACAGGTAGCGGCCTGTCCCGAAGCGGCTGCTCCAGGAGTCCATGGTGACGTGGACCCTTTCACCAACCGCGTGCTCCAGCCCTCGCTCCACATTGGCCATCACAAAGCGGTGCAGTGCAGGAATGGCCTTGCGGGCAAAGAAGTGTCTGCTGGGGAGCTGCCAGTCTGGGGCTGCGCAAGCAAGCAGCGCACGAATGTCGCTCCCCTCCTGCACGAGCGTGTACGGCAGGAGTTGGGAGCACATGGCCCGTGCCAGCAAGCCGTTCAGCTGCCGCACGCGACGGCTGCTGGGAGGCAGAGCCCTAACCACCCCCTGGAAGGACTCGCTCAAAAGGCTCTGGCGTGGCCTTTTGCTGACACGGGAATCAGCAGACACAGCAGAGGAGGCCACTGAGGACTGGCTGCCAGAACAGGCCTCAGTGTCGGCGGCAGGAGTTGCAGAGGGCGGAGGAGCAGTGCGTTTCCGCACTCCTGCTGGTGCTGCTGGAGGAGCAGGAGGGCGGGTGGCTGCTGTTGCTGCTGCTGCTGCTGAAGGCTGTGCAGTGATGGGTGTGGTGCCACTGCCAGCACCAGATGCCTTCAGCCTCTGGAACTCCTCATGCTGGTGGAAATGTTTAGCCGCAAGGTGGTTGATGAGCGAGCTGGTGCAGAACTTTAAGGGGTCTGCACCTCTGCTCAACTTCCGCTGACAGTGGTTGCAAGTGGCGTACTTGCTGTACACAGTGGGCATGGTGAAATATCGCCAGATTGGTGACTTAAACATCCCCCTACGGCATGGAAGCGCTGCTGCCTGTCTCCCTGTGGTGGTTGGGGGGGGGGCTTGGGGGGCTTGGGTGCGGCTGGTGGTGGTACTGGCAGATGCTGCTGCTGCTGCTGCTGAGCCTGAGACACCAGCAGGCTGTGGGACCTGCCTACTGCTGCTGCCAATGCTTGCAATGATGCGCCTCCTTGCAAGGCCCACAAGAGCATCCTCCTCCTCCTCCTCAGAGCTGCTGAGGACGACATCCCCTGGAGGTGGTGGCACCCAGTCTCTGTCTGTCACCGGGTCATCATCATCCTCCCCCTCCTGAAACATGTCCTGCTGGGATGAGGACCCCCCAAACTCCTCTCCTGATGCATGGATGGGCTGCTTGACTGTCGCCACAGTCTTGCTGTCCAATCCCTCATCCCCCAAAGTGCCCATCAGCATCTCCTCCTCAAGATCGCCAACAACAGCAGACAATTTACTCATGATGCCTGGGGTCAAAAGACTGCTGAATGACAGGTCGGCGAGTGACGGTGAACTGGCCTCCTCCCCAGACCCTGCTGGGCGGCTGCGAACAGGGGTGGTGGTGGTGGTGAGGGTGGAGGCCTCGGATGCAGAGCTGATGGCGGGCTGCTCATCCTCCGTCATGAGTTGCACCACAGTGTCTGCATCCTTTTCCTCAATGGGACGTTTCCGACCCGGCTGGAGGAAAATGGGAGCAGGTGCTACACGCTGCTGCTGCTGTGTCTCTGCAGCGTGAGTTGCAGATGCTCCTGCTGGGCGGCGCCCAAGGCGTCCACGGCCAGTGGCTATGGGAGGAATGTTAGCCACTGACGCTGCTGCTGCTGCTGCGGAACTGTGCATGGTGGCGCGCCCGCGGCCGCGGCTTGCCACAATGCTGCTCCCTCTCCTCCTGATTCCCTTGCTGCCCTTCCCCTTGCCCAAACCGCGCTGGCTGCCACTTCCAGACATCTTAAATGTTTTGGGCGTATAGACAAAAGTTTTGTAAAAGGGCGGGTGAAAAGTGGGGTACTTTAATGGAGTGGGTTGGTTGGTGAGGTGACTGAGTGAGTGTCCCCTAGTACAGTAAGTAAGTAGTAACAGTCAGGAAGTACAACTAGCAGTTACAATAATCAGTAGTAATCACAAGTAAATTTAGTGTGTGTACACTCAGACAGTGAGTGCACGCACGCAGAAGCTAGTAGCCTATGAACACAGTGACTGAGTGTCCTAGACTCCTAGTACAGTAAGAGTAAGTAGTAACAGTAAGTAGAACTAACTAATTACAATAATCAATCAGCGATCAGAAGGAAATGGAGTGTGGGTGTGTGTACACTCAGACAGTGAGTGCACGCACGCAGGAGCTAGTAGCCTATGAACACAGTGACTGAGTGTCCTAGACTCCTAGTACAGTAAGAGTAAGTAGTAACAGTAAGTAGAACTAACTAATTACGATAATCAATCAGCGATCAGAAGGAAATGGAGTGTGGGTGTGTGTACACTCAGACAGTGAGTGCACGCACGCAGGAGCTAGTAGCCTATGAACACAGTGACTGAGTGTCCTAGACTCCTAGTACAGTAAGAGTAAGTAGTAACAGTAAGTAGAACTAACTAATTACAATAATCAATCAGCGATCAGAAGGAAATGGAGTGTGGGTGTGTGTACACTCAGACAGTGAGTGCACGCACGCAGGAGCTAGTAGCCTATGAACACAGTGACTGAGTGTCCTAGACTCCTAGTACAGTAAGAGTAAGTAGTAACAGTAAGTAGAACTAACTAATTACGATAATCAATCAGCGATCAGAAGGAAATGGAGTGTGGGTGTGTGTACACTCAGACAGTGAGTGCACGCACGCAGGAGCTAGTAGCCTATGAACACAGTGACTGAGTGTCCTAGACTCCTAGTACAGTAAGAGTAAGTAGTAACAGTAAGTAGAACTAACTAATTACAATAATCAATCAGCGATCAGAAGGAAATGGAGTGTGGGTGTGTGTACACTCAGACAGTGAGTGCACGCACGCAGGAGCTAGTAGCCTATGAACACAGTGACTGAGTGTCCTAGACTCCTAGTACAGTAAGAGTAAGTAGTAACAGTAAGTAGAACTAACTAATTACGATAATCAATCAGCGATCAGAAGGAAATGGAGTGTGGGTGTGTGTACACTCAGACAGTGAGTGCACGCACGCAGGAGCTAGTAGCCTATGAACACAGTGACTGAGTGTCCTAGACTCCTAGTACAGTAAGAGTAAGTAGTAACAGTAAGTAGAACTAACTAATTACAATAATCAATCAGCGATCAGAAGGAAATGGAGTGTGGGTGTGTGTACACTCAGACAGTGAGTGCACGCACGCAGGAGCTAGTAGCCTATGAACACAGTGACTGAGTGTCCTAGACTCCTAGTACAGTAAGAGTAAGTAGTAACAGTAAGTAGAACTAACTAATTACGATAATCAATCAGCGATCAGAAGGAAATGGAGTGTGGGTGTGTGTACACTCAGACAGTGAGTGCACGCACGCAGGAGCTAGTAGCCTATGGACAGTGACTGAGTGTCCTAGACTCCTAGTACAGTAAGAGTAAGTAGTAACAGTAAGTAGAACTAACTAATTACAATAATCAATCAGCGATCAGAAGGAAATGGAGTGTGGGTGTGTGTACACTCAGACAGTGAGTGCACGCACGCAGGAGCTAGTAGCCTATGAACACAGTGACTGAGTGTCCTAGACTCCTAGTACAGTAAGAGTAAGTAGTAACAGTAAGTAGAACTAACTAATTACAATAATCAATCAGCGATCAGAAGGAAATGGAGTGTGGGTGTGTGTACACTCAGACAGTGAGTGCACGCACGCAGGAGCTAGTAGCCTATGAACACAGTGACTGAGTGTCCTAGACTCCTAGTACAGTAAGAGTAAGTAGTAACAGTAAGTAGAACTAACTAATTACAATAATCAATCAGCGATCAGAAGGAAATGGAGTGTGGGTGTGTGTACACTCAGACAGTGAGTGCACGCACGCAGGAGCTAGTAGCCTATGAACACAGTGACTGAGTATCCTAGACTCCTAGTACAGTAAGAGTAAGTAGTAACAGTAAGTACAACTAACTAATTACGATAATCAATCAGCGATCAGAAGGAAATGGAGTGTGGGTGTGTGTACACTCAGACAGTGAGTGCACGCACGCAGGAGCTAGTAGCCTATGGACAGTGACTGAGTGTCCTAGACTCCTAGTACAGTAAGAGTAAGTAGTAACAGTAAGTAGAACTAACTAATTACAATAATCAATCAGCGATCAGAAGGAAATGGAGTGTGGGTGTGTGTACACTCAGACAGTGAGTGCACGCACGCAGGAGCTAGTAGCCTATGAACACAGTGACTGAGTGTCCTAGACTCCTAGTACAGTAAGAGTAAGTAGTAACAGTAAGTAGAACTAACTAATTACAATAATCAATCAGCGATCAGAAGGAAATGGAGTGTGGGTGTGTGTACACTCAGACAGTGAGTGCACGCACGCAGGAGCTAGTAGCCTATGGACAGTGACTGAGTGTCCTAGACTCCTAGTACAGTAAGAGTAAGTAGTAACAGTAAGTAGAACTAACTAATTACGATAATCAATCAGCGATCAGAAGGAAATAGAGTGTGTGTTGTGTGTGTACACTCAGACAGTGAGTGCAGTGCGCACACGCAGGAGCTAGTAGCCTATATGAACAGTGACAGTGAGTGTCCCTACGGGTACAGTAAGAGTAAGTAGTAAGTAAGTACAACTAACTAACAATAATCTATCAGTAATCAGAAGGAAATAGAGTGTGTGTACACACAGACAGTGAGTGAGTGCACACACGCAGGAGCTAGCTAGTAGCCTATAAACAGTGACAGTCAGTGAGTGTCCTACTCCTAGTACAGTATAACTACAATACTATTAGTAAAGGACAGCAGAAATACTGGTATAGATGAGAGAAATAAACAGAGGACAGCTGCCCACAGAGGCAAGGCCCCCCTGAGGCCTAAACCTGTAAGCTTGCAGCAGCTGCCTGTCTCTAATGTAACACACAAGCTACTAACTAAAATACAATGTCTATCTAACTAACAACAATATAGGTGTATATGGCAGGTGTAGGTGAGCAAAAACGCTAGGTAAATGATCACAATAGAGCACTTGCTAAGCCAAAGCACAAAGGAGCAACTCTCTCTCTGTACAAGTCTCAGGCAAGCATGGAGAAACGGAACATGGCGGCCGCTATTTATAGGGTAGGGGCTGGCCAGGGTCCCCCTCTGTGATTGGCTGCCGTCAGAGGGCCTGGGAGCCCTCTGATTGGCTCTAAGGACATCAATCTGGGCTATGACGCTATTCGAGCTCGGTACCGAGCTCGAATAGCGCCGAGTTGCTCGAATAGCTCGAATAGTGAATGGGCTATTCGAGTGTACTCGGATAGCCCATTCGAATAGCTCCAGCTATTCGGAGCTCGAATACCGAGCTCGAATAGCTGAAAAAGAGCTCGAATATTCGAGCTACTCGAATATTCGAGCTCTGCTGAGCACCACTGCCACTCAACCAGAAATCCCCTCTCCTCCCTCCCCTTCCCACCCTAACCCTCCCTTGGTCTCTCTACCCTACCACCAGAAGAAAAAGTGGACGTAAAAGACATGTC